>NC_141023.1:42772500-43107500 GCF_052040795.2 Danio rerio | reverse complement strand
AGTGATAATGCCACAACAATGAAAAGCAGTTAGTATTACTTCATTAAGTAGAAACACATCCATTTGCACAACTGAACAGCTTCATTCCTTTTGTCAAAAAAAAAAAAGACAACTTACAAATTTTCACTTTCTCTGGATTTACAATTTACAGTAAAACATAACTTGCTTTTTTCTGCAGATCTACTGATGAAATTTCTTTTGAGTCATTCATTTTCTTTCGGTTTAGTCCTTTTATTCATCAGGGGTCACCACAGTGGAATGAACCGCCAAATTATCCAGCATACGTTTTACACAGCAAATGCCCTTCCAGCTGCAACCCAGCATTGGGAAACACCCATACATACCCACTCATTCACACTCATACATCCGGACAATTTAGTTTATTCAATTTACCTCTAGTGCATGTCTTTGGACTGTGGGGCAAACCAGAGCACCTAGAGAAAACCCATGCGAACACGGGGAGAACATGCAAACTCCACACAACGCCAACTGACCCTGCCGGGACTCGAATAAGTGACCTTCTTTTTGTGGGGCGACAATGCTAACTATTGAGTCATCGTGTTGCCCTAAATTTGTTTTTAAAAATTAAATAGCATTTAGGTATTTTGTTGTGGTTGCATTAAATAGCAGCAGCTCGTAATGTTTTTATTTGTATTTGTTCATTTTTTTACACTAAATATATAATGTTTTATCTTCAGATTTAAGACTTAAGAAACCAATTTTGGTGAAAACACCTTGATTTTTACCACCAATAAATGGAAAGTAATTGTCATTAATTGATTTTCTGAACAAAACTAAACAGCTGTATGTGACTATTCTTATTTGAAGTTTGGAATCACAGAATAAACCATAAATGTGCTCACATAAACACATAAGCACACACACACACACACACACACACACACACACACACACACACACACACACACACACACACACACACACACACACACACACACACACACACACAGTTGAAGTCAGAATTATTACCCCACCCCTCCTGAATTATTAGCTCCTCTGTTTATTTTTCCCCCCAATTTCTGTTTAACAGAGAGAAGATTTTTTCAACACATTTCTAAACATTATAGTTTGAATAGCTCATTTCTAATAACTGATTGATTTTATCTTACACATACAGCTTAAAGTGACATTTAAAGGCTTAACTAGGTTAATTAGGTTAACTAGGCAGGTTAGGAAAATTAATCAAGTTATTGTATAACGTTGGTTTGTTCTGTAAAGATTATCGAAAACATATATCTAGCTCAAAGGGGCTAATATTTTCACCTTAAAATGGTTTCTAAAAAAATAAAAGCTGCTTTTATTCTAGCCAAAATAAAACAAATAAGTCTTTCTCCAGAAGAAAAAATATGATCAGACATACTGTGAAAATGTCCTTGCTTTGTTAAACATCATTTGGAAAGTATTTAAAAAAAAAAAAATAAAAAATTCAAATGGTGGGCTAATCATTCTGACTTCAACTAGATATACTCTACATGGTCTGTTGAATTTCTTGGTTCTGATTGGCTGATAGGTGTGGAATAAAATTGTTTAAATCATAGTTAGTTCCACATACAGTGCTCAGCATATTCGAGTACACCCCTCACAAATCCATCTTTTAAATTCATATTTTTAAAAGGAAGCTATACAACATTATATTTGTGGATATACATTAGATTAGTCAGCTCTGAAGCCAAATCTGGAGCTTATCTTACAGAATAACCTACGATTACAGTCTAAAAAATTAGTAATACCCAGATTTATGTTAATATAAAAATATTAAATACAAATTTTTGTTGAAATTTTGTAGTTTGTAAATTTTTGTTGCAATATTTTACTTGAATTTAATTGTATTATCTTTCAATTTCTAAATATGTTTGGTGACTAAAATATAATTTTAATAAATATATCTGTTTAATAAATCTGTTTTGTTTAAATGCACCAAATACATTGCCTATATTCACTGAGAAATGAACAAAAATATATATTTTTAAAATGGGGTGTACTTAGTTATGTTGAGCACTTTATATATATATATAACAAAACAAAATACAATTTCTTTCTGATATATATATATATATAAGCATAAACGATTCACAATTCATGATGCACAGTTGGCACAACAAAGCATGAACAGGAATCAGAAAGTAAAAAGCTTCTCTTGCTGTAGCAAGATACAAATCATATCTAGACAGATTGTGTTCACTGTGAACTGACAGCAGCAGTTCATTCACACTTGAAAGCTAATTCATTATCAATTAGAAGTGAAAATGGAGATGGGTGGGAAGGATCCTCGAGAGCCTGGCACCTGTATATTCCTCACCTGCCCTGATGTGCCAAGGTGATGGCTAAAGCTCTTGCTGGTGATTTAGGAGGCGCAGTGTAAACAGGCGTTTCACTCCCCTGTCTTCCCAGGGACTCCAGACCCTAGAGGTTAATGAAGCGTGAAGTGTGAAAACTTCCTGAGATGGGATGAGTTAAATAGTGTTTCCAGATGTTAAGGCAACACTGTCCAAATCTATTTGTAAGTGTCGACCCTTTACGGGTCACAAATAACTCTAGTTATGAGAGAGATAAATAAGCTCCCCTCTGACCATTTATCCCAACTACCAAAACTAGCAGCTCCTTGATCCAGCTGTTTCCTTTCAAATATACTGCTGTATTAAAAATGGATTCTGTGAAGCTAATGTATCCCATCACAGCTCACTGGAAGGTGTAAATGCATTGATGTTCTCAGTAAAGAACTTGTTAACATCAAAATGACTTCACATAACGGTGAAGTGACAGTTTGAAGGGCTGTTGTAAAAATCCGCAACTGGTGCTGGATTTCAGAATAAAGACGTCTGTTGCTGGAGGCTTTAGCACATGCTGACGTTTTGAATTCAACATTAACTATGCCTTTCATTATTATTTTTTCCCCTTAGATCACTCGCAGCTTTTCTGTCTTGCAAATAACCACCACCACCACCATGCTAACTTAGCAGTGCAAGGTCAAACTTTGTTATGAGGATTTATTAGGTAACTTTTGTCATTGATTTGGGTCAAGCCCAACATAGCGGGACATGAAAGCGATTGCCAAAGGGTGTAGTTAACCCTGGGATAATTGGTAATTATTTTATACCTTAAACCGCATTAACCTTCCCTATTTCATACGGAGAGGACGCAGTTAGTCAGATTCATAAAAGAGCCGCTCAGCCTGACGTGGAAACACACAGCATCATAAAGAGACATCTCACAGGGAGAGAATCTCCTTCAAAACAATCATTCCTTTCAGGTGAACTCTGAAAGACAACGTGTCAAAGCTGTTTCTCTGAGCTACTCCAGAGAGGCTCTAAGAAGAGCTGTTTTTTCATGATGCAAACAAAAGGTACAAAAACAAGGACAATGGTGTCATTTAAAATCCAGTTTACAATTGAAGTTTTGAAGTTTGCACAGTTAAAAGAAGACTGAAGAGTGTAGTGTAACAGCCCAATCTCTAAACTATTACACAAATTAACCAAAAGTGGCTAACTTGTAATAAAATATGTGGTTTGTCTTAAGAAGTCCCGTCCCTAACCCCATCCTAAACATAACCGTCTCTGAGGGGGAACCAGAAAAGACTACAAATTATACAAATTATAGCTATTAAATACAACAGTGAGTTGGCATATGAACGCATTGGGCAGATGAGGTCAGTGTAGTGTTTGATGGCCAAAGATTTTCTGTCTATAATTTCATGCAGTTAGATGATGTTAAACATGTTTGCTATTTTAAGTTGGTAATTACTAAATATTAACATATTTTAAATGCACAGCAGTATAAGCATTTCTTTTTTAAGGAATAGTGCACCCCGAAAGGAAAATGAATCCATTGTTTCCGTCTCCATCTCCTTCATGTTATTTTTAAACCTTTATGATTTACTATCTTATACATAACATACACACACAATGATATTTTGACGAATGCTGGTTTATGGGACCCATTGATTTCCATGGTAGGAAAATAATCACCATGCAAGTCATTTTTTACCAACTACCAGCATTTTTTCAAAATATCTTCTTTTGTGTTAACAGAGGAAAGAAATTCCATTAGGTTTTGAACAAGTGAAGGGTGAGTAAATAATGACATTTATTTTTGGGTGAACTATCCCTAAAAATCTTGTGTGTTATACTTGTTTAGGGTATGTGAACATGCCAATGATTAGAAATTCTGATATTGTGATATGAATACAGTTTTAGAAGATGGTTTGAATAGCTTTATTTCATGGTTTTCTGGGGAGTCTATCATTATTCAGGTACAGAAATTGATTATTCACAATGCAAAAATGCTTTTCTTACTTTGTCTGGTCTTATTTCTAGTCCATATATTAAACAATTATTAGATTAAGTGAAAATATTGTTTTTTTTACCGTCAGAATAAATAACTGAAATAAGTTTTTCTGTAAAACAAGCAAAATGATCTGCTAGTGGGGTAAGTGAAATAAACATGTTTTTGCTTTGAAAATGTAGATATTTGGACCAGAAACAAGACAAAAATTTAACCCAGGCTCATTCTGTAAATTTACCACTATATACATTTCTGTAGAGCACCAAATATGTCCCAGGAGCTACGTTTTTGGCAGTTTTTTTTTTTTCGAGAATCAACCACAGGTTGATGTATAGGTTTTTTTTTTTACTAGTGCCATTCACACTTGCTGTTCTCACATTAATCCACCAGAGGTTGTTGTCAATTGACTGACTGACCTACCGGCCCACCCTTCTCATTCCCTAAACCCAACCAATAGTGTTTTTTAAAAGCACAGAATGACCCACCCATCCACTTCCTTAAAAAGCAATCCAGATAAAGAAAAGCCCTCATCTTTTACCACATTTTCAGAACAGCATTATACCGCCCCGTAGCATTCGTTTAAAAGACGAAATGCAGCCATACATACTTCTAGCTACATACTTTGCAATCTCCGGAAATGTATATATATATAGGGCTAGGTTTTCAAAATGGGCATATGTTGCAAAAATTCTAAGTAAGATTTTTTTTTTTGCATAAATCATATAAATTCCACAGAAATACACTGATTAAATAATTATTGTGTAACTCCTGGTCAATTATAATTATTAAATGATATATTGTGCAGCCCTAACAATAATGTACTAAACTATATATATTTTCTCAATTCATGTTAAAGTTTCACACATAAAACACAGTCTAAATAAACCCCATTAACATGGATCTACTAAACAAGGATGGGTAGATTGATACTGCTGTATAAACAGACCAAACGCAGAGAGTTATCTAAGACGAGATAGACAGACAGACAGACATAGACAAAATAAAACTTAAAACTAAAAATGTTTAAATGTTACTTTTTTCTGAACACCCAATCAGAAATTCCTTTTAAAATGCTGACATTTACAGTACTTTGAGAGAACTTGGGATTTAGGAAAATGCTGCTTTAAAGACGTTTTAAAGGTCAAAATGTGCACATTTTATGTTTTTATTTGAATCATAATTATGTCATAATTATTATCATAATGTTATCAATTTTGCAAAATATATTATTTTAAGCTTTTTTAATTATCTCTATATAATGATGAAATAATCACTGTTAAAGGCCAATATGTGATGTGTATATGGAAATCTTTTTTTTTGCTAAAAACTTTAATACAAAAAAAGTATTGAAAAAAACAACAAAAGTATTACTATCTAATTTCAAATTCTGGTATCCCTCATAAGCAGAAAAAAAAAACTAAAATGCTGTATTAAACTCAGGCCCGGCCCTAACCAATTTGGCACCCTAGGCAAGATTTCAGGTGGCGCCCCGTCACATCGCAGTAAATTCCACTGCTAGTGTAAAGTCATAAGAAACTAACCAGCTTTTTGATCGACTACTACAAGCTGGGAAAATGTCAGATATATATGCCAATGCAATTAAGATTATTGCTGAGTAGATCTATTGTTTACACATTTGCTTGAGGAAGGAATGATGGGGTAGTTACATTAATATTACTATTTTCCAAAACATCTATGCCCTTCCATAACATTAGCTGACGTTAAAACTAACAGATAGCACTATAGCTATTTAATGATTAGCAATGTTATGTCATATCTATCAACGTTGGGATGTTAAAATATGGGACAACAAATAGCTTCAAATGATAGAATACATAGCAAACAATAGAAAATATTGACAATAAAATATAAGGTTTAACCTATTAAAATCCATGGCCTATACAGAAATTAAATAAAGCTATAAAATCTATTTAGCTTTTAATTGTATTTGCATATTGATTAAAGTTACTATAGTTACTTAGTGAAAAGCAGCAAATGAATCTTTCATTGTGTTTTGTTTGATAACAGAGGTGTTAATGTAAAATGCACAGATCTATAATGAATGAATGAATTAAGCATTCGACTACTTTAGTAACTGTTGTGCTCATTTAAGAGAAAATTAGTTGTGTTTAAAATAAAACAAGCAGGATAGAGCAAAAAAAAAAAAACAAAAAAAAAAGAAGCACTTTTCCGACGGTCCCTTAAGGAGAGCTCCATTCCGTGCGAGCTCAGCTCTCCCGGCTAAACGCATATCCCAGGCTAAACGGAGCAGTGCTCGTAATATCGAGTGAAAAAAAAAGAAAAAGACAGCTGTGAAACATAACCAGCTTTGTCTTTTTGTAGGAAACACACTTTAGATCTTTTTAGGGTAAGAGGTTTTTGAGTTATTGGCATCTATCACTGAATGTGTGTCAGGAATATTGAAAACAAAACCAACTTAACCCCGCTCATTTCTGGTGCCCCCTGGATGTACAGCGCCCTTAGCATTTGCCTATACTGCCTATGCCACGGGCCGGCCCTGATTACACTACATGGTTTCCGCAACATTCATTCTTCCATGGCGGGGCACCACACCATAATTCATCCCACCACGACTACATTACAGCTTCTCATTCAAAACATTCAGTCATTGTTGTAGTTGCTTTTTTATTATTATAAAATTTGGGTTATAATCACACCAAAACATATTAAAAGGTAAGTGAATTATAACAGTGTGAAGTGTTCTGTAATCGTAGTAGTGCTGCGCGTTATTTGTTAAACCCTTTAAGGTGACATGCTGACTGACTGACTGACATGTGCGTGATGTGTCAGGCCAGCGAACACAACGTAGCTTTCAGTTAACATGAACAGTTTCTATAATTATATTTTATTTATAGATAAAGTTCTGTGGCTCTGCATACAATGACTTTATCTTTACGTTGATGCATTAATGCCGCTCTGTAGGTCTATTGGAGACATTCATAAATATTACTAATCCAATAGCAATATCTAATATTCCAAATCTAATAGCTAATCTAATAAATGTTGGACACATACTTGTTACATAAACAAACTATATCACACTTCAGCAGCATTTATTTGAAAGCGCACAAGAAGATCTGCGCTTTAGCAGCTTGTATTTGAGGGCGTGCCAGAATTTTTATGCACAAACAAAGGAAATCGCACTCATGACATTTCTCAATTTGTTATTGAAGTAACACCATAGGCAGTTGGTAGATTTGTGTAAAAGGCCTGCCCCTACCGCCACAGCTGAAAAAAAATCCTAGAGAAAACACTGCTGTACATATCAATGTAGGCAAGTAGTTGTCAATGTAACCAATAGACCTTGGTAGGGTTGCACCAGTTGATCGTAAGTTCTTTCTTAATCTGGAACGTAAAGTTCACACTAGGGGTTTAGTAACATTTGTTCTCGCTCCGGTTGCACAACATGCTCTTAAGGCAAACCGTAGGTTGTAAGCTCTTCGTAAAGGCATGCATAGTCGCACTGAATGACATAATATCCAACAAAAAACATTTAATTGGTTGAACTGCTTTAAAATTCTGCAACTAATGCGTCTATATATAACTGTCTTATGAAAATGAAATTATAAATCAAATTTTTAATGTACATTACATTATAGTCAGTCACTCATAACAGACAATCGGCCCAACACCCATGTTTGTGTGTACACATGGGTGTTGGCCCGATTGGAAAACATTACTTCAACAACGTTTAAAATGAAGACCTGTTTAAAATGATTGAAGACCTACAACACAATATTTCTGTGAATTTAAGACTTTTTTAGGCATAACGTTTTGTTTTTTTTAAAATGTAGGACATTTTGAGACTTTTTTTTTGAGACACCCTGATTATACTAAACTGTAAGTAATAGATGCATGTTGCATAATATATCTTTTTCACAAAATGGCATGCTGAGGTTACACAGGGATTATCTCAATATCTTTTTCTGAAAAGTGCATTTTTAAACACATTTCAAAGCTTTGTTTAGCAGGATATCCTTTAGAATGGCTGTTGGATGAAAAATGGACTAAAGTCTCAAACCCTAATCTAAACATTACTATGGAGTTTGTGAATCCATGTCTACTTTAATATCCCTCAGTTGCAATTACATCAAAAGCTTTAAATATCATCTAAAAAGCCAGCGATTTCCCAGCTATATCATTAAAGCAAAATTGCGAAAGCTTTTAACACAGCTTGGCCAGTAACTCAGACTTTACATGCGCATTACCCAAGGTTTAATCCTTAGGTCTCCCTGCTTATACAGACATTCACTATCCCATTAGGGCTCAGAAAGGCTCAAGGACAGGACCCCCAAAAACTTGATCACCCTTAAACTCCACTTTTTCATTTAACAGTGAAGAAATAGCCTCTGACTGGGTTTGAAATGTCACTTTTCAACGTGTCTGCTACTACAGTCCTGATGCTGGCTCAATCAATCACATTAGAGCAGTGGAAGTGGGGAGATGTGACAGCGCAGAAACACTTCAATACAGACGGTCTCGTCTGTCCGAGAGATCACCTCGCCATAAAACAAAACAGGCAAAGAAAAAACACACTCGAACGTTGTCTTCCAACCCTATAAGTGAGTGTGATTAGTTATAAAGGATCGTATTGCTCAATGGCTGGAAGAAAATTAGAGACGATAGTGGAACTGAATCAATACTGTTTACCTCTCTAAAGTGTGACCATATCTATCAGTAGCTCCAGGTTGCCTCTGGATTGCTTTTATCCAACACTGTATTGGCGACCAGGGGAGAACCTGAGGAAGGGAAGTTTTAGGACATAACACTAATTTCGGTGCTATTGATAAGCTGCTCAGCCATTCAAAATAAACGATTAAGGCAGGCAAGAATTAATTAAAGCACCAGCAATACCTTTCAAGACGGATGCACAGCTAGCAACGGGGCATTCATTTCCCGCCAACAAATCATGATTCCTCTAGTCTTGCTAGCAAATACAAATTCAATTAGAGGATACATATATAAAGCAAATGTCAGGAAGGTTTTTAATTCTTTTCTGGAATAACACATGCATTTGCTTTACTGTAACGCGAGTTTCACCACATGAATTGGAAAAGTCATATTGGACAATAGTGTGAGGACAGATTCATTGTTGATATACCGACTCAGTAATTAACTTGGCCAAACAATTGTGCTTCCGAAGTAGCTTATCAAAACCTAGTTCATTTATTTGGAATAAAATACATGAGCATGAGTGAGGAGTGCGCACGGATAAACACATGGAAGGAATTTCCAAATATTTAGGCTATTAGGGAGGATTTTTTTTCTCTCTCTCTCTCTCTCATTCTGTCATTCACCAGACTAATTCCCTGCATTTGCCAAATTGGAGCTGCTCTTGTGTACGGCATGTGTTAATATCTGTTGCCAGTGATCAAGAACAAAGAGAATTTTCTTAAAGCAGAGTAATCACCTTTATTTGTAAATGAGAAAATATGAGGGCCAGAAATTGTCTATGGGAAAATATTATAAAAACTGTTGTTTCAGATAATTCATTACTAACAGTTTGACTTTTTATTCTTATTATTTTTTAGAAATATTGTTTATTTATTATCTATTAAATAAGTTTAGCATCCTTAAAATCTTTTAATTTGCATAGAGTCTTAAAAAATTAAGCTTTATAAAGATTATTTATGCAAGATTATATTCATAGTGACACCAATGGAAGAGCCATTTTGGTTCCCCAAAGAATCCTACAGTAAAGAGTTTTTAAAAGGATCATTTTAAAGAACATTTTAATAGAAACTTTGCTCACTGAATTTGAATGTCCAATTCACAAACCATTAACAAACCCTTAACTAAGACTGTTATCCTAATAAAGTACTAATTAAGTGTTTATGAATAATAAGGGGAACTTTTAAAAAATTCCAGTAGAATCTACAGTAACTTACTGGCACCAGTCAGATAGTAATAGCTGTTCGATAGTTACATTTATTTACGTATATGTACATACAGTGTTGAATATCTTTATTGTAAAATATACATTAATTTTCATTATCTTACATGCAACATTAAAATACAGTAACATACTGCATAACTGTCCAACAGTAAAATTCAGTTCATATTACAGTTTAGTTCACTAGTAAATCAATTACAACAAAATATTGTATTTACATTTAGAGCCCCGTTTATATTGCTGTATGTGTATATACAGTATTGTATATATTAACTGTAAAATATACAGTCATTTTCATAATGCAACATTAAAATACAGTAACATACTGCATAAATGTCTTAGTAAAATACAGTGTATTTTACAGTTACAGTTCAGTTAGTAACTTACTGTAAATCAATTACAGCAAAAATACTGTATTTACATTTACAGCACCATTTATCTTGCTGTATATGTATATTCAGCTTCACTGTAACATTTACAGTACTGTAATTTTCATAATGCAACACTGAAAGACAGTAACATACTGCATTGCTGTGCTACAGTAAAATTCATTTCATATTACAATTCATTTCGCCAGTAACTTACTGTAAATCAATTACTGCAAAAATACTGTATTTTTTTTCACAGCACTATTTATCTTACTGCATATGTATTTGCAGTATTGTATATCTTTACTGTAAAACATACAGTAATTTTCACAGTGTAACTTTTAAATACAGTAACACTGCATGAATGTTGTACAGCAAAATACAGTTCATATTACTGTTTAGTTTGCCAGTAACTTACTATTAATCAATTACAGCAACAATACTGTGTTCACATTTACAACACCATTTGTCTTGCTGCATATGCATATACAGTATTGTATATCTTTACTGTAAAATATACAGTAATTTTCATAATGCAGCATTAAAATACAGTAACATACTACATAACTGTCCTACAGTAAAATTCAGTTCATATTACAGTTCAGTTCACCAGTAACTTATTGTAAATCAATTAAGCAAAAATACTGCATTTACATTTACAGCACCATTTATTTTGCTGTACGTGTATTTACAGTATCTTATATTTTTACTGTAACTGCATGATGCAACTTTAAAACACAGTAACATACTACATAACTCCTATAGTAAAGTACAGTTCATATTACAGTTAAATACTGTGTAATTTACAGAAATCGTTAACAGTGTAGTAGTCAGGTTTAGATGTTTAGTGAGATCAGGGATGTAAAATAAGATAATATTTTTCTAAGTGCTAATAAACAGTTCATATCTTTACAATAGATAGGTAATAAGCTAGTGGTAAATGGTGTAAATTGTTACTTAAACTAAAGTGATACCACAAATACATCCACTACAACATTTTGATGTTAAAGGAACTATCAACACCAATAAAGAACCGTCATTTGTAAGAGAAAAACATCTAAACAAACTGATGACTTCTTCCTCCTTTTGCACAATACAAGATTAACATTTAATTTATCCCATTACAGCACAATTGCTTTGAGATAATGATCCAGTTGTCCTGCTGGGCTCATTTGAAGACTTGAATTGCAAAGGTGAATTACTTGCATCCCCAGTTTAAAAGAAAATAAAAAGGGTAGTGACGGAAAACTACTGAAGGGGAGACATTAGAAAACAACACAATTAAATTATGACACCTGACACTTAGACCCTACCTCTGTGTAAAATCCTAATAGACTGGCTGTGGAGAGTGAGATGCTGTCAGACGATTAATGTGTGATCACACGCATTAGCACCGCTCATATTCAAAAATCCTCCCATGGAGCTTTTTTGTGCTTCAAATGAGGACATTAACACAGACTACCTCAAATATATTTCACAAGTTTTAAATAACTATGGCACCAATGGCAAGTGCCACAAATGGTGTGAGCGATGATACACAGATGTTTACGACACCTAATGCCTGGAGATGATCTATAAAGTATGTCTAGTCGCATGTGCAAACCTACAGTAGATGCTTTCTGTTGTGCAAAATAAACAGGGAAAACTGAACTAGTGGCATTTGATGGTTAACCAAGTCTAAATGAAATGCCGTTAACAACTATTTCATGTTTGATAATGCCATGTACACTCCACTCAAATCTATTTTTTAAATATCATAACAGTAAGCTATACAATATTATAGTTTTGATTGGTCAGTACTGAAGCCAAATCTGGAGCTTATCTATCTTCGCAGATTGTTTTTTGCTTGAATTTAATTGCATTATCTTTCAATTTCTAAAAATGTTTGGTGACTTAATTATTATTATAATAAATATATATTTGTTAAATAAATCTGTTTTGTTTAAATGCACCAAAATACATTGCCTATATTCACTGAGAAATGAACAAAAATATACATTTTCAAAATTGGCTGTACTCAATTCTACTGAGCACTGTACATGGTTAATAAGAACAATAAAGGGTCTTTATCACATCTACAGTGAAATAAAGAACTTTTAACATCAAACATGTCAATAATCAAAAAGTACTAGTGATTAAATCTTCTCCAGATTTTTAAAAATAGTTTTCTTACAAGTAAAGTTTCACAAACTAATTTCGAGAGGAGCACGTGATATGATTGTGCACTGCTGGCCACTCATCCGTAATCAGTAATAATCCAATCAGAATGATCCTAGCTTAATATAAATGGATCACTTTATTGCTCTATCTTTTTTTTTGGAAGAATCCCCTCTTCCACCCCATCTCCTCCTTTTTCTCCCCTTTTAAAGGGGGGAGCGATCGAGACCTACCTGATCTCGGATGCCCTGATATGCTTATAGACCGGGCGGGAGCCCTGGGCTCAAATATTTCCGAGCTCAGGGTTCTCTCCTGGGACAGCATGCCAAACCTGCTATTAAATGCCAAGCATATCTAAGTGGGAACTCTTGAAATAAAGGTCTTCATAGCATTTTTCCCATTTGCCCCAAGATAAAGTGGTTGTTTAAAAAACACTATTCCCCCTTGATTTTGAGAAAGGTTGTTTCTTTCAACAAAAAAATGCTAAACTAAAAAGATTCAACGAAACCTTTTTTCAACAACAACAACAACAACAACAACAACAACAACAACAACAACAACAACAACAAAAACAAAAACAACAACAACAAACTAAATATAAACAGTAAAAGATTATTAAAATTAGGGAAATAAAAAAATAAAATAAAAAATAAAATAAAAATTCACTTAAAAATAAACAATCACTGTTGCCTCGCAGCAAGAAGGTCACTGGTTCAAGGCCCAGCTGGGTCATTTGGCATTTCTATGTGGAGTTTGCATGATCTCTCCTTGCTAGCATGGGTTTCCTCCAGGTGCTCCGGTTTCCCCCACAGTCCAAAGACATGCGCTATAGGTGAATTGTGTAAACTAAATTGGCCATAGTGTACGATTATGACTGTTTCCCAGTACTGGGTTACACAGGGCATCTGCTGTGTAAAATATGATGGATAAGTTGGCGGTTCCTTCTGTTGTGGTGACCCCTGATGAATAAAGGGACTGAGCCGAAGGGAAATTGATGAATATTGTCATTGATGTACTATGGGCCCTATTGTAATGATCTAGGCACAAAGTCTAATGCATAATGCAAAAGCATTAGGGGCATGTCCGAATTTACTTTTGCTATTACAAAGACAGAAAAATATGAGTTGCACCCTGTTACATGGTCTAACAGGGTTGTGCTTATTCTCTTAATGAGTTAAACCAACCAGAGTCTCATCTCCCATTGCCTTTAAGAGTGCATCGTGCCATGGTGCATTTGCTATTTACATGGGGGACATTGTAAGTGGGAAAACGGAATGCTTCACTAGCGAGAAAACAGTTTTTCAGACCATCTGCAGTAAGGCAAGGCAAGGCAAGGCAAGTTTATTTATATAGCACATTTCATACACAATGGCAATTCAAAGTGCTTTACATAAACAATAATAAAAGAAACAAGTAAAATAAAAATAAAAACAAATAATAAAAATGCGTAAAAACAAAACAAAACATAAAAACAGGTAAAATGTGATATAAAAGAATGAAGAAGAAGAGAAAAACATGATAGTGCAATCTGTCGGACGCAGCACAGTGCTCATTCAGTAAAGGCACAGCTAAACAGATGTGTTTTCAGTCTTGATTTGAATGTGCCTAATGTTGGAGCACATCTGATCATTTCTGGAAGCTGATTCCAGCAGCGAGGGGCATAGTGGCTAAAAGCTGATTCACCCTGCTTTGACTGAACTCTTGGAACTTCTAGTTTATATGATCCTAATGATCTGAGTGATCTGTTAGGTTTGTATTCAGTGAGCATATCTGTGATGTATTTAGGTCCTAGGCCATTTAGTGATTTATAGACCAGTAATAATACTTTAAAATCTATTCTGAATGTAACCGGCAGCCAGTGTAAAGACCTGAGGACAGGTGTGATGTGCTCTGATTTTCTGGTTCTGGTTAGAATTCTGGCTGCAGCGTTCTGGATGAGCTGCAACTGTCTGACTGTCTTTTTAGGAAGACCAGTGAGGAGTCCATTACAGTAATCCACCCTGCTGCTGATAAAAGCATGAACAAGTTTCTCTAAATCTTCACTAGAAACAAAGCATCTGATTCTTGCTATGTTTTTGAGATGATAGTATGCTGATTTACTAACTGCTTTGACATGACTGTTGAAACTCAGATCTGACTCAAGAGTCACACCAAGATTCTTGACCTTATTTTTTGTCGTTTGACCTTTAGTGCCAAGGTACGCATTTACCTTGAGAACCTCATCTTTGTTTCCAAACACAATCATTTCAGTTTTCTCTTTGTTTAACTGAAGAAAGTTTTGACACATCCAATTGCTCATTTCATCAATGCATTGGCAGAGGGTGTCAATGGGGCTGTAGTCATTAGGCAGTAGGGCTAGGTAGATCTGAGTGTCATCAGCATAGCTGTGGTAGGAGATTTGGTTCTTTCTCATTATTTGGCTCAGAGGGAGCATGTAAAGGTTGAACAGGAGAGGTGCCAGAATCGAGCCTTGTGGGACTCCACACGTCATGGGTGTCCACCTCGACCTATGGTCACCTATACTGACATAGTAACCTCTCCCTTCAAGGTAAGATCTAAACCATTTGAGGACCGTGCCAGACAGCCCAACCCAGTTTTCCAGCCTATCCAGAAGTATGCTGTGATCGACAGTGTCAAATGCAGCACTGAGATCCAACAATACCAGCACTGTTATTTTACCTGAATCTGTATTTAGGCGTATATCATTGATTATCTTTATAAGAGCGCTCTCTGTACTGTGATGTGCTCTGAACCCCGATTGAAAATTGTCTAAACACCCCCTGAAGTTTAAGAACTTGTTAACCTGGTTAAAAACAACTTTTTCAATGATTTTGCCAATGAAAGGGAGATTTGAGATTGGCCTGTAATTGCTCAATAGGGTGTTATCCAGGTTGCTCTTCTTCAAGAGGGGTTTAACAACTGCAGTTTTAAGTGAGGTTGGAAAAATCCCTGAGAGAAGTGAAGCATTTACCACTTTTAGAAGATCCATGTCTAAACAGGTAAACACCGTTTTGAAGAATGATGTGGGGAGAGTGTCAAGACTGCAGGTTGATGTTTTCATAACTTGCACAATTTCTTCTAAGATTTTGCCGTTAATTGCCATGAAATCAGACATAATGTCTGATTTCTTAAGTTGTGGTTGAGCTTGTTTGATATCGACACAACTTGGCTGATTGGATGAGCTGATTGCCTTTCTGATATTATTAATCTTATCAGTGAAGAAATGAGCAAACTCATTACATTTGCTTTCAGAGAGGAGCTCACTTGGAATCCGACTGGGGGGGTTTGTGAGTCTCTCTATCGTTGCAAAGAGTGTGCGAGCATTATTTAAGTTGCTGTTTATAAGGCTTGAAAAGAAAGTCTGTCTAGCAGTGTTTAGTTCCATATTAAAGGCATGAAGACTGTCTTTATAGATATTATAATGGACTACTAGTTTCGTCTTTCTCCACATACGCTCAGCTTTTCTGCACTGTCTTTTCATCATTTGTACTCTAGGTGATCTTGTCCAAGATCCCTTTTGCCTGCCAGTCATCTTCTTGACTTTAACAGGAGCGATGTCATTTATGACATTCTCAATTTTAGAATTGAACAAATCAAGGAGAGAATCAACAGAATCTGCAGATATACTTGGTGCTAGCGATATGGCCTTCATAAACTGCTCACTGGTGTTCTCATTTATGCATCTCTTTCTGACAGAGACAGATCTGTCTTTAATAGCTGGAGTGATCAATATATCAAAAAAGATACAGAAATGATCAGATAGTGCCACATCCTTAACAACAGTCGATGAAATGTGTAAACCCTTAGTTATAAGTAGATCAAGAGTGTGTCCACGATTGTGTGTGGGTCCTTGAACATGCTGAGTCAGATCAAAAGTGTTAAAAACAGTCATCAGTTCTTTTACAGCATTGATTTCTGGATTATCAATGTGAATATTAAAATCCCCAGCAATACTAAAATAATCAAATTCAGAGGTTACAATTGATAACAGCTCTGTAAAATCATCAATAAAAGCTGGAGAATATTTTGGAGGTCTGTAGATAATGATCAGTAAGATGCGTGGAGACCCTTTTAGTGCTATACTCAGATATTCAAAGGACAAATAGTCACCAAATGAGGAGTACGAGGATAAAAATCGAGCCTCCTCCATTCAGCTGTACTCTTCACTTTATTCCTTTACATTTGTGGATGAGGAAACGGTGTTGTATTGCACTCTACTTAATACATCAGTTAGTCTACATATTTAATTTAGTTTGTTAAGCGCAAAGATTTGTTTCATTACTATTTCTAAATTCAGTTCGAATTTCCAACAAACGAATAAATGATCAATAGTAACAAAATTTTGTCAAAAAACTGAGTTATATCCAAACACGTTCTATTCTTATGCTCCATATGGTGATGCAGACGTCTCCAAAACCCAACAGATTGACAAATCTGAACTTGTTTTTATTTAAACAAATATAAATATGCATATAATAAATAATACTGATAATAAATATAACATTATACAAAATTGCAAATTGTCATGAATAAACAGAAAAAGCCTACCAAGATAAAGAAGGCATGGAGGTAGTGGTTTTTATATTTATGTAAAAAACATTTTTTTAATCCTTAATTTTTTTTTTCATTTATAAAGATATTTGTGTATTACTGTACATCCTGTATGTATTAAGCAACGTGTAAGTGTTTTGGACCTACTGTACATAGGCGCTCTGCGCTGGACTTTAGACCAGCTTATTTCAGTTCCACAAAATAGCAACTTGCCAACAGTGCACCTTAACACACCTCCTTTATAAACCGGAACACCCATGAGTGCACAAAGTGGCACAAATGGATTTGCTTTTTAAACAAAATGAGGAAACTAGGGTTGCGCTGGTCTGAAAATAGCAACAAATAGCAAACACATCTTGCGCCTTATTGCAATGGGTATATGATAGAACCCCATCTTTTATTTCCACAAAAGTTTCTTTTTTCTGAAAATAATTTCTTCACACACACACACACACACACACACAAAATATATATTTTGATAAATATAAACTTACTAAAATGTTTTTTGATGAACCAAAAAAACAATGGTTCCATGAAAGCTTTCCATTTCACAAAAGATTTTTATTGTGAAAAAATGTTCAAAATGTTTTTGAGCCTACTTTACACAAAGAAACAAAGAATTGTTCACTGAACAGGAGGGATGTCATCCCTCTGAAAAGTTCTGTTTAAGGTGTTACTTTCAACTGTGAATTTCAGAATAAAAAAAGCATTTGGAATAATAAAAAACAAATTTGGAAGATGAGCCAGATCACATGAAAGTTCATGAAAAAATGCAAAAAAATATTCAATAAGCACGTAACCTCACTAATGTTGGCAACAAAATTTGAGTTTGAGTTGAAAAAAAAGGAGGAACAGCCAGATTTTGTATTTCAATTAAATAGTTTATTTAAAATTAAAGTTTATTTTCTTAGGAATACCATGCATTGACGAATTGTTCACAATGCCAACAGTAACTACATGCATTAAAAAAGCAAATAGGGTCATTTTAGATTCCATGGAGATGTTAATAATCTATAATAATACTACAAAAAATATAAGCCACATTTGGCTAAAAAATTGCATTTATAAAATATTCAAATCCATTACCTCTGGGGAAAGTGTGTGTTTGACAGTCAGCTGAACTCACCCACTCATAACACAATCAACACCTACACAAACCCACAGCTCACAGACTGACCGTGGGCATTAGATATCAGCAAATGATTACACAAATCCTCTGTCTGCGTGATCACAAAGCACAAATACACATTTACATTATTTTCCGTCAACAAATCGGGGACATTTTTGATCTAATAACTGTCCCGTCAGGTCCATAAGGCATTTTCCTCTATGAATAGAGTTGATCTGATCCCTGGAAAAACATTTGTTGCACATTTCCTTGATTGAGTAGCTGTGTATATGTGTGTTTTCTTTCTTTCTTTTTTTTTTTAGAACATTGTCTTCTGTTGAGTATCACATACACACTGCATGACATGGAGAAAGAAGAATAGAAACAAAAGCAGCCATATTCATTTCAGAAATCTACTGTTATACAACTGTGAAATCCAGCATGCTAATGCTATAAATACCAGCATACATTACTGGTAATGGAAGCTAAGCCTAGAATGATGATACAATCGGCATAAAAGATAAAATGGGAATGGTATGGAAGGGGGAGACTGAGTTTGGGACACTAGTTGTAGACGGTGGAGTCTGCTCTTTTAATTACACTTGCGTCTCCTCTCATAGCCTCAAAATTAGCCGTGCTGAAATGATCTGTATTTGTGGAAAAGTGAAAGGAATCAATTTGCATGCTAAATATAACCCTGCAAATTCAATAAAAGGCCAATGTTAATATTTCCAGCGGTTAAGATAATGGTGGGCACCACTGCTAAATTTAGTCCTAATGAATCCTTTAAAGAGAAATGACATTCTGAGCAAAAAGATTACGATACCGCATACTTCTTCCCCGTCACTTCAGCCCGTTAAATAGTGTGAAACGCACAATTATGCGTTACCGCCGCATCTTGTCTTTCGAATTACGCAGTCTTCATTTTATCTTAGTGAAGCAGTTGTTGTCTTGCCGTGGTGGTTTGGGCAAACAAAAGAAAAACTCAAATTATAGTCAAGTTGGAACAAAAAGTTTCAAGACATGAACACAGCAGCCATTGTTTCTGTTTCAGGTTTTTTTTTTTTTTTTACACCTTTTTAAAATAAAACCGAGCATTTTTAATATTCTTTGGCAATTCGTTTACCTGATAACTTCAATTTTGGGGTCTGAAAATGCAAACGAAAGATTCAAAGTAAGTTTTTGGAAACGTTATTAACACATACTTGACAACCAAAACAACAATGGAGGATTACAGGACCAAACAAACAAACAAACAAACAAACAAACACTTTTACCCCGATAGGGTATTTGCAGAAGTACTTTTAATTTACAGTAACCTGGGTCAAGCGCTTCCAATGAACTGTATTTTACAAATCTGCGCATTTAAGGTATGTTTTCTTTAAAAATCAATTATCTTTACTGCCTGATAGATATACGATATAAAATGGTTCTCAGTTTGTACAAGAAGCACTGCAATAAATTAAACTTTCCTGCATGTCTTTAAAATATGAACAATAATTTTACTCCAGTATTTTTTGATTACATTACAACATCGATGCTGTAAAGGGAATTGTGTAAAATTTTAAAAAGTCACACAAACCTTTCACTGAAAGTTTATTGGTATATGAAGAAACACTTCCCTTTAAAAAATGCTGGGTTATTTAAGGTCAAATTGGGTAAAATATGGACTAACCTTGATAAGATTCTGATGATATGATAACCTTGGATAAACTGTCACGGTTTCACAGTATAGTGATTACTGCTCTAAAATAATTTATTTTTAAATGTCTGGGTAAAAACAGGGTTTATGCAGATTTCACCACGTCAAATGTAAGACCTTTTAAGACTATTATCAATGAAATTTCTGACTTTCACAGGGCAAACGCTAATAATTTTCTGTAATAACCAGTGGAATTGTTTTAACTTGCCCAATTAAAATGAAAATTTTGTTATTTCTCACCCACATATTTTAAATAATGTGTCAAAACAAGCAAACTCTATATATTAGCACAACCTTTCTTTGAAAAACACAAGTTTTAAAAGCTATAATAAACAACATTTATGGACAACATAAATACAAAAAATAAAATATAATTTGTTTTCTAATGTTCAATAAAATATTTTTTGAATTCTGAGGTCTAAATCAAGGTTAATATTTATTTTTAGGGTAACTACACCTTTAACTTCTAAATTATTTTAAAAAGCTATATAAAAAAGCAGTAATTATTTGGTGTCATTTATTTAATCGACACTCAGTGATACGACAATGAGATACTAATCTAAAAGTCTTCTGAAAATCAAACCAAAACAGAATCTCACAATGCTATGTAGCATAAACAATATTAAATTAAAGACAATCAGATTGTCTCAAAGTTTTAAAAGCTGTAATAAACAACATTTATGCACAACAAAAATTTATGCATAAAAACATGAAAACATTGAGAACTTTTAAACAAATGTTATTGTAAGGATGTAATGAAGACAATTAAACCATATTGCTAAATAGTTAACGAATGTTAATTTTGTTAAAGTTTTTTTTAGATGGATTTGTTTTTTTGTACTGACATGGACTATTGTTAAAAATGATGACCTGTTTAAAAGTATTTAAGACCCACAACAGCATATTTCAGTAAATTTTTCTTAAGGCCTTAAATTTAGTTTTTGAAATTCAAGACATTTTAAGACCCGGCGGACACCCTGAAAAAAATACAACTTTTTACCCCTTTAAACACAATACATTTTATTTTGAGAAATCTTTAAAAAATTTTGGAGCAGTAAACGTCTGTTTTCTTCGTTAGTTTCAAAAACAAAGATTTCTTTACAATTTAAATATAGCATCTTTGGATATTTTTTTCTGCTGGCGATACTGTTTTCCTAAAAAGCTGAAAAAAATATAGAAACAAACAAATCTTACACATACAGTATAACCAGCCTGATCTCACGAGAAAACGTAAGTATTTTACGGTTTGCCAGTTTAGTGGCTAATTCGTACGAATTCGTACGAGTTCAGTCGTACAAAATGGTACGATTTTAAAAAGGAGGCGTGGCACCTGACCCCACCCCTAACCCCAACCGTCATTGGGGGATAAGCAAATCGTACTAAATTGTACGAATTAGATCGTACGAATTTATACAAATTAGCCACTAAATGAAAAAGTTACGAATTGCCGTGAGATTGTGTTGGTATGACAGCAAATGTTGGCGGTTTTAAAACCTTGACTGTTCCAAACCTTAGAATACATCGAAAACAGTTATCGTCCCATGCCTAACCATAACATTGGGTTAAATTCTGTTCTATGAATTAAATTTAAAAACTAACCTAGAATATGGTTTAGTTCCTATTTCACCCAAAATTGGGTTAAAATAACCCATCATATTTACAGTGCAGCTGTGCATATACCCTATTGCCGAGCTGATGCAAACATGTCCACATGACTGTCATCAGATGCTTTTTAAACTACTGTTTACTCACCACTGTCAATTTTTAGTCTTGTGTTTTTGTTTGCTCATTTTACCCCGTTTTGTAATTGAGTATATTTATACATAAACCAGGTAATAATAAATTCAATTCCTGTTACTCACCAAGTGGAAATGAGTATCCTCCTGAACAGTTCGGTCCATGCCTGCTCCATTGACCACATGATCTGTTAAACTAAAACAGTAAAATAAATTATTGGTGGGAATCTATCTGCAATTTGAAAGTTCAATACATATTAAAGTTCCCATGAACCAGAAGCTGTGATCGTAATTTGTTTTCGTATTGTGACGCAGTTCCTAGAGAAATGGAATTTTAGATGAGCAAACTATGGGCGTGGCTTGTTTTTTCTACCGCAGGCTGAATAGATGTAGTAAACTAGGCATTTCACTCAGAAAGATCAGGAGAGGGGTTTTTAAAAGAGTTATTACAGCCTAACAGACTCCTCCTGCTCACCATTTCTGTTTGTTGTCAAAACTGAAAGTTGAACCAGAGTGGTTGAGTATATTAGGCACGCCTGTTACCTCAAATTCATGTTATCTGATGATTTAACTGAAAACAAACAGGAAGTGCATTTTCAGATTTCAATTAAAGATTAGAAGAGCAAACTATTTTTTTCACCAGCAATGAGGTGATTTGACAGCTATTAAAAAAAAGTCAGAAAATAAAGAATCTTAAATAATGAATGAGTAAAACATGCTATATAATGTTCAGATTAACCCAACACAAACAATTTCAGTATAAAAGAGTTCTTCAAGAAAATTAGTTTTAAATATTACTGTTATGATGTGTACACTCAAAAAACATTAGGTTGATCATTTTACCAGGGTTAAAAAGATTAGATTGCTATGTTGGGTTAATCTGAACATTATATAGCATATGTTTTATGCAGTGGATGCCCTTCCAGCTGCAACCCATCATTGGCAAACACCCATACACACTCATACACTATGGACAATTGAGTGTACTCCCAGACGGAATCTGCGGACGTTTTTTGCTATTTCTGCAGAGAATTTTGGTAAAAGTCTGCGGATTTCTGTGGAATTATTTTGGGAGTATCATAACTAAAACCTTAATATATGAAATAAAAGATAATATCTTTTAAACTTTTATTTAATGTTTAAAATGCAAATCTGATTAAATTCACTTTATTTGGTAAACAAAGCAAGTTTGTCATATAATATATTTAGTAAAAGACAGGAAATATTACCGTACAAACTGCATTGTACATAAATCAGATGAACATTTTCACATTAGTCAATAATATTACTGAAATGAATTAAAAAACTGAACAAATATAGATTTACACACATTTACTCAAGTAAATAAACAGAATTAAGAATGGGCTAAAAATCTGCTGAATTCTGCGTGTGCAGATTCCGGGTGGGCCTACCTATAGCTCATGTCTTTGGACTTGTGGGGTTGAAGATATTAGATTTTTATGTTGGGTTAATCTGAACATTTATTGGTTCACATCCATAACAACTCATCTACTGTAGTTAAGTTGTGACTTAAATGTGTTGGGTAAACATTAATAACCCATTAATAACAGCAGTTTGGTGCCCCCAAAAAAAAAAACCCACCGTTGGTTTACATGTTGAGTTATTGTTATTGTTTAGAAACATGTTTTTTTTTTTGTCTTTTATTTATTTATTTTTTGGACGTTTGACTTCCAGAAACCAGTAATGAGGTGCTTACAAATCCTTACAGATTTGAAAAACAAAAAGGGAGAATATAAAGAACCATAAAGTCTCAAAACAGAAAAAAAAGATAAAAACCCTTCTCCAAGATGATATGGTTTTAGTAGAAATGTTACAATTGTATGTGGAACCAGTTCCAGAAAACCAGTAATAAGCTGCTTTGACAGTTGCATGTTTTAAAAAAAGGCGAGAAATAAATGGTGCTTCATCATTAATGGCACTATTCATTCATTCATTCATTCATTCATTCATTCATTCATTCATTCATTCATTCATTCATTCATTCATTCATTTATTTTATTTTCGGCTTAGTCTCTTTATTAATCAGGGGTAACCACAGCGGAATCAACAGATACATACACTCACCCATACACTCATTTACACACATACACGGACAATTTAGTTTACCCTATTCACTTATGGCGCATGTCTTTGGGCTTGTGGGGGTGACCAGAGCACCCGGAGGAAACCCATGCGAACACAAGGAGAGCATGCAAACTCCACACAGAAATGCCAACTGACCCAGCTGAGGCTCGAACCAGTGACCTTCTTGCTGTGAGTTGACAGTGCTAACCACTGAGCCACCATGCAGCCCCGATCTGTTAAACTAAAACAGTAAAATAAATGATTAGTGGGAATATATTTACAACTATAAAGTTTAAATGTAGATACATGTAAAAACAAAAATCATTTAACAGATGAAAGCGTGTTAACAGGCTGTATCTGGATGGTTGTGTTTCAGAAAACCAGTAAACCAGTGATTTGACAGTTACTGATAAAAAAAAATAAAAAAAAACATCAGGAAATGAAGAATCGTTAACTCTTAACACACAAAAAAGCTGTTTTAACATAAGTTCTTCAAGATAATTAGTTTTAAATATAACTGATACAATGTGTACACTCAAAAAAAAAAACAAAAACATTTGGTTAAGGATTTTACCCAATAGAAGGGCTACAAATATTGGATTGCTATTTGGGGTTAATCTGAACGTTATAGCACATATTTTACGCAGCGATGCCCTTCCAGCTGCAACCCATCTCTGTGATTATTCACTATGGACAATTTAGTGTACTCAATTCACCTATAGCTCATGTCTTTGGACTTGTCGGGTTAAAAAATATTGTATTTTGTATGTTGGGTTAATCTGAACATTTATTGGATCACACACATAACAACTCACCTAGTTGGGTTATGTTTTAATTTGTTGGGTAAACAAGTCTAACTCTATGAGACTGCATAACTGTTTATATGTTAAAAAATAATGAGAATATACAGTTGCAATCAGAATTACTAGCCCCCTTTGAATTAATTTTCTTTTTTTTTTAATATTTCCTAAATGAGGTTTAACAGAACAAAGAAATTTTTACAGTATGTCTGATAATATTTTTCCTACTGGAGAAGTTTGATTTCTTTTATTTCGGCTTGAATATAAGCAGTTTTTAATAAATAAATAAAAAAAATTTAAGGTCAAAATTATTAGCCCCTTTAAGCTATCCTTTTTTTTCTACAGAACAAACTTGCCTAATTACCCTAACCTGCCTAGTTAACCTAATTAACCTAGTTTAGCCTTTAAGTGTCACTTTAAGCCATATTAAAGTGTCTTGAAAAATATCTAGACAAATATTATTTACTGTCATCATGGCAGAGAAATAAATCAGTTATTAGAGAAGAGTTATTAAAACTATTATGTTTAGAAATGTTGAAAAAAAATCTGCTCTCCATTAAAAAGAAATTAGGGAAAAAATAAACAGGGGGGCTAATAATTCTGACTTAAACTGTATATATGTACATATATGTTCGATCATATATATATATATATCATATATATCCTGATCGGGAGGTAACATCCGATTCCGACTGAGTCTTGAACCGTGTGATTGGGCCCGATCACATGATCAGACCTGGACATTCCTAGCTATAATCATCATAAATGGTACTATATATATATATATATATATATATATATATATATATATATATATATATATATATATATATATATCGAAACAGAACTGTAACTAGTGAACGTTTTAAAGATCCAATATTATTTAGAGTATCTAGTTGGTTTTTCAGGGCTCAACCCAACATAAACAGCACGTTTTTATTGGTATTATTTAGTGTGCACCTAGTTTTCAGGCAGTGTCTTAGCTTTTCAAACCACAGAGTCACATGTGGACCCACAGGCACGGCTAAAGACCCCGATCAGGCTTTAGGCAGGCTGGGGAGAAGCATGGCGAAACCTCCATCCTCCTGCTCCACTGGGCCACGGCAGACGGATGATTCCTCAAGGTGAGATTTTTTCTTTTTTTGCTTTCTTCCCCCTGTTCAGTTGAGCTGCATTGATTCGGCGGCAGCAGGCGGATGTCACACATGCGCTGAACAGTGCTCAATGACTTTGCTATCCCATTCCCATTTAAATTGCCTCTACTTTCCCTCTCTGACACCTGTTTAAATCAATGTCTTCCTCTGCAGGTCATGGGCTGAATGTACTGAGGCGCTCACCGACCGCCTCTCAAATCCACTAAAATCAACACAATAATTGAAATATTTTCAAGCTGATTACACTGAGGCCCGAGGCTCGGCTGGTTGCTATGAGTGCGCTCCTCGGTTGCTAGGGGGAGTAAATCATCTTGCATTATTTGATTTTTGTTACTGATATGAAAGCGCTAGTCCCGCGATTAAATGTCTCACAGTCAAACACCTAGGGGACAGAGAGGAGAGACAAAATAAAACAGTCGACGTGAACCTGTCAAATAGCATTTCAAAACTTTCCCTGTCCTGAGGGCTGGGGCGCAAATCTGCCTGCTTATTTATGTTTGTTCCAGCTGAAATGACAAAGCCAAGAGCACAGGCTGATTGAAGGAGAGCAGAGCAAGCATGGTTGAAATGTCAGGGAATCACACATCAATCTGAGCTCCGGTCACATCATCAGCCTCTCTTAGCGCTTTGTCCTGCTCCTAAACTAACTCTGATTGAGTAATTCAGGAGTGTGATCCGGGTGGTAAGTGAAGTGGGATGGGAACAATTTAGGCAGTGCTTGAACGGCTTTTTAAACCTCACACTGAAAGAAGAATCATGTGGCTCACAGTCAGGCCTGCAGCACATAGAGCCTAAATATTTGACTGACAGTTCTTGTTTTTTTTTTTTTTGGAAGATAGTTCACGGATGATTTGTTTAACCTTGATATGTCATTACATGATAGCAATTAATAATTTTGATAATACTTTACCATAAGTTTACATTGTTTAACATACAGTTGAAGTCAGAATTATTCGCCCCATGTTTATTTTTTTCCCCTATTTCTGTTCAACGGAGAGCAGATTTTTTTCAACACATTTCTAAACATAATAGTGTTAATAACTCATCTCTAATAACTGAATAATTTTATCTTTGCCATGATGACAGTAAATAATATTTTACTAGATATTTTTCAAGACACTTCTACACAGCTTAAAGTGACATTTAAAACGCTTAACTAGGCTAATTAGGTTAACTACTGATTAGGGTAATTAGGCAAGTGGTTTGTTCTGTAGACTATCGAAAAAAAAAAATTGCTTGGCTAGTAATTTTGACCTTAAAAAATTATTTCCCCAGAAGAAAAAATATAATCAGATATTATAATCAGATCAGATGTAATCATATATAATGATTTATATATAATCAGATAAATTTTCTTGCTCTGTTAAACATAATTTGGGAAATATTTAAAAAGACAAAAAAAATAAAGCGGGGCTAATAATTCTGACTTCAACTGTATATATATATATATATATATATATATATATATATATATATATATATATATATATATATATATATATATAAACTAACATACTAATTATATATAATCATAATCATTTCTAATCATAGTTAACATTTACTAAAACATAATGTTAAAAAAATCTATAAAAATAAAAAAAAAACGGTCAAAGAAGAACTAGCAGCAGGGCTTCCAGAGATATTCTGTTAAAGTTACAGTAAATAGCCATTAGACAAAATTACAAGCAAAAACTGTAAAAATACAGAACATACTTTACGGTAAAAATTTATGAATTTACAGTTAATTACTGTTGATAATTTGCATTAAAACTAGGCAAAAAAACGAAAAAGAACAACTGTCAAAACAAAAAAATAATCTGTAAAAAAATCAAAACTTCTTACTCCTTAAATTTCCTACTCAATAATGACAAGTATTACTGTCATTTTACAGATTATAACTGTAATGATACAGGTAATTACTGCCATTTTACAAATTATTACTGCAATTATACAGATTATTTTTGTAATCTGACTAATTATTACTGTAAATATATAATTTGTTATTGTAATTATACAAATTAATTAATGTGATTTCCAAGATTATTACTGTAATTTTACTAATTATTACTGTAAATATATAATTTATTGTAATTAAACAAATTAATTAATGTGGTTTCCAAGATTATCACTGTAATTATACAGATTATTAATTTAATTTACAAATTAATTAATGTGATTATAATGATTATTAATCTAATTGTAGAGATTAATTAATGTGATTATACAGATTAATTCAGTAATTATGCACAAAATCTCTAAATATTCCATAAAATGTTTCACTTTTAACATATCTTTAAAACAGAAAAAAAAGCTTTTAAAAAATTATTAAAAACAAAAAGTTAAGTTAACTCCCAAACAACTTTTGTTAAAAAAAAAAACTGTTACATATCTAATTTTTTTATTTCATTTTAATTAATTTTTTTAAAATTATTATTTTTTTTTTACAAATAACACATTTGGTCATAATCGTGTGTAATCAGAGAATTAGAAACCCGGGTGTGCGAGGTGCATGCTGGGAGTTGTAGTTCGTTAACATAGTGTGTTTGTAGTTCTACAGCGATCCGCAGCTGCTAGATCACTGGTGATCTTAACAGTTAGCATAGAAAAATTGTTAGCCACTGATTTTTTTTCCATAATTTATTTGGTAATGCTAACTAAGGGTACATTAGTTACAAGTGTTACCCAAATTTGTATAATCATAATTTGACTATATAAATGCATAGTAAACTTTTTTATTTTTGAAATTGTTTGGAATTCCAAAATCTGTATAAATTTGAATTGTGGATAAAATAGAAGCATTGCAATATAACATTAATAGTATGTACAGTGCTCAGCATAATTGAGTACACCCCATTTTGAAAAATGAATATTTTTATCGATTGAATAGTGAAGATAGGCAATGTATTTTGGTGCATTTAAACAAAACAGATATATTTATTAAAAGAATACTTTAGTCACCAAACATATTTAGAAATCGAAAGATAATATCAATAAATTTAAATAAAATATTGAAAAAAAATACAACCACCATATTGTTTCAAATATTTATTTATTTATTTTGCTTTTATTGAATTTTACTCTTTTTTTAAAAATTTGTATTTAATATATATATATTTTTTTTAATTTTGAATTTAAAAGATAGATTTCTCAGGGGTGTATTTATATATGCTGAGCTCTGTAATTGTTTACTATCAATTTTTAAAAATGTGTTTGAATTTACAAATAAGTCATACTCTTTTTGTAAATGATATACAGCCTGTAAATTGTGTTATAAGACAGATATTTGTAACAAATATTTGTAAATAAGACACAAATCTGGGCATTTTTCGGCAGCTGTTTTTATAGACTGGTGTGTTTTCTATTGTTTTAAAAGTAGTATACTGTATTTCTATGCTTTAAAGTTCAGTTAGATCATCAAAGCTATTTTATTTTTTCATTGTGGCAGACATTTTGAAATCACATGGCCAGCCAAAAGTACTTATTGCAGATCCGGGTCTCCCTTTACAAAAGAAGCCTTTACTTACTTTGTACTTGCAATTAAATAAAGTAAAATAGATCAATAAACACTTTTGTGTCCAGGTATTCCAAAACACTTTTGATTCTACTGAGCTGGAATAAAGCTAGGTTAGGGGAAGCTTTAGTGGTATGGGTAGGTTTAAGAGTGTGTTAAAGGGTACAACTTTGTCATTACAGATATATTTACATAAATTAATCGCATTATAATAATAAATAAGGACATTTTCAAATATTAGCACAATGTAAACTTCTATCGCCCAAAATGCCCATTGTATTAAAGGATTAATTTTATTGTAATATTAATTTTTGAAATGTAATTAATTAACTTTATAGACTGAGCTACAACTTGGCACCTTTGTTTCATTGTATGCAGTTATATTAGTCATTTGAGATTGAGTAGTTGAAAGATGTGTCCAAAATACATTTAACCGAGCAATTAACACTAATTAGAATGATTAGGTTTTAATTATAAATAAAAACAAACAATACAAATATAACTCCTTGAATAACAGTGAGTTAATTAAAAGAAACACCATTTTACTTTCGCTAGAAAAGCGCTATGACCTCTTTGGAATAGAGTTCTAATATTTCTTCAAATAAGAAGAAGTAAATCAGATATAGCTCCTCGACTTGACAGTTTTATTTCATAAATAGTGTTTGTTCTCCTCATCACCCGACGTTTAGCAGAATTTGCTTTGAAGGCATGCGAAACACATCGGAGGCTGCTGGTGTCTGCCTTGCCAAATGAGATCAGTGTTCGTAATAATAGGGAGGTCAAGTGGAAGGGCCACTTTTCAATTCTAATCCGCAGAGCCACTGAACATTAAAATGTGCCTGCTGGATTTACAGTGTGATAAACACAGCAGCTAAGTGAAAATCCAGGTGTAGGAAAAAAAGAAGAAGAAGAAAAAGAAAAAAAAACTCACAGCAGATGTGTATTAACACCGGTGGTGTTTTCCTTCCATTTAGTACCCAGATTGCAGGTTCAGCTGTACAGTAATTATGAAGCATTATGTTTGCAGAAATCACAACACAGTGTGATGTCTACTGACAAATTAACAAAGAGCAAAACTGTTACGCCGCTATCTAAATACTGCGGTAATAAAAAGTATAATGGGTCTAATCGTGTTGACGGTATCAATTAAGATGGAAAGCGGGAAAGGAATAATTACTATAATGACTGTCGCGAGGTGAACGCTCCTAGAGTAAAACATGCACGGAATAAATCATTCTAGTAATATCGGGTAAATGAAAAGTGCCACACTGCATGTGTGCTTGCGTTGAAGAGTTTCCTCCTTGGGAGGAACGGCAGCTGATCTGAGGCCTGCCCCTAAATAAACATGACGCCTGCCGTCCAGAGGCCTTTCATTAGCCTGCAGTCAGCCCAGCGCGTGGCAGTCAGATCGATAAGGCCAGTCCGGCTCTCTTATTTACCAAGCAACACATTTCTTGTGGTGGAGTTGTCTTTTTTTAATAACCAGTCTCTGTTTAACTGCTTCAGTCAGACTCAGTGTGAGACCATCTGGTCCCCAGTCCTGTAAGACTCTCCTAAAGCCCAGGCCTGACAAGCAAGAGATATGTCAATGCAGTCCTCAGCACAAAGCAACATCTGCCGTGCCTGACACCCACCATTGTATGGCCATTTAATCTGTCCCCCTCCTCCCCTTAACGGCACACAACAGCTCTCGGTATTATGTTTTGCCACTCAATTAGCATTATCATCCCGCTGAAATAGAGGCCAATTTACCTTTAATGACATCATTGTTAGATGAGTGACAGCGGTCCGGGTCGCGGCTATCGCTAGATAAACGAAAGGCCGGTCCCCGTCTTCCCAACTGGCCGCGGTGGCGGCGGCGCCAGCCAATCACAGCGGACTTCCCTCAACCCTTCACCAGCAGCATTGTTTCCTCCAGTTCACAGAGGCAGTGTGGTGGAAAATTGAGTCCAGATTCATTAGGTTTCCAGTGTGCCGCTCGAGTCAGTTAAATTGATACATTTCCTAACAAAATTGAAGTGCTTTTGTGCCGCCCGCGGATGGCTGGTGACCTCACTCGGCCCACTGAGCAGCCGAAGCGAGCTGATGGATCCATTAGACCGCTTAGACTGCTTATTCCTTCCCCTCCATCTCTGACTGACACTGTAAATCTGAACCAATTTCAGACTCTAATCACCATTACAAACCCCTTCCACTGTCCATTTGTTACTCTGCAATTCGAATACACTGCACAGATTGGTCCAAAAATCCCAGTTTAAAGGAGCAGCCCTTCGGTTTCCTCCGGCTAAATGGTTCATGACTGCCGAGACCTTTTTTCTTCCGCCGGGGGAACGGGCCTTCTTCGCCGGGTGAGATGTAAGGTAAAGATAGCCTCTAAAACACAAGGCCTTGGCTCCAGTCCCGGCAGATAGGCAGGAAATTAAAATAGAAAAACAAACTAAATGGAAAGAAAATATATGGGCGAAACAGATGTGTGTGAAATTCGAGGGGATGACGGGCAGGGCTCAAGGCTGCACCGTCGGCGGTGACAGAGCAATGTCCTCTGAATAACAATCACTTTACACCTCCAAAACATTTCTTCATCCACTACCCATTTTTACACCAGCTTTTATCTGCCCACTCAAGCGCACCGCTCCGCAGAAGCTGGAGGATATTATTTCCCTGTTGGCCCAAGTCATATAACTCTGCTTAATATGCACTCTATAATTTAAGACACTTCAATAATAACCAGAATGTGCTTTGCCACATTTTTTTTCTTCTTTCCCCGAGTTTCGACTTTGCTCAACTTAGAGAAGGCCACTTTCAGCATTCGTGCAGAACAGGTAGGAAACAGGTTTGGCGCATTCATAATTTATTCCCCATTAATTCTCGGCGCTCAATCAGAGGGCTTACGCGCAAACCCGTCGAGTTGTCTTGACAGTCTCGATATCTAATTACTGCTGCTCCTCATATCCTCCAAGTGCGGTGGAAATACGTTTTAATTGATATTGAGATGTTTATGCCCTCAGAAAGTAATTAAGATTTTCAATTAATCCTGTCTAATTTCTGGACATCTTGCCTGTGTGTCCTTGAGCATCCGCCGATGAATTCCCCAAACCTTTGCGGAAAAGAAAGAACTTCAATTACGCCGCATTGAATCGCAGCCCTGTAAATGACCTCATCTGAGGCTACATCAACATTTAAATTAAAGCCAATGCAAACTCAATTAAATAAAAATCAAGGTGGCACAATCACCCACAACCAATGGGTCACCAGAGATGCTGCTCATCCTGCCTTATTACGCCAGCTACAGTTCTGCCGGCACAATAAAAAAAGCCTGCAGCGCGAGGACTCTGCCTTATGAAGGTGTGAGCGAGATGCCGAGTTAGGCATTAAGACCAGAGGCTCTTAAGTAATCAATACCACAGTTCCATAAGAATCAATTAAACAGCCCACTCACAGAAAGTTCAGCTTCCACTGGGCTGGGAGAAATAATGAGTGCTCTGACCTCTCTTCTCCCACCTTGCTCTCATTCAGTTACCGCTTTTATTTGTTCAGAAACAGTGTAGCAGGGAAAATCTAGGGAAACCGCTTTGTCTCCTGCTACTTGTGTAGCTGTACAGTGTTTCTGACTTGTTCAAATGTTTCTTTGTGGCGTCCATGTATCATCTCTTCCGGTAAGTCTATTCAATCCAGGAGCTCCTAAGTTCCCTGTAAAAATATATGAGCGCAATACCTCTATTGGCGTAGGAAGAAAACAGAACAATTACCTCTGCATGGCTTGGAATCACCTGCCCATCTAGGCCACAAAAAACGCCTGCATTAGGGATTAGGGTGACATAATCTTAGCAATGGCTCGAGAGTGGGGGGCTGAATAGGTTTCAACCCTCTATGCCACGCCGAGATAACATTTGTCACAGGGGTGCCCTGGCTTTCCCATTCATAGATTAGCGGACTGCCTCTTTTCAGCATGCGAAATAGCCCTGGCACTGCGGCGTGTTTATTTCCAAAAGCTAGCCTCCCCCTGGGACGGTGGAAACATCTCGTCTTTCTTCCGTCGGACTTCTTTGAGCAGGGTGGAGCGCCTCCCCTTTGTCTGGTAAGCGGAAACAGGACTTGGACACAAACGGCAGGCTGACTCTGTGGCCTAACCAAGTGAGCGCTAAGATCCAGTTAAGACCTTCCCATCAGCTTACATGGCTGTACGACTGCTGATTCCGAGTGGAAGGAGCCCTTGATATTGTGACAACACTAATTTATCAATTTTAATCCTCTAAAATGGCTTCATAAGAAATATGCTTTCACAAAAAAGTCACCCCACAGCCGAGGATCAAAGAGAGCGGCGTGGATTGCTTACTTAAACTCATTTTCTTGGTGGGAGTGCGAGTGTGTTAACGCTCTTATTTTCAATTGTCCTCATACTAAACGGCGGCGTGTGTCATCAAGGCCCCTTTCAGTGAGCTTTAATCAGACAGAGCAACTCCACACTTCTGATTTAAAGAGATTCTGCGCATCTCCAAAGGGCAAGAGTGTAAATGAGATGTGACATTTTATTTGTGCTGTGCTGTTCGGTAAATAAATAAATATCAGTTCGTGACAGACAGAGGCTTCCTGGCACAATCTCACTACATTGCACTCTCTGGTTAACTGTCACACCATTAAATTGTCTCTTTCTCTGACATGCTGCCCTTCTGATTGGTTACCAGATGTAAAGTGAGGGAGCACTTGCCAAACAGTTTCCGAAAGCATGAAATTGACATTGTGAATCACATGTGACACCCAGGCTTCTCTGGCTTGTAATTGATCTGCATTGAGAAGATGGTGAGAAACACGAAGTGGAAAGAGATGATGCGAGCATTACAGCCTGCATGGGAGTCTCTTCTCTCCTTTTTTTGTCTGGTTGGCTCTGATTTCATCTTCAATTTTACCTGTAGTGTGGAGAACTCAGCGGGGCCTGAGCTATCTTTCGTTAGTGAGACTGTAGTTATTACTCTTTCATGTGAAGGATCTATCCATTCATCCTAATTAAATTGAGCTTTTTAATCTGGTTCTTTTAATCCCGAGTCTTCTGCGTAGGGACCTGGGTGATGGGATTTTGAAAGGCACTACTCCTGATCCACAGAAGCATTCTTATCTCTCATTTGCCTCTGAAATACAACTTGAGGTTTGTGCACTTAAGAGCACCACAATTAGATCTTTGAGCCCGGTGCCTTTGGGTAGGGATGAATTGAAAAGCTAGCCAAACCCGGAGCAGAGCTGAGAATTCATGGCTCATTTTGATTATTTTTCTTATATTCTTTATTTTAGATAATTGGGTTAAAAATTCACGTGGGTTTCGTAATCAATTTGATAAAAAAAAAATAATACAAATAAACATGGCCAAATAAGATTTTTCATTTAAAAAACAGATTATTTCTTTTTTTGTGAGGCATGTGATTAGATTAGGGCATTATTATTATTACCATCAAAGTCAAATTGGATTTATAGATCCAATTTGGATTTAATAGAAAGACTTTAGATATTATTTTTCTATGATTTCCCCATCTTGTTCATCTCTCGATTAGACAGAGATGTGCTCAAAAGTTTAGTAGGGCATGAAAGAAGCCAGCAAACACAATAACTGTCAACCACCTGTCTTATGGCTCTACAGAGGGAACTCGTGCAGTTTTCTCTTTAAGATCGTGATCAGGACCACACTAGATAAGGCTTGTTCTAGCTGGGTATCCAGAGATAGAGGTCTTACCTGGGAGTCATTTTCAGCATGATCGCCCTTATCTAAGCTGAGCTCTCTCAGTCACTCATAGTCTCTGTTTAACCGTGGCCCTCACTTTACCACGCCAGCCAAAGATGCTTGTTTGCGAGGGATTATGGTCTTTCGGCTGCTGTTGCACAAACTATGCATGATGCCATTGTTGTATGAAAAAAGTAACCTTTTGCAATCACCCTAATCAACAGAGCCAAACGCCAAAGCATATTAGCACATGCAAACCTGTGCAAACCAGGGAAAGTGGCCATGCGAGAGGATTGGGAAAATACGTTTGAGGTCAAATCGTATGTTTTTATGCAAACGTATGCCATGGGAGAGGGAAAGAGGGGGGGGGAAATAAATTGATAGGACGAAATGATAGCCTTGAGAGTTCTGTTGCTAGGATGGCTCTGGAAATGAAAGGAACAATGAATCTTTTAGGCAATTACCTCATTAGATTGAGAGCAGAGCTCTATAATTTATCGGGCTGTCGAGATTAAAGTAATCCACAAAGCAGAAACTCAAGAGCTGATCTTATAATGGATATTTTAATCATGTCCCTCAAAAAATGTGGAGCCTATTAACTTCCAATTTCAATTTATAAATAAAGAAATGATTCTGCACCTTTTTCGAAATTACCAACGCATCCCACAAGATATCATAGCGGCGCTTTGAATACATTGTCAGAGGAGCATTTTGAATCATATTCATGACATTTACCCAGTAAACAATTGCAAAAAGAGCCAGGCAGGGGCAAAATTTTTCACTGTTACACAGTACCATGCAACAAATCAAAGGATATTTAAAGAAGTCAATGTTTTTTCTCTTTAGAAATGATTTTATTAGCATAGCCTAGAAATGGAAAGGCACTTCATGGGACACAATAAGGTTAAAAGTCTGCCGAGAATCGTTACTATGGTAACGATACAAGTTTATCAAGTGTATTTACAACCTGCTCTCCAGAGAGGGGCATTAATGTAGGACTGAGTCCCCAAATGCAAAACTGAAGACATACGAGCTCTAATCTATGCCACAAGCTTCCTGCCATCAAACACGCAATTAAACGGACACGCTCACAGCGGTGGGGCAAAACAATTCTTAACTGAGCAGGAACGGACCAGTCTCCGCCAATCGCCCCCTTCGCCATCAGGCCTGATTCAGCTTTTCACAACAGCCAATACTGTGCATCTAATCCATGGGTTTGAATTGAGGCACATTACCAACTCAAATAGCCTGAATTAGCGAGTCTACGTTCACCCAAACAGTCAAAGGAGAGGAAAACAAACAGCAGCAGGGTGGGAATAGACTTTGCTTGGCCCCTCGGTGACTCTCTTCAGGGGCTCTCAGAGGAGACGCTCTCTATAGTTACCAGACTGCTGCAGGGACATCTGAACCGCACTAGGGACACTTTCAATATAGCAACATTAAAAAAAAAAAAAAAAATACCAAGTCTGAGTCTTGACAACAAACACAAAAATGTCGCACTTGGATGAAAAATCCAGCCTAATTGCCTCGCTTGATCTAACGCCCTTTCATCCGAATTAATAGTCATTTACATCCCTTTTAAAATAGGCAAGAAATATGCTTTTAATTGTGACATTTCCATTTTTTGAGCTGTTGTGAAGCACAAATAAGAAGCACTAAGCAGCTCTTGGCTGTTCGCAGGTACAAATGTGACATCACCCAGATAACGTTCTCCTCAATGAGCGCAAAAAGCCTTGGAAAGCCCTTTATCTTCAACTAAGGATAGTTTTCATCCCGGCAAGTAATTCATCTTTAACCCTCTACTGAGAAAAGAAAGGTTTTAAGCTGACAAAAAAATAAAGCCTGCAGAGGATATGAGCGTGTTGGCTGGGAGATGAGGGAGGGGGGGTTGTATTGGTCAGTGCTGTGACTGGAGCGATTGGGTCCTTAAAAGGCTATTGTGAATTTATATTGGAGAGAATAGCCATATTATCATCTCGTTGCTCGAAGTCAAAGTCATATCCGATGATGATTGGCTTGCTGGAATGTTCTGATGGAAAGGTAGAGCCCCATCGCATCCCCATCTCCATCTCACGTCGCATTGGCATATGCGGCTCACTGAACCCTAGTTTTGGCCAAAATTGAAGAGCTTACACAGAGGAAAATAAATAGATGGTTGAATAGCAATCGCCCGTGCCCCTGCACCTTTTATCAGTGGGAATCTAACAGCCGTGCTGTTTCAGAATTTCAGTTTAGCTTCCGATTAAGGTATGTCCCGGCATTTTATTCCCTACATCTCTATGCTTCACAGCTCCCAAAGACTTGTGGGTAACTGCCTATTATCCAACAGTTCCACTCCACTGACCCTGCCAATAAAACTTTTCATATCCCAATAAATGAACTCGATTGCGGCGTTCTAAACATTTACACTGCGCTAACAGATCATCTCCAGACCTTGGAATTGGCTAAATTCCCTTTTCCTGATGAATATATAGAAGGAGATTAGAGATATGATAGCTTTTCAGATTGCTGCACCCAGAGAAATTAGTTTAGCGAGCGTTTACAGAGGCTAAATTGGAACCATTAAATAGCGGATTGAATTGATGGCACATTCATTGTCTCTCCATCGGTATCACTGTAAAATCAATTAGCCGTCACTTTTCCATTCCCAATAAAGTATGATTGTCAGCCACGGATGGCTACAGAAAGCCTGACAGCCACTCGGAGCGAAACAGCCATTGCAAAACAAATTTGCGCGCTGGGCGACTGCTACTAAATGTGACCTGTAATTGTGTGGGGAAGCGCGCTAGTCTTCATCAAAAAGCCAAATGTGCATGCTATGGATTATTAGTCAGAAATACCGCTCTGGCCATCTGGAGAGGAGCTCATGAATTCTTTAAAGTGTTGCACTGCTCAGACAAGTCCAAAAAAATGTTTATTGATTTTTTCTTAATAGTTGCGCTTCAATGTGTACACATATGGTGACGGCTGCGTTTAATGATCACCACAAAGGTATGAATTATGCAGCAGGGTCCCTTTTTAGAAATGTATATAAGGACAGTTATCAAAGCACGAATGTTCACCACTGTTTTATAGTTAATCATCTCCTCGGAGAACTATAAATTACATGTAACCATGGAAATGCTGTGTACTAAATGCATAATGTTGAAACAGTACTGGAATCGCAGTTATGTGGGCGAGTAAAGAAATCCTGGGCAAATATCAAGGCTTTGAACAACATAATATGTAGGATTCAAGATCATTCTGCATGAGCAGTCTCAACAGCGACAATATAAAACAGCACCCAACATATGTTTCTTTTGGATATTTAAACCCCAAAGAAATAGATGATTTATTAAAAGATGAATTAATGTAATTAATAATGAATTAGGTAAAAAATAAGAAGCCATGTGCAAATTATCTTGAAGATTTATGGTTATGCGTTCAAGTAAAATGATTTTTTTTTATTTAAACTCTACTGATGACATTTGATCCAACTTTTTAAAAGTCTTCATTTCAGTTTTGTTATAAAAAAATTAAAAAGTTGCCATGTTTTTAGACATGCTTATATTCCTTTTTAAACAACTTTAACTTTAAGAGTTTTAATATTTTTACATTTAATAGTTAAAAACAATATTTGTAAAAAAAAACAAACAAACAAACAAAAAAACAAGGTTTAAATCATAATAAGTGAAAATATTTGTTTTCAGGTTCTGAACTAAACGACTATACTTAAATTTGCAGGAAGACTCATTCTCAGATGTTCATGAAGGAATTAAGTTCACTTATTTCTTTTTACTAACCCAGGCTCATTACGATTTTGTACCCCAATATATGTCTCTGGAGAGTGCAAAATGTGTCCCAAGAGGTAAATTTGTTTGTTTTTGCGAATCCACCAGAGGTCGCTGTGTATAAAATTTGTTAAAATAAATTCAAGCCTGCTGTTCTTATGTAAATCCTCCAGAGGTCGCTGTTGACTAACTCACTGACTGACTAAAGGATCGATCCCCCCATCTTCCCCAATCCCTAAACCCAACCGATAGTGTTTTAAAAAGCACTGATTGACCTGCCCACCCTCTTCCCTAAACCCAACTGCAGTGTTTTGAAAAGCAATGCAGAAAAAGAAAAATGCCCTGATTTTTACCATTTTTCATATTGTACCAAATTCTCACAGTTATTTACTTTTTTTAGTTTTTTTTTTTTGGCTTCTGTTTTTGTCTTACCTGCTTTCTGAAACCGTTCTATCGATGTACGTGTCGAGCTACCGGGCAAACTGGTAACAGCAGAAAAGCCATCCATATGGAGGTATGCGGTCAGCTGGTTAGCGAAAAAAGGAATGGCATCAAATCGCCTCGTAGCGTTCGCTTGAAAGACAAAATGCAGCCATTCAAAGCTCTGGCAACATAATTTGCGAACTCCAAAAATGTATATAGGGCTATGTTTTCAGAATGAGCCTATGTTGTTTTTTTTTATAAAGTTAGGTGGATTGAACAGGAAAAATTCAATTGTCCCCAAAAAAATAAGACTTGTGTTGTTTTTAGCTTATTTTAAATAAACATTTAAACAAACAGCAAACATAATTTTATAAGTTATATAACTTAATAACAGACAAACTTGCGTTTCCAGTCTTCCACATTTGCATGTATATAAATGGAGATCCATGAGGTGATCATGGCTTAACACTGGGCTTTTCTGAGTAATTACAACTGAGAAATTCTGAAATAAATTAAATTTTGCAATAGTTAGCTTAAAAATTATTTTAGAGTTCATAACATTTTTTTTAAATTGGAATATTTATATATTGCAAGTCCATATTTTTATTACCGGTATATTTTATCTATTCCAAACCACGTAAATCTTAATAACTACTATTTGTGTTGTATATACATGTTTTATTGGTATAATAGTTAAACGATTTTTACATTAAGTAGTTCTAAAAACAAAATTTGGTAATAAATAAATGAATATTTAATGATTATTAAAAGCAACTAAATGTATATGAATGTGCAGAAAGAAATGTTCTCAGATGTGTTAAAAATCAAAAAAAAAAAAAAAAAAAGTCATCAGTTCATCAGAATAAACAGCAAAAATCAGTCCAAGGTACTCGTAAAATGTGGGAAAAATTAAAAAAGCCTATATTCACATTGCTAATCCTTAAAGACATTTGTGTTCAGGCAAAGAACTTCTTTGCCAAAAGGCAAACATTTTTCAAAGTTTTTTTTTTTTTTACCTCATTTTAAATAAATATTTGAACAAACAGCATAGAAAATTTAATAACTTAACCCACAAACATGCATTTTTTCAAATTCACATGCATATGAATAGAAGTCTATGGGGTGATCCTGACAACACTTTTTTACTGAGGAAATACAAGTGAGAAATTCTGAGTTAAATAAAATTTTGCATTAGTTAACTCAAAAATTATATATTTTAGAATTCACAAAATCTTATTTAAATGTGCCTTTTCAAAACCAGTGCAAGTGCTATGGGTATATAATAGTTTAAGGATTTTTACATTTAATAGTTATAAAAACAATATTTGGTAAAATAAAAAAAAGGATTTAAATCACAATAAGTAAAAAATATTTGTAATTTAGACTAGTCTAATTCAGATGTTCATGTTTTGAACAAAATGACAATACTTGAATTAAGAGGAAGAAATGTTTTCAGATCTTTACAAAAAAATAAAAAATACTAAAAAAAAACATTTTACTCAAACCCTTACCTATATAAATTAAAACTTAAATCAAGTGGTCTCATTATTATTATTATTATCATTATTATTATTATTATTATTATTATTATTATTATTATTATTATCATTATTATTATCATTTTATAGCAGTATATTGTTGTTGATAATTCTGAGGATTTCACTATAAAGTTTTTAAAAGCATTAAAGTAATTAAACCAGAATACAAAACTTCCATCAATGCACTGAGGGCAAAGAAACATTTTAGCACATAACATTTATTTCCTCAGGCATTTTTTTAATCCGTTTTATCCTAATCTTTCACTCCATCGTCTGTCTTTGGGTAATATCATGAGCGTATCAGTATCTGAGAGACAGATTCAGTCTGGTCAGCTGTCTGTATCAGACACAAATCAAACTGCATTATGCTTGTCAATTTGCCAAAGGCGTTACTGGATGTCCTCAGAGATCAAGCCTCTCATTTCGCCTTCTAATAAAATCAAATGGGAATCCTGCCGTCCCTTTCCTTTGTGCGCCGGATGCTATTATCTTTGCATTGAATGAGGTTTGTTACCAGATTGTTGAGCCTAATGCCACTATTTCTGTAAGCAACACATTAGGATGTGCCAATGCCGTGAGTGGCTACAGTATCACATATGTTGTGAAATTTTGAAGGGGGAGACACGCATTTCATTAACTAGCCCATAACAGATGAAGACCTAGGGAGGACCGAGGCATCCAACACCAGCAACACACAGTCTGGATGAAGGAGGAGGCTATTAATTGGGGTTAATAAAACATTTGTGTAAAGAGTTGCCAGGACACAGACTGGAGTGCCGCATGTCTGGCCACACACTCAGACAAGCCACTAATCCACCCCTAATTGATGGTCTTAAATTATGTATTTAAGAATATCATAAACCAATTTTATAAAGTTTGCAGAAATGCATGCATTGTGTTTATTTAAGGAAAATCAAAGGATAGAATGACTAAGGTAACACACTTCATGATAGCTTTGTAGTACTGTAAAATCTAGCCAATGGCTTAACTCAGATTTTAGTTCATTTTTAAGTTTAAGTTGTTTTTTGTTGTGTATATCAGTATAAATAGTTACATATCATTATCTTTGCTTTTTTTTTTGTTTTTTAACAAAAAAAAAAAACAAAAAAAAAAAAAAAAATATATATATATATTATAAAAAAGAGAAAAAATAAATAATTATAATAATAAAAGAGAAAAAGAAAAATGGAAACAAGAGTAATAAGTGTACAGAAAATTACAACCAACTATCACAATCAAATGTTTAGATACATTGTCAATGTAGAAAGTAAATATTTACAATTAAACAGTTTAGAAAAGTATTAGATAAAACAAACAAATTAATTTACTACAAAATAAATTAAAAAGGTAAGAAGAGTGCATCTATTAAATGCAAGGCAATACCTTAAGAGAGTTAAAGTAAGTAAAACATTGCCACTTTTTAAAGAAATTAGTTAGAAAGAGCATCTAACCTCATCCAACTTTAGAATATGCATGGTATCTACAAGCTTATTTGATTTCCAGTGAATTAGAATACGACGCCAGGCTAATAGTGAGGTAAAGGCCAAAACAGTTTGTTTTGCAAGTTGTTTAGAATAAAATTGGGAATAAATCTTTGGAACCCCGAAAATGGCAACTTGAGGGGATGGGTCTATATTTACCTGCAACACCTTGGACATAATTGTAAAATAATTAATCCAAAATATCTGTAACAGAGGGCACATAAAGAATATATGACTCAAATTACACCTTGGCGCATGACATCTGTCACATCTGTCATCGATATTGGGAAAAATTTCAGATAACCTGGTTTTTAAGAAATGTACTCTATGAAAGACTTTAAATTGTATCAGATAAAGGCGAGCGTAAATTGTACTACAACGTATTCTTTGCATCGCACCAAGCCACCCTTCTTCCTCAAAACATATTCCAAATTCATTTTCCCAAGATTTTTGATTTTAGTAAGAGAACAATCATCCAAGCTTAAAATGCACCTATAGATTTAAAAAATTTGTGATTTGTGTTGCGGGTTTAGTTGCAGTAACTCTTCCCATACCTGTAGCTTAGGCACAGATGGATAACCAGAGAACAGGGTAGCAGAGCAGTTTAATTTTAACTGTTTAGGCATTTTTGTTTGAAAACTAGGGTTGGGTATCGTTTGGGGTTATTTCGATACTGGTTCTAAATCGATAGTTTTAAAACGGTACCGGTGCCAAAACAGTGTCTGAACTGATACTTTTGAGCCACAATATTACGGTGGATGACTCTAGAAAAATCCATTATCTGACAAAATCTTTAAAAAAAAATTTAATAGACCTATATATTTAAAGTTTAAAGTAAACACCAATACATATTTTATATATTCGAATTACATGAATATATTTCCTTTTATCATTTGTTGATTAGCATGAATTTAATTTATTTTCATCGTTTGCTACTGCCGTCCACATTTTGCTAGCTAGAAATGTCATTACGCAAATACATATTACAGCTTACAGCAACATACAAAATAACTATAATTATTTAAATGACCTAAAAATTATGATATAAGGGAAGCCAGCGGACATGCCCCAGCCATTGAAAACAAAGAGTCCTGCTGATTTTTAAAGTTTTTGATGACTTATTTTAGTTTCTTGGCTTTATGATGTGACACTGAAATAAACGAGCGATTGCTCCATATTTAGAATTTCAGTCGAAAGAGGTCATTTCATTCACACGATGCGAATTTACAGGCCAAAGTTCACCAAGCTTGAACCTTGGAAAGCAGTAATATATGCAAAACTTGTCACACAAACTTGTATTTCCGGTCTGGTGCATTAGCATGTGTATGGATAAAAGTCTAATCTTAACACTTGGCTTTTTAAATGTATTTAATGAATAAATACAACTGATAAATTTAAAGTTGAAGTAAATTAGTTAACTCAAATATTTTAGAATACACAATATCTAATTTCTTAGTGGAATATTTATCCACTGTAAGTTGAAATTATTATCATATTTGTTCCCCAAAGACATTTGACCTACAGTATTCCAAACCACGTTAAACTTAATAACCACTATTCTTTTTGTATATAAACATGTCTCTTCAAAAGCAGTACAAGTTCCATGGGTTGAGATTATATGGGTCAAAATAATACTTTTTCCTTTATATCAAAAATCATTAGAATATTAAGTTATATTATATTAAAGACCATGCTCCAACAATACATTTTATAAATATATCACATAAATCATATTGTATTAATATATCACAACTTATGTGAATGTGATTTGCTGAGAACTTCATTAAACAACTTTAAAGAAGATTTTTGTTAGGATTTAGTTTTGTTTTTAACCAACAGATTTAATTCCAGATTTTCAAGCAGTTGTATCTCTGGCAAATATTAGGTTTACATTAATGGAAAGCTTTTTTATTCAGGTGATACATTAATCTCAAAATGCTTTTTATAGGTATAATGCACAATAAACACATTTAACTATATAGTCAGCATTGCACAATAGAAATTGCCAAATTAAAGTGTGCATTTGATCTTGATTCAAACTTTGTAAAATCTAAATTAAATGAAAGCATACAAGACCTTACAATTTGGTTTGAAATCACCTCGATCACTATAAAGCAACATATCCAGTGTTTTATGGCCTACTCTCGACCACAGACACATCTGCACACAACCCCTAAAACTCTAACATAATGGAAATCCCTTTCAAACTACCTTTATTATTCTTGCGCGTTTATTAATCTTGTGCAATACCACATTTAATAACACTTAATTTAGATGATTTCTCTTTTAATATCATCTGAAGCTCAGCATGCTGGAAACTAGAAATTTGCTGGAACTCAAAATTTCATTTTGACTTCTGCTTAGTATAATCAGTTACCGAGCTAACATAACTGCTTTCTGTTAATTGCAATGAACTTTTAGTCATATTTCAGTGAAATTAACTTGTTTCATTAAGTACTTTTCACTGTAAGTTTTTGTAGTTTGATAATGACTACTGGATCAGACTTTTATCCCTGAGCAAAGCTTCATTTCTTCATTTTAACACACACTGGGAGTACTAACTAATACGACTAAACAAAGATAATTATAAAAATATATATCATTATTACATATAATTATTTCAGATTATTTATATTTGTTTGGACCCTGCTCATAATATTAATAAAAAAAAATCATGTAAATAGTAATAACAAGAAAGAGACCTCCGTGCAAAAACACAATGCCAAAAAATATGATGTGTTGTTTTATAAAAGACCATAAAATGATTTGCATACGTACACACACACACACACACTGGCCATTTGATTAGGTACACCTGTCTAACTGCTTGTTAACGCAATATTCTAATCTGCCAATCCCATGGCAGCAACTCAATGCATTTAGGAATGTAAACATGGCCAAGACAATCTGCTGTAGCTTAAACCAAGCATGGGGAAAACAGGTGATTTAAGTGACTTTGGACGTGGTCTGGTTGTTGATGCCAGACGGGCTGGTCTGAGTATTTCAGAAACTGCTGATCTACTGGGATTTTTTACACACAACCATCTCTAGGGTTTGCAGAGAATGGTCCGAAAAAGAGAAAATATCCAGTGAGTGGCAGTTCTGTGGGCACAAATACCTTGTTGATGCCAGACGTCAGAGGAGAATGGCCAGACTTTTTCGAACTGATAGAAAGGCAACAGTAACTCAAATAACCACTCATTAACCGAGGTATGCAGAAGAGCATCACTGAATGCACAACACGTCAAACCATGAGGCGGATGGGCTACAGAAGACCACACTGGGTGCCAATCCTGTCAGATAAGAACAGGATACTGAAGCTACATTCACACAGGCTCACCAAAATTGGACAATAGAAGATTGGAAAGACATTGATGAGTCTCAATTTCAACTGCAACATTCGGATAGTAAGATTAGAATTTGGTGTCAACAACATGAAAGCATGGACCCCATCCTGCCTTGTATCAACAGTTCAGTGGTGGTGGTGGTGGTGTAATGAGGATATTTTTGTGGCACACTTTGGGCCTATTAGTACCAATTGAGCATCGTATCAACACCACAGCCTACCTAAGTATTGTTGCTGACCATGTCCATTCCTTTATGACCACAGTGCACCCATCTTTTGATGGCTGCTTCCAGGAGGATAACGCACCATGTCATAAAGCGGGAATCATCTCAGACTGGTTTGAACATGACAATGAGTTCACTGCACTCAAATGGCCTCCACAGTCACTATATCTCCATCCAATAGAGCAACTTTGGGATGTGGTGGAACAGGATATTCGCATCATGGATGTGCAACCGACAAATCAGCAGTAACTGCGAGATGCTATCATGTCAGTATGGATCAAAATCTCTGAGGAAGATTTTTGGTACCTTCTTGAATCTGTACCACAAAGGATTAAGGCTCTTCTGAAGGCAAAAGTGGGTCCAACCCAGTACTAGTACGGTATACCTTACTCTTTTACATTAATATTTTCTATAAAATGCTTCAAAATATTATATTTGTGCATATAAATTTGATTAGTCTGAAATTAGATTAATCTAATGTATATGTAATGTATAAATGAAATACTGAGCTAATGTAACAATTTTAGGTAATTGATTTCCAATAACAGTCCAGAAATGAGTAACCCTATATATATATATATATATATATATATATATATATATATATCAATTTATCACATTTATTTAAATGTATTATCTTTCTATTTCTGATGATGTTTTAGTATTTTAATTATATCTGTTTAATAAACCTGTTTTGTTCAAATGTTCAATAAGCAAAATTCACTTGAAAACCATCTGCATTTACTGGACTGATTTGGTTAAAGTAAAATATTCTATTCTTCCAAGAAAACGAAAAGAAAACAAAATATGGCCGAAATAAAAAAAGATTTTATGACAAGTTTAAAAGAAATGTTGTCATTTCTTCTACTTCTGACTAATATAATATAATATATTATAGGCGACGCAGTGGTGCAGTAGGTAGTGCTGTCGCCTCACAGCAAGAAGGTTGATGGGTTGCTGGTTTGATCCTCGGCTCAGTTGGCGTTTTTGTGTGGAGTTTGTATGTTCTCCCTGCCTTCGCGTGGGTTTCTTCCAGGTGCTCCGGTTTCCCCCACAGTCCAAAGACATGCACTATAGGTGAATTGGCTAGGCTACATTGTCCGTAGTGTATGAGTGTGTGTGGATGTTTCCCAGTGTTGGGTTGCGGCTGAAAGGGCATCCGCTGCGTAAAAATATGCTGGAAAAGTTGGCGGGTTATTTCGCTGTGGCGACCCCGGATTAATAAAGGGACTAAGCCGACAAGAAAATGAATGAATGAATAATATAATATAATATAATATAATATAATATAATATAATATAATATAATATAATATAATATAATATAATATAATATAATATAATATAATATAATATAATATAATTGCCAGCATTCACTGAAATTCTTCAAAAACGTCAACAGTGTTTGCATTACTTTCAAAGGAAATGCCATTGTTTTCACTGTCCAGCACAGCTTCTTTTTTTGGGCTTCAGGTTGCGAGTGAGATTGACATGGGGTCGGGGCAGCGGTCAGGTTGGCCATAGTTCGTGGGACATCCAGGCAGCGTGTCATTCTCGCGCCAGCTGAGGAAACCTTTAAAGTGACTGATGCGAGTGGAGGTGTGGAAGGTGAGAAGGTCTACAGGAGTGTTTTCTCATGAACCTGGCTGACCCGTGGCAGCACTTTCTGTGGCACGTCGAGTTGAAGGAGCGGGGTGGAAGCAGGGCCCACAGGTGCTGCACAGATGCCTTAGATGGGGACGAAAGGGAGAGGCTCCGGGACACTGAACCGACAGAAGCAGCAGCAGCTTCAGTCTGGAGGAGGCTCACGCTTCCCTCCTCTAAGAGAGACTCTCACATCTGCTTCTTCATTCTCCTGCAGTAATTACCTCTCACACCCACTGAGCAGACGACCCACACACATACATACACACACACATACAAATACACACAAATACACACACACACACACACACACACACACACACACACACACACACACACACACACACACACACACACACACGCACACACAGAGAGAGAGAGAGGGATTTCTGCTCTGGTAAAGAGGCTATATGGAAGAATTTGTATGTATTAATCACTCTTTTATTGCCAATTTGTGAACAGCTTGTACACAAACTTTAAACATTAGACCTTCCCTGACTTCCTAGTTGCTTATTTGAACATTGCTAATAAGGAATTTTCTCACAACTTTTTTTTTTTTTACATTGTGTTTAAATTTTGTACATTTCCAAATGATGGTTTTATTAAACTTTTGTAATACATTCTTAAAATAAAGTTTACAAAAGTGTTATTATTTTTTTCTCGATGAAGCAATGTAATCATTTTTGTTTCACTAAAGTACAGATTAGGGAAGCTACACTTTTAAAATCAAACATTTTTCTTAGTGTGAAGAAATTTTCATCATCTAAAAAACCTTTTTGCGCCATAAAGAATGTTTTGTGAAATATAAAGTCTTCATGGATTTAAACAACCTACAGGCTCATTATCGATACGTACCCCTGTATACATTTCTCAAAATTTATAAATACAGCCCAGGAGGTATGTTTTTTTGCAATTTTCATTTTCTTAAATCCACCAGAGGTCACTGTTTAGGCCTTTTCAGGTCTCAAATTTCTCTCGCGAGTGCCATTCATGCTTGCTGTTCTTGAAGAAATCCACCAGTCAACTGTCTGATTGACTGACTGACCGACTAAAAGACTGACCAACCGAACCGACAGTGTTTTCAAAAGAAATCCTCTAAAGGAAAAGCCCCCTGGGCCATTTGTGTTTTTCCACATTTTGAAATTTTACCACACTGTCATCCTGTTTACTTGTTTATTTTATTTTTTTGTATTTTGTTTTACCTGCACAAGGCTGTGGGCAGTGTCTTACCCCCTCATAGCATTCGTTTTAAAGACAAAATGCAGCCATACGTGGCTGCATAATTTGCGCTTTCCAGAAATATGTGCAAGGGTACGTTTTCACAATCAGCCTGTGTTGGATTTAAAGGTTGTTTATGGAACAACTGATGCCAATATTGAGTGTCGCATTAATAATCTCTGATATACATTTACAAAATGACAACAAAATGTAAAATAAAGAAATAAATGAATCATCTAACATGCTATTAGGATGTTATTTATGTTATTTGTATTTGCTAAAATTTGATATGCAAAAATAAGTATATGTCTCACTATTGCAAAAATAGGTCACACTTTACAATATGGTTTCAGTAATTAATGTATTTACTAACATAACCTAATAATGAACAGTAATGGTTCAGCATTTATTAGTTAAACATTTACTAATGCAATAATAATGTGCAAATTCATGTTTGTTTACATTAGTGAATGCACCTTCAGTTAACATGAACGAACTATGAACAACTTTATTTTCATTAACTAAAGTTACGTAACATAAACAAATGCTGTATTAAATGTATTGTTCATTGGTTGTTCATATTAGAAAATACATGATCTAACATTACTAATTACAACTCTATTGTGAAGTGTTATCTAAAAATAGAATATTGAAAATATTTTAAAACTTGTTCTTGTACCTTTAGAACCGTTTTTAGAATTCTTAGAATATAAAAATATAAATGCAATGTTAAGTGTGAAAAGGTTTGTTTGTAAGAAACATTCTTGTAAACTTTAATAACATTCTAATTACAAAAATAGGACTGCCGTTTACAGTTTTTAGAATATTAAAAATAAATGCTCAAAGCAAGTTTTATAAGGGACCTTTTACAGCAGCGATAATGATAGGCAGATGATAATATTTATTTAGTTTAACAACAAAACACAAAGAAATAGCGCTATACTGTCTAGCCTGCTTTACTAAGATGAAGTTGGTTTTCTTGGTTTATTTTTGAACAATGACAACCTATGACGCGCTTCTGAAATAGCATGCAAGTATGGCTTAGTAATAAATGTAATTCCTGCACGCCACCGGCCAACCACTAAGCATACAGTAGCCACATGGGCAGAGCTGAGCTGAGCACAAAATTCACACCAAGATTTGCATTTATTGGGATATAAATTGATATGGTAATATAAATTGGGATATTGGTAATCAGTTTTGAGATAAGAAGAGTTAACAGTTAGCCGTATCAAATCCGGTCAGATCCTAAGTAGAAAACTGAACTACACTGTTTCAATTTACTATGATCTTTTATGTGAAGCTGCTTTGACACAATCCAGACCGTAAAAGCGCTATAGAAATAAAGGTGAATTGAATTAAATCTTCAATTGTTAAAAATATACATTCAGGTTTTTAACAACCTTTGAACAACATATTCATTATTTGTTGCATTTTATTTACCACAATTAAAATACCAAACAATTATAACACCTAAATGTGTTACTTGGGAAAGCATTTAGCCTGATTTTGTTGCAAAGGGCTGGATGTCTAGATATTTATTACTATATAATTGACAATGAACTTTAAATCCTATTTTTAAATGAAATTATACCAAATTAAACAACAATAAATAAAAAAGTATTTTGCAAGATTATATTGACTAAAAAAGTGGCATTTAATCACATCTGTTTCTTGTACAGTATGTTATTTATACGAATGCAAGCAATAAAGGCTGATTTATACTTCTGAGTAAATGGCATGCTTTAGCCTTTGCAAAGTCACATAGCCCTCGCCGTGGCTGATGTGCACCTCTCCAAAAAATAAGTACATGTCACAACCACACATAGCGCAAGCCAGGGCCGGAGTGGGACTCCTTTTAAGCCCTGGAGTTTCAAGCCTTAGACCGGCCCACGTCAGTTCACGACTGACTATTAAAATAACGTAATTTCCAATTCAGTTTCTAATGACACTATCACGTCTTTTTCAAGAAATCAGCTGCTTTAGAACTTCAAAGGTTCAACAACCCTAACAGTATTATGTGTATTAACTATAAAAATGCACAAAAAAAAACAAAACAATTTTTTTAATTACTCAGGTGAGGTTCGAACATGGATTGGCGACGTTGTAACGCAACGTGCTGACCACTGGACCACAACGGTGCTGTAACGCTGGTGGTATTTATGGCTTAATCTTTTTTTCCTCTTTTTAGATTACTGTTCAGGTTATTTCAGATTTATTGATGTAGTTAATCATCCGATATTCTTTGAGCAGGTGTAATAATTATTAATATTAATTATTGGAATTCTTATATTTACTAGGGTGCCGCTGTTTGGGGTTGAATGATAGTTACATTATCATTAACCTGCAGGCTGCATTTTTCTCAAGGGGCTGCGAGAACACAAATAAAAAGAACGGAGCTGCGGCAAAATAATGAATACAAAGAGTGAGGCAATGGTCAATTAAATAAATGAAAAAAGTGTGACTGCTGAGAGTGCAAGCAGCTAGGGACACCGGCCCCCGCGGCCAAAAAACTGACCGGCCCACCGGGAATTCTCCCGGTCCTCCCGATTAGCCAATCCGGGCCTGGTGCAAGCTCTGTGATTCGTTGGCTTGGTAGCTGTGACCAATGTAGCCAGAACTGAGAGACGCGCGAATCTGTTGGAGCGAGTGTTTACAAGATTCAAGTGCCGTGGAGGAGCTCCAGATGGAAACTGTTGTTTTTTGTTTATCTTATGATTAAAGTTGTTGCATGTCAGCCGGTTCCCGACTCTAAATGAGTGCGTTTTAGCTACTTGTACAAGGTAGCTTTCAAAAACACCAGCGAGGAAACTCTACACAGAGGAACATAACATAACTGCCTGCTAGCATTTCGGAATTGTTATTGCAGTGCAACACAAACAGCATACAGAAGTATAAATGCACGGCTATGCACAAGGCAGGCACTGTGGGTCACGCTGATCACTCAAAATATAAACCGCCTTAAGTTGCATTCTGCAACTCACTTAATGGCCAGCAGTGTCACTAAAAACAATGTCATAGTATTTTTTTGTTTGTTTTTTTAAGCACAAGCAGCAGTTTGTCATCTGCCACTCTTTAAAGCATGATGGATTCTAAGTGGATTTCAATGTTTTTATCATTCATCATCTGGATTATTCTAAGAGTGATACTAACATTATTGTTCCTCTGTGTCATAAATTATATTAGTGATGTAGACTATGCATTCTTTTATGTATATTCAAATAGATTTATATTGATTTTGTATTGATACAGTTGTTGTCCTTGACGTGAACGGGCCTTAAAAATGCCAAACGTTATTAATTGGCATATTTACTTCAGACTGCTTTCTGAACGATGCCTCTTTACACTGCTCTTAAGTTCCATAATTACAGCACCTCACACTGCATCAGATACAGAGAGCAAGATAAAAAGCAGAGGAGCTGGTAATGGAAATCTGTTTGGAGAGGTGCGGATTCTAATATCTAATTTCCCCTAATAAACTATAACCGATTTAATCTCCACCTTATCAGGCCAAGATTTCAACACTTTCCTTTTTAATTGGCTATTTTGTAATCTCGATTCCCAGCGGAGCTGATGGTCTGTCTCTCCCTCCAGAGGGCTTGCATGAAATCGGTTTGAAACGGTGTGTCAATCTCATTCTGAAGTGACCATCTGGCCGGCATACAGGAGTCGGGGATGGCATGCCGAACCCTGGGGTCTCGGGGAGGCAATCAGCAGCAGCTTTACACAATGTGTTAATGCAAATTTATTAGAGATTTCCTATTGGCCGCTTTAATCTGCTTTGTGTTGTCTTGAGTCTTGGGCTAAGGATCTAACAGAGGACAGAACACATGGAGCATGCAAGACACACGCACACACCCAAACCAAGACCATAAGAGGACTCTGGGTATGTCAGCGCGCATGAGCTAATTTCTTTGGGGATGAATAAAACATTAAAAACAACAATAAGCTTGATCTGAACACTTGGCTCAGCGTTCGCAAACAATAAAACAGACCGGACATGTGGCGATGACCTACGCTGTTTTAAAACGAATACCTCATTCAAATCTACTCCATGAAGAATGGAAATAAACAACAACCGATAACTAATATTACACAAAAACAGCGTATAAAACAATTCAAAGTCCAAACCGGTTCGCTTAAAGACAAGCCGGCCGCATTACACAGTTTCAAGGTTATTTATCACAACAATAACAGTCCGGCGGTTGTGCGAAGGCTGCACTTGTTTGTGTTGTCTGTTTTTATTACGATAACTGTGAGCGCGAGTTTAATTTGCTCAATTTCGGATTCTATTGAGATGGCACTGTAATACTATCAGTCTCACTTCATTTCCAAGTAATTAAACATATGTGCAGGGCAGCGGTATTCTCAAAGTTACATTATCATATCTGTGCGAGACAGGAAGAGGGATTTGTGGAAGTATGGGCACTGAACAGGAGTTCTATGCAAACCTTTGATTTCATTTCAACTCGAAATGTTCCTTAACAAAAGAGGAGAAGTGAGAGATAAAGAAATGGAGAAAAATACATTCCCATTATTTTTAATTGGACAAGCACTTTCACTTGACACTGTGGAGAGAGCCTTTACGAGATAAGTTAAGTGAGTTGTTCCACAGAGACGGAAAAAATAACTATTTCTAATTCGGTTCAAAAGGCTAGGGCTTTAGAGTTTTTTCTTTTTATGGACGACAGGACAGAATCGCTGTAAACAATTGCCTTTCTCTGCCAGGGAACTTGTTCATTTGCGCTTTGGTATGCTCACGTGCATCTGCATTCGAGCTCCTTATTTAGCAGTAAGTTATTACATGAGGCCTCGGTCGCACCGATAAAGGTTGAAAAAGATCAAATAATCCTTATCGCTAAGCTGACCCCAGGAAACATTATGTCGAGATTGTGTGTAAGAAGCGCAGTATGACATTTATCAATACGAGAGACATTTTAAACGGCGTACAGTTACAATCTGGTCATCATCGCTGACTGACATCTGAGCAAATGTGTTCATTCTGTATCGGCTGAGAATAATGGGAAAAGCCCTTGCATTATTGCCAGCTCTTCCTGGAAGCTATAGAGCCTGTCATTAATCCCAACTGTCTGTAAAATTGAAGCAATAAAAACCACTCGCTGTACATCAAATATCTCAGCAGAGATGCTCCAGAAAAAATATAGATCCGCAGACAAATAAAGAGATTTATCCGTGATTGTTTCAGTTAAGATTCCTGGGCTCCCCGCGTTCCCTTTGTTGTACATGAGAGAGACATTACACCCATGGCAGCCCATGACCTCATTTGCCGAGAAGAAATTTAATTAACAAGGCAAACATTGTCTGTGACAATGCCTCTGCTGAGACTCCAGCAGATAGCAGCTACTGCCCAAACCGGCATCGTAACTGTGACAGGCGGCCTTAAAAAACACACACGTCCGCTCACACAAACACGGGTGGTATTAAAGTGCTGTGCAGTTTTTGAACGCCTGGGCCAATAAGAAAATAAACACGCTGCAATAATTGCTCCAGACCCTGCGCAGCAGTCGGCCGTCCACGCGCTCGTGAAAAAAAAAAGATGTGTTGAGTTTTGACTGCAGATGCCAGCTGAGCTGACAATATGCTCTTGGTTCTCAGCCACATAAAGAGAGGGTGGGACCCTTCAGCCTTTTGCATCATAAAGCCATTCAAATCTCTTTGTAGCCCACTGTAAAGTGCTTGGACGGAAAGGGAGGGCACCAATTTGGCAGCACATGGCACAAGAGGCGGCGGACGGCTGTCATTCATGAGTAGCGTCTGTAGCTCTGTGTGGCGGCCCTATAGGGATTGGTGTTAGTCGTTTAGCCCAGGGAGGCTGATTACAGAGTTGTATTGGCCGAGCTCGTTTGGACAGAATGGGAACAAAATAGAAATCAGTGGGCAGTGGATGCTCGGGCCTTGCACAGTTTACGCTGCTGTGACACTGTAAACAGACTATCATTCAGCCACACGTCTGCTGAGGCTACAACCTCCGGCCAGGCATCGTCGCACACAGAGACTTTGATCATAAACGCTGGTTGTAGGCCATCGTGATAATGCCTTTTAAATTCAAACTGCATTTGAATGGGCTGGCAAACAGGAGGAAGTATGGTAATTAAAATTTGAATGGAAGGAAGTAGATTCCAAACATTCAAATCTGTTTCATTTTAGTAGAAAGGCAAAATTTGACATAACGAAATTCAAAGCCATGAATTTCAAGTCAAGCCATGTTTTAGTTTTTTTAAAACAACTTAACACTTGTTTTGGGGGCATCCATCCATCCATCCCATTCAGGCTGAAAGGGATGGTATAGAATGGTATAGGATGGGATGAAATGGAATGGGATGAGATGGAATGGAACAGTACGGAATGAAATTAAACGTAATAGAATCGAATGGAATGGATGCCCTCAAAACAAGTGCACTCAATTACCTGGACTATGCACTTATTTAACTGTAAAAAAACAAAGTGTGGAATGATGGTTACTTCACGTAACCTTTCATCTCAGCTTTAAAGATGTTATGGAGGGGGTGGGGTTTTCAGACTTTTATTTTTATGAATGACAAAAAAATCTTATAATGTTCATACACTAGAAAATTTTAGTGCACAGCATAGTGCCATTTGTATGGTGGCAAAGAGAGCTTAATATGCTGCAATTTAAGAAAACATGCAATTACAAAAACACCAAAAAACACCATCAAATTAAGAAAAGATCTTTATCCGTTTGACAAACAAATAAATAAAAAGCGGCTCATTTTTTCAGATCGCAAACAAATAAATGCGCTGCATTTTCTCGCAACACAAACAAATTAATAAAATGTGCTGCATTTTCTCACAATGCAAACAATTTACAAAAACCCGCTGCATTTCCTCACAATGCAATAAAATTAATAAAACGCACTGCATTTTCTCACAACACAAACAATTTACAAAAACGCGCTACATTTCCTCACAACCCAAACACGCTACATTTTCTCACAATGCAATTAATTTACGAAAACGCACTGCCTTTTCTCACATCGCAAACAATTTACAAAAATGCACTGCATTTTCCCACAAAACGACCAATTTACAAAAACGTGCTGCATTTTCCTACGACACAAACAATTTACAAAAACGTGCTGCATTTTCTCACAATGCAAACAATTTACAAAAACGTGCTGCATTTTCTCACAATGCAAACAATTTACCAAAAAGTGAAGCATTTTTCCACAGCGTAAAAATTATGGAACACAACAGATATGTTTCAACGGGACCCTAAAACGTGACGGATGCCACTGTACCATGACTATTGCTCAGTGAAGTAGTAGGTGATCTTTGAAAAGTGAGTTTTTTGTTTGTTAATTTTAATATCCCGATTCGGGATATACACGAGTCTTTGGTATTTACTAGCCTAAATAACTAAACCTAAATAGCTGGGTCTGTCACATTTCAGGGTCTCCTTGAAACATTTCCGTTGTCTTATGAGAAAAAATGGATAGTTAACTCCATTGTATCTTCATGTGCTTGGAAATGCCTTCCCTGCTTTGTAAATGCATTCCTTAATGTACACACAGGGTTTTTCCCCCACCTATTATTGTAAGAGCAATGCCTGAACAAGCAGAACAATAACAGAGCTAGTGCTCCATTACCCCGGCTTCCATTCATGCTAATGATGTGCACCATTACTCTTCTTCCTGCTTTGGTTCCTGTGCTATTTCCATGACTTATGATGCCATATATAACCTGCAGAATCATACAGGATGTAGAGGTTCTTTATGATGATGTAGGGCAGAAGCCGAATCGACACCAAGGTGTTGCCATGTTGGCGTCGCTCCTCCTTTTTCTTGGGATTATCCAGTGTGAAAGCATGTAATTGGGTCTGTGAGGATATTAAACTCATAGCTAAAGAGGCTGCATCAAAAAAAAGCACAGCAAAACAATTTTAAGCCTAATTTGGTATGAGACACGACCGGCCCAGTGGCATAACGCAACAGAGTCATTTACGATAAGGATTAAGCTTGCGCAATCAAAAGATAGAACAAGATAATGTGGCGAGATACATTTGGAACACAAGCAATTAATGGAGGAAGCATGACACGAGCTGCTAAAGATGAAGGAGGAGAGGAGCTCTCAGCACTTCATCATTATTAATGACAAAGACGCCTGCGTCCCGGCCGTCTCCGGGTGCCTGCCGCTGAGGCTGCCGTATGGTTTGGGGAAGCCAGACGGAGCTGTCAGAGGCCCGTCCGGGCGCCGTGGCTGCTGTCTATTACTCATGTGACTAGTGAACCCACCAGGCAGAAAATGACTGGGTTCACAAGGTGATTAATGAGCTCTCGACCGCCACACGTCAAAATATGATGCCGATTGTTAAGCTGCCGGCCCTCTCCCAGGACGGGCCCTATAACGCACTTTCATTGAAAATCAATTTGGTGTTTCCCTCAAAACGGGAATCGCAGTGTCTTTATTCATTAACACAGTGACATTATGTTTAAACGGTGCAGTTCGTCTCAGTCCCACAGGCAGGATGTGCAATTGTTTTTCATCTCGAAGCACTTCCAACCAGATATTTTGTTCTTGAGACAGTATAGTGCAGAAAGAATGTATTATATACCCTCTTAAAATGAGTGTGGTCCCTTGAAGAAGCCCTAAAGCACCCCTGTTGTGTCCTGTTTTTTTTTTTTCTGATGAAACGCACATCACTCACTTCTCAATCTGTTTGATTCATATACAGAATCTGCCATTCTAAACCATTCAGAGAGCCTGCTCTCCTCTGATTGGTCAGATGGCCCAGTGTGCTTTGTAATAAAACAGTCATTTCTATCTGCTAAGCAGATTTTCTTCCCCAGTGATAATAAGAATCGCCATCAATTGAACTGATAATGTGATCAAAGAGGTTGTATGCACAAGACACGAGTTTGTTTGCAAGCATGACCATTTCATGCAAGTGTCTCAGTGAAGTTTCTATGTATGCAATCATTTCATAGATTCAGGTGTTTTTCTGTATGCAGAAATACAGCGTAAGGGCAAGCTAAGAGTTTAAATGTGTCCAATCATTCAATAATGCAAGATTTTATACATTTCCCTGATCACTTTATAGACAGAAGGTTTTATTTGCAAGATTATTTCATAAATGCACATTCATTCATTTCCCTTTGGCTTTGTCTCTATTTCAGGGGTCGCCACAGTGGAATGAACCACCAACTACTCCAGCATATGCTTTCATGCAGCGGATGCCCTTTTAGCCACAACCCAGTACTGGGAAACACCCATAAACACTCATTCACACACTTATACAATACAGTAAAAATTTAGTTAATTCAATTTACCTATAGCGCATGTCTTTGGACAGTGGGGGAAACCGAAGCACCCAGAGGAAACGAACACGGGGTAAACATTCTCCACACAAAAATGCCAACTGGACTTGAACCAGCAACCTTTTTGCTGTTTGGCAACAGTGCTAGCCACTGAGCCACCGTGTCACCCAAATGCACATTAATTTCAGATATATAAGGTGTTATACAGTATGTATGCGCTATGAGTTTCTAAATTATGACAAGAACCACAAAATCAGAGCACATCACACCAGTCCTTAGGTCTTTACACTATTTGTTCTTTTTTGATAACAATTTATTTTGATGGTACATTTGATTATTAGTACACTGTTTGCTTAATAACTATTGATACTGCTCCTTCAACAGATATTTAATTGACTACAAGAAACTTTGCAAGTACATGTCAACTTACTATGGACAATTATTTCACAGAAATATGAAACAGTTTGTAATTTTGAGCATTTCACAGATTGTGTAAGTGAAATGTTTGTATAGCTGACAATAGAGTTTAGTAGTATCGAGTAATCAAAGAGTTTGTGCAACAGTTTAATAAATGTAAAGTTTTTATGCATATGCACGTAGTTCATAGACGCATGCAAGCAAAATGTTTGCATGCACTGTACATGTACAGTTGAAATCAGAATGAATAAACCCCCTTTGACATTTTTTTCTTTTTCCCCAATGATGTTTAACAGAGCAAGAAAATTTTCACAGTATGTCTGATAATATTTTTTCTTCTGGAGAAAGTCTTATTTGTTCTATTACGCTAGAATAAAAGCAGTTTTTAATTTTTTGAAAAACATTTTATGGTCAAAATCATTAGCCCCTTTAAGCTATATTTGTTTTCAATAGTCTACAGAACAAACACTCGATATACAATAACTTGCCTAATTACCCTAACCCTAATAACTCAGACTTCAACTGTATGTGCTAACATTAGATGTATCTTAGTAGTCTTTAGTAGCTGTATACAGTACACATAGTGTAACATGTATGTATGAGTTTGAGTTAAGTTTGATTTAAGGATAACATTTTACAATAAATCTCTATTAGTTAATGCTACAAATAGAGCAAATCATATAGTAGTTAGTAGTTAATGAACAAATAATAATATATTTATAATAGAATTTATTCACTGTTGTTAACAATAGTTAATGAAAATAGAGTATTTCATTGTTAGTTCTTGTTGATGAGCTTTGGTTAATTATATAACTTTCTCATGACCTTATGTTTATGGTTGTGTAAAAATGTCTGTGTAACAAAAGTAGTACTTTAAAACACTGCTGTGTTAACACTATAAATCAATGAAATACAGTAGGCTACTGAAAGAAGTAGAAGTGGGATGTATGGACTGATTGTGTAAGGAAAAAGCTTCAACGGAGAATGAACTTCTTAAGGAAATGGTTGTCTTTAATGTTGACAACACATTGTTGATCATGTTTTATAGTGCTTTTATTGAAAGTATAGCAATATTTTGTGCAATCTGTTCGTATGGAAATGCTTCTGAGGCCCAGACGAGGTCACTGGGGAAGGTGGTAACAACAGCTAGTAAGTTGTTGGGAATAAAACTACAGAGCATTGACAGTATATACAAAAAAAAAAGAACTAAATAAGGCTATTATAAGTGTCAATGATAGGAGACATCCTTTATCAAACACCTTCCATTTGTTACCACCAGGCCGTTAGTGTTCCCAGATATGTAATAAATAGTAAAAAAATAAAAAATAAAAATCATTTATACCCCAAGCAATTAAGTTTTTTAATTCCTCCTCCCTCATTTGGTGGCTAGGAGACTGGATATTTATTTAAAGTAAGGGTTCCATGTATTTAAATAAATATATATAGTTATTGTAAAATGTCAGATCTCTTCATAAAAGATTGACGATCGCGACTACTGTAGTTGTGTTATCTGTCAGTATTTGTCTTCAGGAAATCAACAAAGGCAACAATATCATGTTATCTTAATGATATAATGTGGCAATAAGATCTCAGCTGTCCTTTGCATTTACACTGTGGCCATATTCATCTATGTAAACACACAAAAAACAACATTAACATCATAGCAGACATTGTAAAAAGCTCATTTACAGCCACTAGACCAGGGGAGTCCAAACTTGGTCCTGGAGGGCTGGTGTCCTGCAGAGTTTAGCTCCAACTCTCCTCAACACACCTGACTGGACGTTTCTAGTATACCAAGACAGAGCTTGATTAGCTGGTTCAGGTGTGTTTAATTGTAGTTGAAGATAAAATCTGCTGGACAGATTTGAGTTTGAGAACCCCTGCACTAGATTTTTCTGACAAGGTATTCAAGTGTCAGATGTGTGGAAGTGTGGAAAACAGGAGTTATTATTATGGATTATAGATAGCAAAATTTAGCGGTTTTTATTTTAGTTTTATTTTAGTATGAGGGCTAAACATGAATGCGGTTATAAATGTAATAAAACATATGCTTGTTTCTTGTAAAAAAATTTTAATAGCAAAAAAAATGTTAATTTATGCATCTCCTGACTTGTATTCTGGGAAAATTTTCATACCGTTTGGTTTCAAGTGTGGTCCTGTAAAATCTCTGTTTCAAGGGGTGTCACCTTCAATCTAAAGAATATTGGGACACCCCTAACCCTTCACGTGAACACGCAAAACAAGTGTTAAGGGTAAGGGGAAGGGCTAAGGTGTAGAATTGGGATTGGGCCAAAATTTCTGATTAATATCGGGAAATTTGATCATCTATGCAATTGTAAAATGAAATTGAATTTAATTTTACAATTGGTTCCTTGCAGTTCATAAAGGTTCTTTAGATTTTTTTTTTAACGGTTCTTTTCACCGTTCATTAAAAGGTTGTTTGGGGAACCAAAATTCATTCCTTTCTACAGCATTGCTGTGAAAACCCCCTTTATTCTGAGTGTGGGGCAGTAAAAGAAGTGTCCAGGAGTCCACAGAGAGCATTTCTCAGCTAGATGTAGATGTGCGACATACACATGGCGCACACGGAATGAACATCCAACCCGAAGGGAAAAACGTAACGACACATTAAATGAATTAGTTTTCCGATGGGCCCGCAATAAAAACCAATGATCCAGCGATCACCTTGCGCTAATATTAGGAATGAGAGAGAAATGTCAGGCTATGAAGAAAATGACCTCTCATCTAGTGTTGCCTATATTTTCTTGGCGCTTACAGCACAAACACAGCGCACAAGCTAGGCCATTCGGGGATCAGCGGGTTAGTTCGCAGGAGACCGTGCGCTAGATGGAGACGTGCATTTGATCTGCGCATCATCGTTGAGGAAGTGAACGTGACAGAGCAAAGGGTGCTTGATAAACAGACGCTATCTGGGGCACACACTTCAGAAGAGGCCTCTCTTGGGGAAGCCTAAAACCCAAGGTATAACAAAGAAACCCAAAGCAAATTACCCTGACAGGGATGAAACAATAGCAAATTGGACAAATGATATAATGTAAGTCCTATAGTCCCCAGCAGAGCGTGGTTGTTGGCGGCGCTCAGAGGGAATTGGAAATAAGAATAGGCTTTGATGGTAAAGGTCAGGCAAGACAGTGGCTCCCAGCATGGCCTCCTCATCGAAGCATCTCACATAAAATCCCTCAGAAACAATCTCTTACCCAGTGTGCCCATTGTAATGTTGTTGTTAATAATGCATTGTATATAAAAGGACCCAGTTTTTATTTCTCAGGAGACAAGCTTGTGTGCTTGTGGCTTGCGAGGGAAGATTTGAGGAACAATTGTGACAAGCTCACAGACGGATTTTTCTAAACTCAATAAATCAAAGTGCTGGTATTTCACTGTCATAAAGCTCTTGGTGGCTCAGTGATAAATAGCCTCGGTGTTAGACAAGTCCTGCAAATGAGTCCACAGCAGAGAGAGGAGGAACGGGATAACTATTACGAGTGGTGAGAGGCCAAGCGCCTGATTTTATGACCCGCCTGTGCCGTTTAATATATCCTGACAAATTCCCATTAAAAATGTATTCATTATTTTGTCTACATGGAAGGCGAGTGCAGAGGTTGTCTAAGCAATTTCACAATGAACCGAGCTCCTTTCAGTTCTGTGATGAGGCAAAATAAAAGGCACAGGATTTGGGAATGAGACTGGAAGTCCTAATATTGAAGAGCTTGATTCAGATATTAGTGCAGTTTCATCAAACACACACACACAAACATACACTGTTTGTTTTATCAACTATGGGTTTTTGACTTGTAGACAAGTAGAAAGTCTAATTTCAAACACACTTGTCCCAGAGGGCAGCGAAATGAGGACAAAAGGGATCTACACTACCTGACAAAAGTCTTGTCGCTTATCCAAGTTTTAGGAGCAACAAATAATCATTTGATTTCTAGTTGATCATTTGCTATCAGAAGTGGCTTATATGAAAGGCAAAGGCCTCTAAATTATGCTTATTTTACCAAAATAAAACATGATCATGCCTTGATTTTTAATTATTTAATTAGGACAGTAAGGTCTGACTTTGCTTAGAGAAAAGTCTTTTCACTTAACAGAAATAATGTTCAGTATAGAATAAAAAGTCATGGTGCAGTGGAAAAATAATTAATTGTGTATGACTATCAGAGCATCCATACATCTCTGCAATGACTCAAATAACTTATTAATAAAGTCATCTGGAATGGCAAAGAAAGCGCTCCTGCAGGACTCCCAGAGTTCATCAAGATTCTTTAGATTCATCTTCAATGCCTCCTCCTTCATCTTACCCCAGACATGCTTAATAATGTTCATGTCTGTTGACTGGGCTGGCCAATCCTAGAGCACCTTGACCTTCTTTGCTTTTAGGAACTTTGATGTGGAGGCTGAAGTATAAGAAGGAGCGCTATCCTGCTGAAGAATTTGCCCTCTCCTGTGGTTTGAAATGTAATGGGCAGCACAAATGTCTTGATTCCTCAGGCTGTAGAGGTTGCTATCCTCTGTGCAGATCTCTCGCATGCCCCCATACTGAATGTAACCCCAAATGATTTTTCCTTCACCAAACTTGACTGATTTCTGTGAAAATCTTGGGTACATTGAAGGTTTCAATAGGTCTTCTGCAGTATATGTGATGACTGGGATGCAGTTCAACAGATGATTCATCAGAAAAAAAATTATGTTGTGCCACTTTTCCAAATGATCAACTAGAAGTCAAGTTATTATTTGCTGCTTTTGTCAGGTAGTGTAAGTTCAGCACTGACTTCATTAACACAAGCAAAAACAAAGGAGTATCCAAAAGAGCAACAATTAAGAACCCAAATACAGAAGAAAACATATAGCAGTGAAATCCACACAAACCAACTTCATCATGCCATTAAAAACTGGACTAAAACACAAAGCACTAAATACAATCAGAGGTAATAGCTATTTCCAAAACCAAAGCCTATACCCTCATTAACGATTCCCTTCATAGTCTATTAACATAGTCCACTTAAAGGAGTAAACGAAAACGAGTGAGTGAATATATGCACTAAGTGCGCTGGAAGGGATGCCATTTTGCTTTTAAATCCCAAAGACTTCTTGGTCAGGCCCTATTATAGTTATTTAACACTTAGAGAGCTGTCTACTACTAATGAAACAAAATACCCACATTTCTGTCACATATACAGGAGTTAATTTAACAATTAATAATTATATAGAAACTTACAAGGATACAATTCCACTGTGGTCAGACATGAAAGTTAATTTGACTTGTGAGGTCTCACAGTGCATTATGGTATTCTCTAGCCTTTGAGTGCACATTAGTTGTACTCTCGTTATTGTGGTGCATTGTGGGATTGATTGAGTGCACTTCAAAATGTCCACTATGATTCTGGTCACCTTAACAAATGGCTGAACCCTTAAACAGTGCACTATTTAGCATATAGAGAGTGATTGCAGATACAACCAATGATTAAATCAGGCACAGGTGAACATAATCAGTAAACCAAAAAAAAAAAAAAAGAAATACTAACAAAGTCTCAAGAATAGAAAACATTCATACTTTTTATTTTAGCTTAGTCCTTTTATTTATCAGGGTTAGACACAGTGGAATGAACCGCCAGAATATATTTTACACAATAAATGCCTTTCCAGCTGCAACCCAGTACTGGGAAACCATACACACTCATTCACATACATACACTACAGACAATTTAGCTTACCCAATTCACCTATACGGCTTGTTTTTGGATTGTGGGGGAAACCCAGAGCACCCGGCGGAAACCCACGTGAACACAGGGAGAACATGCAAACTCTACACAGAAAAGCCAACTGACCCTGCTGGGACTTGAACCAGTGACCTTCTTGCTGTGAGGCAACAGTGCTAACCACTAAGCCACCATGTCACCCCTATAGAAAACATACTTTAGCTAAAAAACAAGCTTAAACAACATGAGTGCTTTTTCTCACTAAATTTTCTTTTTTCAAAAACAATGTTTTACACAAACATCACAGCACAGTTCTGTTTATTTAGGTTCTCTCCTTTCTAAAACTAATGATTATTCCATCTGCTATCTGACTGGCATTATATCCCAGATGACGGTTTGTGTTTAATAACATCCTGGGATGGAAATGACATTTGGAGTAAAATGGCAGGATCTTTTGTCTTGCTAAGGCCAATTTCATAGCAAATATTTCATGTAGCCTAAATTTAATGAAATAATATTTTATAATGCTATATATAAATCGATTTTGCATGCCTGGAGATAATGTACACTAATGATATTTTGCAATAAATAAATTTTTCATTATTCTTATATTTTTCCCAGTGATGGGTTGCGGCAGGAGGGAGGGGAGGGGCATCCACTGTGTAAAACATGTGCTGGATAAGTTCATTCTGAGGTTCATTCCGCTGTGGTGACCCCAAATTAATAAAGGGACTAGGCCAAAAAGAAAATTAGTATGCTTATATTCAAATTATTTTTATATTAACTGTATTACACACAACAGTTCTTTCATATTCATTGACATTATATAAGCAAATACATGTTTGGGAAAAATAAACAATTAAATAAGTTATATTTGTTTATTTATTATGTTTAGTTGTTTATTTTTTATAAAAAAATATTTTGTGAAATAATATAAAAAAAAATTTTTTGCACTGCATACACAAATTCACTAAAACAATGTTATTTAATAAACATAATAATATTACATTAACTGAGTAGTAATACAAATATTAATATTAGCACAAATAGTAATAATAATAACAACAACAATAATAATGACAATAATAATAATAATAATAATAATAATAATAATAATCATCATCATCATCATCATCATAATAACCATCATCATCATCCTAATTAGCATGGTACTATGAAAAACCGTTAACATTCATGTAACTTTTTTTTATTGCACAAATTCATTTTTTTTTTTTTTTAAGATTCTTAGATTATATTACATATTTAACACAAAAAAGTGGTTATTTAAGGCTTGAAAATAAACTCAGATTAGTTCTTCTATTGAATCTCTGTGAAAAAAACATTTTGGCACCTTTATTTTTTTATATATTGGCCTAATCTGCTAACATCAACCAGCTTAATGTCCCTTATACATTGAGAATGTGACCAAATGATATCTAAATTACATCTGATCTGATTAAAAATCAAAGTTTTCTCAAGCAAATACATGCTTTCATTGATTTTGGCGTTGACAAATCAATTACAGCTCTGTTCAAAAAGCCTAAATGTCTAAGTTATTCCACAGGCCAGAGGCCACCACTGTGTGGGTTCAGCTGAAGCCTTTCCCATGGCGGGGAGGGGGGCTGCTCCAGTAATCTCAGTCTAGACCGTGTGCTCCACGGCAGCAGGAGGCAGCCATTCCCGCTCATTAATCACCCGCCGCCGACACCAGAGACATCCTGCCCTCTCGTAAGGACTAAATAACTCCTGCCATCATGAGCAACAGCGCGCCTAAGCACCTGGAAAACTCGCCGAGATGCTGCGTTTTTTTGCCTTTGTTTATGTGGGCACTCATCAGCACGGTGAGAGGCTTGGGTGTTGGGGACGGCCAGCCATTTGGACAAGCTCCCTGCTTCCCTTGACCAGCAGGGTGTCCACTATCCAGGCCAGATCAGGCTGAACAGAGAAAGAGAGAGAAGTGAGGGGATTCTGCAAGGTAGCTTTGCCTCATTGCAGACTCATTCCAACACTCCGGTGCTTCCTCTAACGGCAAGATATATCAGAGTTTACTATAAAGACCAGTCCGGGATGTGCTTTCTGGCCATCCTGACAACAGAAACAAATCGCACAAATGGGGAGCGAGTGGAAAACTGAAAGACCCAGGATGGAGGAGGGGGCATTACCATGCATTTGCATCTCCACTCTCCAGACACGAAGTCAGATTGATTAATGGAGACAGGGCTTGCAAAGTCATAACAGGGCTTCTGCTCAGGTTAAGTGGTGCTTAGATTGTTTTATATTGCCTGTGATTAGAGGATGAAGCTGAAGAGTTTGATCGCTAAGAGTTCACACCCTTTCTAATCAGTGGGGGCCTTTCGATCCAGCCTGCCCTGGCAACTTCAATCAGACATGCTTGAGCCATTTCCCTAAGCCTGACAGCCCATTCAAGAACAGAAAAGAAAAAAAAAAGAAAAACTATGTAGGCAGAGCAGCGGACAAATGAACATTTAGTGTCGACTATGATTTTGAAGGAAATGAATAGGGGTAATGTATTTATTTTAGTCAGAATGACCACTTTTTAAATTGATGGGAGCTACCATTTGATGGTGAAGCGTTAGACAGGACTATTTTGCACAGATTTAGGGGGTGTGCATTTATATCATGTAGGTTTATAAAAGGTGACTTGGATTTAATATATTTGAAGGATTTTTTTTTTGCTGATGATAAGAATGTCAAATGAAGAAGACATTTTAGGAATATCTGAAAGACAAATGTCAAGTAGATTTTTATAATGTCCTAAGATAATGTTTAATCTTTTTAAGAATACAAGATAAGATAAGATACGATAAGATAAGTTAAGAAAAGAAAAGAAGATAAAAGAAAAGAAATGAAATGAAAAAAGAAAAGGTAAGATAAGAAAAAAGATAAGATTAGATGAGATATGATAAGAAAATAAATGAATTAAATAGAAAAGAAAAAAAAAGATAAGATAAGATAAGATAAGGTTTATATGTTTATATATATATAACCTTTTATAAAATTAGCACACTTGTCTTGACATTTGAGCTTTGGGGTATTTTCATGATGCTCCTCATCTTCTGTACTTATACCGTCACCTTAGAATTATAAGGTTCTATCTGCGTTTTAAATGATTTTGAGATATTGAGCTTCAAAGTTTTTGCATTCCATTTAGCAAACAATATGTGTGTACCAGTTCTCTTTCATGCATTAACATGACAGAGACCCTAAATGTACTGTAAATGTAAACTAATCAAAACTTTCTTACATTTGCAAATCAGGGTAAAGCAAACAGGGCAAATGCAGATAGAACCTTCTAATTCTAAAAAGGTATTTTCCGCTTGAAATTATAACGTTTTATCTTGCAGATCATTCATTGAATCATTACTTATCAAGAAATACAATCAAAAAATATTTGGTGTTGTATCAATATGTTGATGCTTGAGAAAGTTACATTTTTGCTTACTATAACATTTATTTAATGCTTTAGGATGACTTTTTTTCTTGTTCAAATTAAGCATACAAGGCTGTGCTAAATATTTTATCTGGTGCAGCTGTTAATTTTTATGTAATTAATATGGTAATATTTATTGAATGTTATGCTTTATCTGAACTATTGAACTTTATTAATTGAATTATGTCCCATGAAATAAATTTAGTATTTGCCCTTTAGAATTAATATCAAATTTAAAGACTTTAAAAGAAAACAGATACTGAGCAAATGAGTTTAATACTGAAACATGTTTCACAGGCTATAAACACAAATAAAACTTAAAAAATTCATATTTAATTTTTTTTATTACTGTTTCTTTTTCAACAATGTAAACTTTAGCGTTTCATCTCAATGTCAAAAAATGCTTCTAAATCATCACATTTACACACATCTTTTCAGTTTTAGGTTTCTCCTCAATTTTGCTTGATTCAGCACTATTTAGTTGACTTAAGTGATTTTGTGCTTCTTTTTGGTCTTTCCCTCTGTCAATGGAGCAGTCTGATAAAATGACAAAGAAAGCTGTTCTTGATTGGTCCTTGTGTGCGCATTTGAAATGCAGGCTAGAGTTCGACTTTGTAAAACCTTTTTTGTTTTTTAAATAAAAAGTCTTAAACTAACAACTAACAACAACTAACAACTTATACAAAAACTTCACATCATATAAATAAGTTGTCATTTAATAAGAATATGTCAATAACCTAATTTTGAAAAAAAATGTCAGATTCAACCTTATAATTCTTAGGTGACGATATGATAAAAAACAAGTAAATCTAAAACAAATAATAATAAATGAATAATATTTAAGTGTGGGCGAAGCAGTGACACAGTAGGTAGTGCTGTCGCCTCAAAGCAAGAAGGTCGCTGGGTCGCTGATTCGAGCCTCGGCTCAGTTGGCGTTTCTGTGTGGAGTTTGCATGTTCTCCCTGCGTTCGCGTGGGTTTCGTGCTCCGGTTTCCTCCACAGTCCAAAGACATGGGTAGGCTAAATTGACCGTAGTGTATGAGTGTGTGTGAATGTGTGTATGGATGTTTCCCAGAGATGGGTTGCGGCTGGAAGGGCATCCGCTGCGTAAAAACTTGCTGAATAAGTTGGTGGTTCATTCCACTGTGGCGACCCCGGATTAATAAAGGGACTAAGCTGACATGAAAATGAATGAATGAATAAATAAATATTATTTGAGTAGGATGGCATAGTGCCTCAGTGGTTAGCACTGTCACCTCACAGAAAGAAGGTTGCTGGTTTGAGTCAGTTGTGGAGTTTGCCTGTTCTTCACGTGTTCGTGTGAGTTTCCTCTAGGTGCTCTGGTTTCCCCCATAGTCCAAAGACATGTGCTATAGGTGAATTAGAATAACTAAATTGACCGTAATGTGTGTGAGCATATGCCAAAGTGGTTGGTGGTTCATTCCTCTGTGCTGACCTCTGATAAAAAAGGTACTAAGCAGAAGTAAAATGAATGAATGTTTACGTAGACAGCTTGTTTTCTGTAGTATATAAAAAAGGCAGGGACACATAGAAAAGATGTTACTGTCCTTGAATGTTATTAAACTGTACATGTTAGCCAATTTTAACAATGACGTCTGACAGACTGTCATCTGAACAATGTCATATTTCAGACAAGATGCAGCTTTTGACAGGTCTGTGACTATGACAAACCCTTTAAAATAGAAGTGAGACAGTAAAGGACATCAAAATACACTGAATTCTGTTTGTATAGCATTTAATTTTTTGAGAAACTTCCTTTTGATTGATTTTTAAACGTGGTCTTAACACTTAGAAATCACACACAAAATGCATTCAAATGCATAAATATGACAGAAAAACGGTCATAATACATTTAACTTAATTTATTTTTTAGTAATATCACATATTATTTTCTTTTTCGCCATATTCCCTTTATTAATCAGGTGTCACCACAGCAGGATGAACCACTAACTTCCAGTCCTTCCAGTTGCAACCTATTACTCAGAAACACCCATGCACTCTTGTATGCACACAAATACACTACAGCCAATTTCATCTATAGTGCATGTCTTTTGACTGTAGGGGAAACCGGAGCACCCAGAGATTACCCACGCGAACATGGGCGACATAGTGGCTCAGTGGCCAGCACAGTCGACTCACAGCATGAAAGTTGCTGGTTTGAGTCCTGACTAGGTCTGTTAGCATTTCTGTGTGGAGCTTACACGTTCTCCCTGTGTTGGCGTCGGTTTCCCCCACAATCAATTTGAATAAACTAAATTGGCTGTAATGTATGTGTGTGGATGATTGTGCATGGGTGTTTCTATTTTTGTTTGGTTTTCTATTTTTATTCTTTTTGGAGTTTCTGTTTTTATTTCAAAATAATAACTAATGAGGTTCCATTTCAGTTCAAATACTACATTGGTATAGGCAGCTTTTTAGAGGAATTACCAATCTACATCACACATGACGTTACACGGGTTCAGCCAAGCATTCCGGATGCAAAAAACAAATAGCAAACATGTCATGTTGTGTGGTAGGATGCCAAAATAAAAAATAAAAACTTAAATTTTACTGTACACCATCTACCCACACTGCTTTAAATGACAACCGCAGACGTCTTTGGCTAACAGCCACTAGAAGAGCTGAATGGAGTGAGGACCTAATTAGAAAACTTCAACTCTGCAGTTCTCATGGTATATGAGGCAAGTTCATGCTATGCTGAATCATACACATCACTCCTTTTTTGATTGCAGCAATGATTTCAGCAAAAACAGTTAAATATGGTGAGTTAAACTGCGGACACTGAATGCTTAGAATGAATTGTAAAAATCTAAGTTCACATACACTGCTGTACAGGTGCCGTTCTCTGTCAGAATGCAGTTGTTTTGTTCAGTTCAGTCTTCTTTCCCTTGTCTTTGGCAAGGCAGAACCTCGGTTTTTAGCGCTACAATGTTTTGAATCTGGTAATCATAGAACATTATTTCTTGCACATGACCACATGGAACAAAAATGTTGGCATCCAAAGACTTGTAGGCCTTTAACTTCTCTCTTGTAAAAACACTTGGAGATTTAATGAGACTTGTATATTTCGAGCTGGATGCTTGGCCATTTCATCTTATCCAATATCCATTGGAGGGTGCTATAACAAATGAATCTGTCAGATGAACGCCGCTCACTTTAACGTTAATTTTGGCGAATAACTGTGCTTATCACTGGGTGACAAGATTTTATAATACGCTGAAAGCATTATGTAAAATGTATTTATAATATGTAATCAATATAACTTATCTCTAATACAACAACAAACTCTATACTGCATAGGATGTCATTCCTTTGCTTTAAATGCTAGCGCTCCATTTTTTTTTTCTGAAACCTCGATGCGCGCGCATCCAGAATGTTTACAAAACGGTAATTCGCCTAATGGCAGTAAAACTTATTTTAAAACAGATCTCCTTTGCTAACTTGCTAGCATTAGCCACTGTGTGGTGAATGAACACATCATTTCCCTCTTCTGACTTCTGTCTATAGTGAGAATCCCAGGCAGCTCATCTGTCAGGGGAGCTTCTCATAGCACCGCTCCTCTTCCTTTTCAAACGCACCCGGTAAGTATTTTAATTAGTTGGCTAATTGTCTAAGTAATTGGTAGACAACTTAGCTCTAACAGTAATCAATCTCAACAGGGCTGCGCTCTATCACATCAAAGGATCTGTAATTAAGACGGCTAACTGTGGGACGCTCTTTAGCCTGATGCTACGGCATGAGGGTGGATGATCCCTGATAAAAGCAGACGAGGCCTCCGGTGAGCTCCAGGGTACAGAGAACAGCTTATCCAGATCTGGAGAATATACACAGTTTGGATAAATAAAAGCACAAGAGACGTCATGATCAGGAGAGTGGACACGTTTTCATCTCTCAGCAAACTTTTCACGACAGCAGGTATAATTAGAGCATGAAACCACAACTCTTGAATATATTTATTGTGGGGGGAAAAAAAGACTTCCTTTGTCACTAATAAGGAACAATGTCTCATTATAAGTGTGGAGAAGCAATTTGCCGAATCCATATTTTGCTGTATCAGATTTCATTTTTGGTTTTGTCTAGCCGCAGCTATCAATATCTTTAATTTATTCTCATTTCACAATGCCTTTGCTCTCGGAGCAGGCAATTATATATTTGGGATGAAAAGACTAATCATTTCTTAAATTCGTCTATTTAGGGGAATTTTAATCTACCCATTGAGGAAAACAAGACCCGTAATGAACAATTATACAAACAGTCAATTTCTGTGTTGTGCAGACGACTTAATTAAAATTAGTAATGAAAAATGAGCGAGTCTTTGCGAGGAGCCGCACTTATCAATTTTCAAATAAGGGAATTGAAATGTTTTTTGCCTCCCTACGTTGGAAAGGTAATGAAATCGACCTTACTCGCAATAAAGCATGATTTATTTACAAATAAATGGAAATGTTAAAGGTATTATTAATTATGAAACCCGCAAGCACAATTCAAATGTATCAGAACTATATAATGAGCGAAAATGAAAACTATTATTCATTATGCTACACAAATTCCCTCGTATGCAGCGCTAGTGCTTTTTATAGAGTACCAACGCTCAGTTTTTCTCCTTAGTCTTCATGACAATCAACATTTTTTTTCCTAACTATACTTTCTTTTCCTAAAAGTATCTTTACTTTTTTATTCTGGTACTCTTTTACTTCATTATATTACATTTAACGTTCACTATGTTTCATAAAAATCATGTCTTCCCTAATTATTTTTACTTGGAGAAATCACCCTGTAGTTGTGATATGATATTGCATCACGATCTCACTGCAATTGGCAACTTTTTTATTTACGATCTCAATTGTGTCATTTAGTTCGATTTGCTTCTCCCTCAATGTCAGTTGGGTATAGGGGTGGGGTAAGTTAGGTGCCATGCCTCCTTTTTACAAATCGTACATTTTCGTATGACTGGATTTGTATGAATTTGTACGTTTTAGCCACTAAACTGACAAAGTGTAAAATAAATTTCCTCCTGAGATCATGCTGGATATTGAGGATCAGGGTTTCTGCAGGTTTTATCAAGTCAATTTTAAGACTTTTTGGGACCATTATAATTGGGATTTTAGATGTAGTTACTTCTCAAACACATTTTAATTGTGCCAAAAAAAAAAACAAAAAAAAAAATTTCAACATAATGTTTCTTTTTTAAATGACAACTTTAACATTGTTCAAAGCATATTTATTATGAAGAAAAACACACACAAAAATGTTATATATATATATATATATATATATATATATATATATATATATATATATATATATATATATACTATTAATATATAATAACTCCTATTGAACCCAGTGTGTTTCTGTTATAAAACCTTAAGTTCCATGCCTATTTATAAATAGTATGTCCACTCACACTTTCTTTTGTAAACAGTTTTTGTGTAAATGGAATATTATGTAAAAGTATTTATTGCTGTTATTATCATGAGGAATTGTGTAATTATTTTTAGTTTTCTTTTCCTGATTAGAGATGTTAAAATTGCTTAAATGTCTAACAGCTGTTGTAAAACAAACATCTCTTTGCTATAAAAAGCTTTAAATATATATTTAAAAAAATTATTTAGATAGATTGTTGGTCACTGAATCGGCCCGATTGGATAACATTACTTCAACAACTTTTAAAATGAAGACCTGTTTAAAATGAGTTAAGACCTACAACACAATGTTTCAGTAAATTTAAGACTTTTTAAGGCCTAAAACTTTGTTTTTGTTAGTCAAAGTGAATCTCTAGTTATTCACTGATTGAAATGATCCATTCAGAGTCAGTTTCCAGCTAACAAATAAATGACTCAAATGATTTGTTCAGAGCGAGTTTCCAGTTATCAAATCATTAATTCAAAAGAACTAACCAGGGGTGGTTTCCCAAACAACAACGTAACTCGTGACTGGACTACCATAGTAGGATGCATCTTGAAAGGAATGTAATTGTCAATATGAAGATCGGTAAAACTGAACTTTAAAAAATAATTTGAAAGCAAATTACACCTAAGAGAGATGACTTTAATTTTTTAAAATTATTCCAAGTTAAAATGTTGGAATAATCTAAACGAATAGGCATACGGAGGGGGTAACCGAGAACAGAACACAACCAGGAACTATGCTTCTAACTACAGCTCAAGAGGTGTAGTTACAAGCGTACAAGTTTGCAACACAGTTTGTGAGTATTCATTGCAACAATGGATTTGGAAAATGCCAAATGAACAAACTTTGTTTGTAACAACAGAACTTGTGACAGTGCGAGTGTCTAGAATCACTGAATCAAATGATAGTCAAAGTGAGTCTCCAGTTAACAATTCACTGAATCAAATGATCTATTTAGAATTAGATTCCAGTTAACAGCTCAATGACTCAAATGATCTGATTAGAGTGAGTCTCCAGTTATCGATTCACTGATTCAAATGATCTGTTCAGAGTGAGTCTCCCGTTAAAAGACTCATTAATTGAAATGATCCAGTGTGAGTGAGTGTTCAGTTATTGATTCACTGATTCAAATAATCTGATCAGAGCAAGTCTCCGGTTCTTGACTCACTATAATCTGGTCTGAGTGAGTCTCCAGGTAACAATTCACTGATTCAAAAGACGAGTCGTCATTTGCATGCTTTTGTTTATCATTTTAAATGTCATCTAATAAAAATAGAACTGTTTTTCAAATGCCTTTAAAATATGTTCTAATACATATGACACCACTCAAAATGATGCCGGCATGCACACATAGCCACTAAAAATGTGCATTGTGGATGGCATGCCAGAATTAATATTTTAGTATTAATATACTTGTACTCAAGTACCAGATGTGTGTCCTTCCTCCAGCACTGCACAAACACAGACAGCTTGATGTGTGCGTGATCAGATAAAGTTGTGGCTCTTGAATATTCCTTCTCTTTGAGCCAGTGGGGCGCCGGGGTCTCAGAGTTGTTAGATCCGTGTGTGGGCTGAGGATTTCCTCATTAGAATGGATCAATGTGCATTCACTCCACATCTCTTTGATCCAATGTGAAAGAAACGGTGTGTACAGCACACAGCAACTCTGAAAACTGTTAGAGGCCGAGTCCCTGGAGAGAGCTTCATTTGTTCTCTTACTATACCATCAATATAAAAAACAACATTCGCTTAGGGTTTTTCTTTCCTTTTTTTTCCATGGTTGTGCATTAATTATGTCAAAAAAAAAAAAAAAAAAACGCCTTTAGCATTACACCAAGTGCCATGTGTAACGTCTGTTACCGGCGCATAATTATGTGTACGTCTAATTTGTTGGTCTCAAACACCACAGCAGGCAAGCTGCTTCAAAAGATCAGATTACAGTCATGGAAAACTGATAGCAAATGCATGCATGTTTGAGTCTAAGTGGCTAATTATGGTGGCGCTGCCCTGTGAGATGCCTGCGAGTCGCCCCGCGGGCCATCAGGCGAAATTAAAACGCTCCTCCTCCTGTTCTCCAGCCCTCCGCCTGCAGCAAGGCCCAATACACAGAGTGGCACTGACAGATTGACAAATAAGGTTAATAAGTACTTTCCACTTCTCCTAAAGGCTAATCAAATATTAATCCTTGCAGTGTGGTCAGCAGAAAAAATAACAAACAATTGGTGGAGAGGAATTGATTGAATTGATCTGCCGGCGAGGCTTTTGAAACCAAATTCCCTGAACATCTTTGAAAACATTTGCACATTCAAGGGAAACACAGATCAGTTTATACGATTCTTTTGGAAAAAACTTTAAAAGGAAATGACCTAAGGTTCATTAAAATGAGGCTGAGGAATAAATTAAAAACCATTAAACATGGTACGCGTGTGTATTGTGTACAAATATAAACAATTAAAGTAAATGATCTGGTTGTTTTCAACACATCATAATTGTAGTATAAACAGTAAGATTTTGTAATATAAAAGTCATTTATTTCTGTAAAGGAAAGCAGTATTTTCATCATTATTCCAGTCTTTAGCGTTATATGATTCTTTAGGAATCAAACTATTGTATGCTAATTTAGTGTTTAAGAATAATCTTATTCATTCAGTTTCCTTCAGCTTAGTCCCTTATTTATCAGGGGTCGCCACAGCTGAATGAACCACCAATAATATTTTTGTCAGTGTTGCTCTATTGAGTCAAGATGTATGTATGTATATATATATATATATATATATATATATATATATATATATATATATATATATATATATATATATATATATACACCATTTTACCTTATGTTTCTTAGAAATTTCCAAAGGTGCCGTTGACTCGAAATTTTCCCAGATGTTGATAACAAACAAAGTCCATATACCAATAGAACAAAAACAAATGTAAATATAGCTGCAAGCAGCAATTAACGGGGGTCAAGCAGTTTAGCAGGGTAAGGTCATATAGCACTTAGGACGCCTGTAAGAAGTTTAATCGACAACGAAATATACGATTAGAGCGTTAAAGTTTATAGATTGAGCTAACAAATGTTTGATTAAACACTCCAGAAATGCAACATCAGTTTTTACATATTGACAAATTTTTAATGAACATTTCGAGGGACCGCTTTTATGTCAAAGCGTTCAGTATAAGCAGCCCTATGATATAATGTGTAGATCGAGTCATGGCACCTTAGACAAAGACACGGCATGTCAAATTTTAAGTTAATCAGATAAATGGTTACTCAGATACAGTGATTTTACAATGTATAGCGCCATCATGTGGCCATTGTCTACGAGTTTTATGCTATGACCTTAGATTGACCTCTTGCATATGTGTAACAAGTTTGGTGAAGATATTTTAATTCCTTCATGAGTTATGGCTATTTTAGGTCTTCTTAATAAAAATGACAAAAGAGCAGTGAATAAGCTATTACTGATCTCCTACTGCCATCTAGTGGCCACAGTGTAATTTATTTATGTGATTACAGCCATTTAGGTGTGCATAAACATATCCCTTCTATAATTGAGCATGTTCTAACTATATAAAATGAAAAATTTGTATTTTATTAAAATAATTAAAAATCTACAGAGTAAAGTTTGAAAAGCTTTAACTAAATTTGATCTTAAATGGATTAACTGTGTTCATGCCATGTCAGTTTGGGATTCAGAATGCATTACATAACGTTACATCACATTCTTTGCTATAGAGCAGTAAAATAAACAATAAGTGGTCTGTTACTGCCATCTAGAAGCCACAGTTGTGATTTTCTTTACATATGATTTAAAACAAGGTGTTTAATTATAGAACCAGTTTTACCTATTAGAATTGTTACACAGAGGTTAACTGGGACCAAATTAGATGTTTAATGCATAACAGTGTTTACATCAGGTCAAAATATGATTCAGAATGATCCTAAATGCAATTTCCCTGACTTTAAACTCAAAAATGTAAAACAACAAAGGTATGCAAATGTTATGAACAATAAATAAGTGGTCTTGTTGTGACATCTAGTGGTTAGAAATGGTAGGTGACAGGTCAAAGTCTGTGTTATAGTGGCTAAAATGATAGAATACTGAAAATATGTGTTTTTGAGACCTTTAAACATCCAAGATGGACAAAAAAAAAAAACTTATAAATCATTTCAGTGAAAAGTGTGTAAATGAAGCACATTTACTTCATTTTTAAGCCATTTTAGCATGTTTTTAGAACCATTTCCATTATTATAGCGCCACCTATTGCCCAATCTCCACAAGATTTTGCAAGTTTATTCACATTGATATGCCACATCTGCTCACCAATTTCTGTGATGTTTTGGGTTTTCCTTATTGGTTTACAGGCATGTAGGTTCGTGTAGACACGCCCCTTTTGTTAATGAGCCAGTTACAGCTATCTAAAATGGAAAGTTCAACTTTTTTTTGATAATTATTGATCTACTCAGTCCAGAGGTTCATACAACACTGGTTTCGTTGCGATTGAACTAAAAACCAGGGACTAGTTCGCAAAAGTAGGTTTTGTTTATATTGATGGTTTTTTAATGAACAGTTTGAGTAACAGCAGTGGTTTTAGTGTCAAACTGTTCAGTATGAGCAGACCTATCATATGATATGTAGATTAAGCGTTTTTTGTGAAATAGTATGTAAATGAAGCAAATTTACTTTATTTTTAAGCGATTTAGCATTATTTAAAGACTGTTTTTGCTATTATAGCGCCACCTATGATTTGATCTTCACAAAACTTTGCAAGTTTCATCTCGTTGATATGCCACATGTGCTCACCAATTTCTGTGTTGTTTTGGGCTTTCCTTATTGGTTTACAGGCATGTAGGTTCGTGTGGACACGCCCCTTTTGTAAATTAGCCTGTTACAGCTAGCCAAAGTGAAAAGTTCAACTTTTTTTTGATAATTATTGATCTACACAGTCCAGAGATTCCAACAACACTGATTTCGTCGCGATTGAACTAAAAACCAGGGACTAGTTCGCAAAAGTAGGTTTTTCCTATATTGATGAATATTTAACGAACGATGTAAGTGACAGCAGTGGTTTGAGTGTCAAACTGTTCGGTATGAGCAGGCCTATCATATGATATGTATTTTGTGTGGTTGCGCAAAATGTTGTGTGATACACAACCCATTACACACTAAAAATACGTAAAATCGCCCCCTAGTGGCCGATTTCTTTCAAAATTCTTACAGACCTCTAGGACCATGAGTCGAACATGCCCAGCGAGTTTCGTTTTGATCACTCATCGTTAACCTTGTTAAATGGCTGCTCAATTTTAATTGGCCAATGGCGGCCATGTTTTTTGAGATATGCCAATGTCCTTATAGTATATTATGACAAGTTGGTCAAAGACACTGCATGCCAAATTTCAAGCTGATCGGACTAATGGCTGTAAGGTTAGAGTAATTTATATGTTTTTTCAGCTTTATAGCGCCACCATGTGGCCAAAGTCTGCGGGTTTTGCAGTGTCACCTCAAATTGAACTTATGGATGTGTGTACCAAGTTTGGTGATGATGTCTCATTTAGTTCAAAAGTTATAGCTCCAATTAGCATTTAGCTTCAATTAGCGTCGAACGTTGTTGTGTACTGTTTCGAGTGAGAATAAAAATGTCAACTTTTTTTTGATAATTATTGATATTCAGTGTCCAGAGAACATTTGAGAGGTGGTTTGGTTTAGATTGAGTGTAAAACCTAGGACTAGTTCGCAAAAGTAGGTTTCGGACAAATCGCGATGTAGCGGGAAAACGGTGCGTCGTAGAGCAAAAAGTTCAGCTGTGCACTTTTGTTGGGGCTAACCCAAGGATTGAAAAAATGTAAAGTTTTTGAGTCTACGACAAACGGTGAACGTATAGCGGTCAAAAATGTCCAAAATCTTGGTTTTTGGCGCCATAGCGCCACCTATGGTCCGATTTGGTTGATCTTTGGTGAGAACGTAGTGTACCGGAGTACTACCATCTGGCCAAGTTTCAGCTCTCTCGGCCTTACGGTTTGGTCTGGGCAATAGTGACTTCGGCAGAATAATAATAATAATAATAATAATAATAATAATAAATATAGCTGCAAGCAGCAATTAACGGGGGTCAAGCAGTTTAGCAGGGTAAGGTCATATAGCAGTTAGGAAGCCTGTAAGTAGTTTATTTGACAATGAAATATACGATTAGAGGGTTAAAGTTTATAGATTGAGCTAACAAATGTTTAATCAAACATTCCAGAAAAGCAATTTCAGTTTTTATATATTGACAAATTTCTTATGAACATTTTGAGTGACCGCTTTTATGTCAAAGTGACCAGTATAAGCAGACCTATGATATAATGTGTAGATCGAGTCATGGCACCTTAGACAAAGACACGACATGTCAAATTTTAAATTATTCAGATAAATGGTTACTCAGATACAGTGATTTTACAATGTATAGCGCCATCATGTGGCCAATGTCTACGAGTTTCATGCTATGACCTTAGACTGACCTCTTGCATATGTGTAACAAGTTTGGTGAAGATATTTTAATTCCTTCATGAGTTATGGCTATTTTAGCTCTGCTTAATAAAAATGACAAAAGAGCAGTGAATAAGCTATTAGTGATCTCCTACTGCCATCTAGTGGCCACGGTGTAATTTATTTATGTGATTACAGCCATTTAGGTGTGCATAAACATATCCCTTCTATGATTGAGCATGTTCTAACTATATAAAATGAAAAAATTGTATTTTATTAAAAAAATTAAAAATCTAGAGAGTAAAAAGTGTGACAAGCTTTGACTAAATTTGATCTTAAATGCATTAACTGTGTTCAGGCCATGTCAGTTTGGGATTCAGAATGCATTACATAACATTGCAACACATTCTTTGCCATAGAGCAGTAAAATAAACTATAAGTGGTCTGTTACTGCCATCTAGAAGCCACAGTTGTGATTTTCTTTACAAATGTTTTAAAACAAGGTGTTTATTTACATAACCAGTTTTGCCTATTAGAATTATTACACAGAGGTTAACTGTGACCAAATTAGATGTTTAATGCATAGCAGTGTTTACATCAGTTCAAAATATGATTCAGAATGATCCTAAATGCAATTTCCCTGACTTTAAACTGAAAAAATGTAAAACAACAAAGGTATGCAAATGTGGTCTTGTTGTGACATCTAGTGGTTAGAAATGGTAGGTGACAGTTAAAAGTCTGTGTTATAGTGGCTAAAATGATAGAATATTGAAAATATGTGTTTTTGAGACCTTTAAACATCCAAGATGGACAAAAAAATAACTTATAAATCATTTCAGTGATAAGTGTGTAAATGAAGCACATTTACTTCATTTTTAAGCCATTTTAGCATGTTTTTAGAACCATTTCCACTATTATAGCGCCACCTATTGCCCAATCTCCAAAAGATTTTGCATGTTTATTCACATTGATATGCCACATCTGCTCACCAATTTCTGTGATGTTTTGGGTTTTCCTTATTGGTTTACAGGCATGTAGGTTCGTGTAGACACGCCCCTTTTGTAAATGAGCCTGTTACAGCTATCTAAAATGGAAAGTTCAACTTTTTTTTGATAATTATTGATCTACTCAGTCCAGAGATTCATACAACACTGGTTTCGTTGCGATTGAGTTAAAAACCAGGGACTAGTTTGCAAAAGTAGGTTTTGTTTATATTTATGGTTTTTTAATGAACAGTTTGAGTAACAGCAGTGGTTTTAGTCTCAAACTGTTCAGTATGAGCAGACCTATCATATGATATGTAGATTAAGTGTTTTTTGTGAAATAGTGTGTAAATGAAGCAAATTTACTTTATTTTTAAGCGATTTAGCATTATTTAAAGACTATTTTTGCTATTATAGCGCCACCTATGGTTTGATCTTCACAAAATTTTGGAAGTTTCATCTCGTTGATATAACACATGAGCTCACCAATTTATGTGATGTTTTGGGCTTTCCTTATTGGTTTACAGGCATGTAGGTTCGTGTGGACACGCTCCTTTTGTAAATTAGCTTGTTACAGCTAGCCAAAGTGAAAAGTTCAACTTTTTTTTGATAATTATTGATCTACACAGTCCAGAGATTCCAACAACACTGGTTTCGTCGCGATTGAGTGAAAAACCAGGGACTAGTTTGCAAAAGTAGGTTTTTCCTATATTGATGAATATTTAACGAACGGTGTAAGTGACAGCAGTGATTTGAGTGTCAAACTGTTCGGTATGAGCAGGCCTATCATATGATATGTATATTAAGTGTTTTTGTGAAAAAGTGTGTAAATGAAACAAATTTACTTTATTTTTAAGCGATTTAGCATGTTTTTATGACTATTTTTGCTATTATAGCGCCACCTATATTTTGATCTTCACAAAATTTTGCATGTTTGTTCACATTTATATGGTACATGTGCTGACCAATTTCTGTGGTGTTTTGAGTTTTCTTTATTGGTCTACAGGCATGTAGGTTCGTGTGGACAAGCCTCTTTTGTAAATTAGCCTGTTACAGCTAGCCAAAGTGAAAAGTTCAACTTTTTTTTGATAATTATTGATCTACACAGTCCAGAGATTCCCACAACACTGGTTTCGTTGCGATTGAGCTAAAAACCAGGGACTAGTTCGCAAAAGTAGGTTTTTCCTATATTGATGAATATTTATCGAACGGTGTAAGTGACAGCAGTGGTTTGAGTGTCAAACTGTTCGGTATGAGCAGGCCTATCATATGATATGTATTTTGTGTGGTTGCGCAAAAGGTTGTGTGATACACAACCCATTACACACAAAAAATACGTAAAATCGCCCCCTAGTGGCCGATTTCTTTCAAAATTCTTACAGACCTCTAGGACCATGAGTCGAACATGCCCAGCGAGTTTCGTTTTGATCACTCATCGTTAACCTTGTTAAATGGCTGCTCAATTTTAATTGGCCAATGGCGGCCATGTTTTTTGAGATATGCCAATGTCCTTATAGTATGTTATGACAACTTGGTCAAAGACACTGCATGCCAAATTTCAAGCTGATCGGACTAATGGCTGTAAGGTTAGAGTAATTTTTATGTTTTTTTAACTTTATAGCGCCACCATGTGGCCAAAGTCTGCGGCTTTTGCAGTGTCACCTCAAATTGAGCTTATACATGTGTGTACCAAGTTTGGTGATGATATCTCATTTCGTTCAAAAGTTATAGCTCCAATTAGCATTTAGCTTCAATTAGCATCGAACATTGTTGTGTACTGTTTCGCGTGAGAATAAAAATGTCAACTTTTTTTTGATAATTATTGATATTCAGTGTCCAGAGAACATTTGAGAGCTGGTTTGGTTTAGATTGAGTGTAAAACCTAGGACTAGTTCGCAAAAGTAGGTTTCGGACAAATGGCGATGTAGCGGGAAAACGGTGCGTCGTAGAGCAAAAAGTTCAGCTGTGCACTTTTGTTGGGGCTAACCCAAGGATTCAAAAAATGTAAAGTTTTTGAGTCTACGACAAACGGTGAACGTATAGCGGTCCAAAATGTCCAAAATCTTGGTTTTTGGCGCCATAGCGCCACCTATGGTCTGATTTGGTTGATCTTTGGTGAGAATGTAGTGTACCGGAGTACTACCATCTGGCCAAGTTTCAGCTCTCTCGGCCTTACGGTTTGGTCTGGGCAATAGTGACTTCGGCAGAATAATAATAATAAATATAGCTGCAAGCAGCAATTAACGGGGGTCAAGCAGTTTAGCAGGATACGGTTATATAGCAGTTAGGACGCCTGTAAGTAGTTTATTCGACAATGAAATATACGATAAGAGTGTTGGAGTTTATAGATTGAGCTAACAAATGTTTGATTAAACACTCCAGAAATGCAACATCAGTTTTTACATATTGACAAATTTTTAATGAACATTTCGAGTGACCGCTTTTATGTCAAAGTGACCAGTATAAGCAGCCCTATGATATAATGTGTAGATCGAGTCATGGCACCTTAGACAAAGACACGACATGTCAAATTTCTAGTTAATCAATAAACGGTTACTCAGATACAGTGATTTTACAATGTATAGCGCCATCATGTGGCCAATGTCTACGAGTTTTATGCTATGACCTTAGACTGACCTTTTGCATACGTGTAACAAGTTTGGTGAAGATATTTTAATTCATTCATGAGTTATGGCTATTTTAGCTCTTAATAAAAATTACAAAAGAGCAGTGAATAAGCTATTAATGATCTCCTACTGCCCTCTAGTGGCCACGGTGTAATTTATTTATGTGATTACAGCCATTTAGGTGTGCATAAACATATCCCTTCTATAATTGAGCATGTTCTAACTATATAAAATGAAAAATTTGTATTTTATTAAAATAATTAAAAATCTACAGAGTAAAAAGTGTGAAAAGCTTTGACTAAATTTGATCTTAAATGCATTAACTGTGTTCATGCCATGTCAGTTTGGGATTCAGAATGCATTACATAACATTACATTACATTCTTTGCTATAGAGCAGTAAAATAAACAATAAGTGGTCTGTTACTGCCATCTAGAAGCCACAGTTGTGATTTTCTTTACATGTTTTAAAACAAGGTGTTTAATCATAGAACCAGTTTTACCTATTAGAATTATTATGAAGAGGTTAACTGGGACCAATTTAGATGTTTAATGCATAACAGTGTTTACATCAGGTCAAAATGTGATTCAGAATGATCCTAAATGCAATTTCCCTGACTTTAAACTCAAAAAAATGTAGAACAACAAAGGTATGCAAATGTTTTGAACAATAAATAAGTGGTCTTGTTGTGACATCTAGTGGTTAGAAATGGTAGGTGACAGTTAAAAGTCTGTGTTATAGTGGCTAAAATGATAGAATATTGAAAATGTGTTTTTGAGACCTTTAAACATCCAAGATGGACAAAAAAAAAAAGCTTGTAAATCATTTCAGTGAAAAGTGTGTAAATGAAGCACATTTACTTCCTTTTTAAGCCATTTTAGCATGTTTTTAGAACCATTTCTACTATTATAGCGCCACCTATTGCCCAATATCCACAAGATTTTGCATGTTTATTCACATTGATATGCCACATCTGCTCACCAATTTCTGTGATGCTTTCGGTTTTCCTTATTGGTTTACAGGCATGTAGGTTCGTGTAGACACGCCCCTTTTGTAAATGAGCCAGTTACAGCTATCTAAAATGGAAAGTTCAACTTTTTTTTGATAATTATTGATCTACTCAGTCCAGAGGATCATACAACACTGGTTTCGTTGCGATTGAGTTAAAAACCTGGGACTAGTTTGCAAAAGTAGGTTTTGTTTATATTGATGGTTTTTTAATGAACAGTTTGAGTAACAGCATTGTTTTTAGTCTCAAACTGTTCAGTATGAGCAGACCTGTCATATGATATGTAGATTGAGTGTTTTTTGTGAAATAGTGTGTAAATGAAGCAAATTTACTTTATTTTTAAGCGATTTAGCATTATTTAAAGACTATTTTTGCTATTGTAGCGCCACCTATAGTTTGATCTTCACAAAATTTTGCAAGTTTCATCTCGTTGATATGCCACATGTGCTCACCAATTTCTGTGATGTTTTGGGCTTTCCTTATTGGTTTACAGGCATGTAGGTTCGTGTGGACAAGCCCCTTTTGTAAATACGCCTGTTACAGCTAGCCAAAGTGAAAAGTTCAACTTTTTTTTGATAATTATTGATCTACACAGTCCAGAGATTCCAAATACACTGGTTTCGTCGCGATTGAGTGAAAAACCAGGGACTAGTTCGCAAAAGTAGGTTTTTCCTATATTGATGAATATTTAACAAACGGTGTAAGTGACAGCAGTGGTTTGAGTGTCAAACTGTTCGGTATGAGCAGGCCTATCATATGATATGTATTTTGTGTGGTTGCGCAAAAGGTTGTGTGATACACAACCCATTACACACTAAAAATACGTAAAATCGCCCCCTAGTGGCCGATTTCTTTCAAAGCTCTTACAGACCTCTAGGACCTTAAGTCAAACATGCCCAGCGAGTTTCGTTTTGATCACTCATCGTTAACCTTGTTAAATGGCTGCTCAATTTTAATTGGCCAATGGCGGCCATGTTTTTGGAGATATGCCAATGTCCTTATAGTATGTTATGACAACTTGGTCAAAGACACTGCATGCCAAATTTCAAGCTGATTGGACTAATGGCTGTAATGTTAGAGTACTTTTTATGTTTTTTTAGCTTTATAGCGCCACCATGTGGCCAAAGTCTGCGGGTTTTGCAGTGTCACCTCAAATTGAACTTATGCATGTGTGTACCAAGTTTAGTGATGATATCTCATTTCGTTCAAAAGTTATAGCTCCAATTAGCATTTAGCTTCAATTAGCATCGAACATTTTTGTGTACTGTTTCGCGCGAGAATAAAAATTTCAACTTTTTTTTGATAATTATTGATATTCAGTGTCCAGAGAACATTTGAGAGCTGGTTTGGTTCAGATTGAGTGAAAAACCTAGGACTAGTTCGTAAAAGTATGTTTCGGACAAATGGCGATGTAGCGGGAAAACGGTGCGTCGTAGAGCAAAAAGTTCTGCTATACACTTTTGTTTGGGCTAAACCAAGGATTGAAAAAATGTAAAGTTTTTGAGTCTACGACAAACGGTGAACGTATAGCGGTCAAAAACGTCCAAAATATTGGTTTTTGGCGCCATAGCGCCACCTATGGTCCGATTTGGCTGATCTTTGGTGAGGATGTAGTGTACTGGAGTACTACAATCTGGCCAAGTTTCAGCTCTCTCGGACTTACGGTTTGGTCTGGGCAATAGTGACTTCGGCAGAATAATAATAATAATAATAAAAACTTTAACAAATACAATAGGGTTTCAGCGCTACGCGCTTGACCCCCTAAATATAGCTGCAAGCAGCAATTAACGGTGGTCAAGCGGTTTAGCAGGGTAAGGTCATATAGCAGTTAGGACGCCTGTAAGTTGTATATTTGACAATGAAATATATGATTACAGTGTTAGAGTTTATAGATTGAGCTAACAAATGTTTGATTAAACACTCCAGAAAAGCAACTTCAATTTTTACATATTGACAAATTTTTAATGAACATTTCGAGTGACCGCTTTTATGTCAAAGTGACCAGTATAAGCAGCCCTATGATATATTGTGTAGATCGAGTCATGACACCTTAGACAAAGACACGACATGTCAAATTTTAAGTTAATCAGATAAATGGTTACTCGGATACAGTGATTTTACAATGTATAGCGCCATCATGTGGCCAATGTCTACGAGTTTCATGCTATGACCTTAGACTGACCTCTTGCATATGTGTAACAAGTTTGGTGGAGATATTTTAATTCCTTCATGAGTTATGGCTATTTTACCTCTTCTTAATAAAAATGACAAAAGAGCAGTGAATAAGCTATTAATGATCTCCTACTGCCATCTAGTGGCCACGGTGTAATTTATTTATGTGATTACAGCCATTTAGGTGAGCATAAACATATCCCTTCTATAATTGAGCATGTTCTAACTATATAAAATGAAAAATTTGTATTTTATTAAAATAATTATAAATCTACAGAGTAAAAAGTGTAAAAAAGCTTTAATTAAATTTGATCTTAAATGGATTAACTGTGTTCATGCCATGTCAGTTTTGGATTCAGAATGCATTACATAACATTACATTACATTCTTTGCTATAGAGCAGTAAAATAAACATCAAGTGGTCTGTTACTGCCATCTAGAAGCCACAGTTGTGATTTTCTTTACACATGTTTTAAAACAAGGTGTTTAATCATAGAACCAGTTTTACCTATTAGAATTATTATGAAGAGGTTAACTGGGACCAAATTAGATGTTTAATGCATAACAGTGTTTACATCAGGTCAAAATATGATTCAGAATGATCCTAAATGCAATTTCCCTGACTTTAAACTCAAAAAATGTAAAACAACAAAGGTATGCAAATGTTATGAACAATAAATAAGTGGTCTTGTTGTGACATCTAGTGGTTAGAAATGGTAGGTGACAGGTCAAAGTCTGTGTTATAGTGGCTAAAATGATAGAATACTGAAAATATGTGTTTATGAGACCTTTAAACATCCAAGATGGGCAAAAAAATTACTTATAAATCATTTCAGTGATAAGTGTGTAAATGAAGCACATTTACTGCATTTTTAAGCCATTTTAGCATGTTTTTAGAACCATTTCCACTATTATAGCGCCACCTATTGCCCAATCTCCACAAAATTTTGCATGTTTATTCACATTGATATGCCACATCTGCTCACCAATTTCTGTGATGTTTTCGGTTTTCCTTATTGGTTTAGAGGCATGTAGGTTCATATAGACACGCCCCTTTGTTAATGAGCCTGTTACAGCTATCTAAAATGGAAAGTTAAAATTTTTTTTTGATAATTATTGATCTACTCAGTCCAGAGGTTCATACAACAGTGGTTTCGTTGCGATTGAGTTAAAAACCAGGGACTAGTTCGCAAAAGTAGGTTTTGTTTATATTGATGGTTTTTTAATGAACAGTTTGAGTAACAGCAGTTGTTTTAGTGTCAAACTGTTCAGTATGAGCAGACCTATCATATGATATGTAGATTAAGTGTATTTGTGAAATAGTGTTTAAATGAAGCACATTTACTTTATTTTTAAGCCATTTGGCATGTTTTTAAGGCTATTTTTGCTATTATAGCGCCACCTATGGTTTGATATTCAAAAAATTTTGCAAGTTTCTTCTCATTGATATGGCACATGTGCTCACCAATTTCTGTGATGTTTTGAGCTTTCCTTATTGGTTTAGAGGCATGTAGGTCCGTGTGGACACGCCCCTTTTGTAAATTAGCCTGTTACAGCTAGCCAAAGTAAAAAGTTCAACTTTTTTTTGATAATTATTGATCTACACAGTCCAGAGATTCTAACAGCACTTGTTTTGTTGCGATTGAGTGAAAAACCAGGGACTAGTTCGCAAAAGTAGGTTTTTCCTATATTGATGAATATTTAACAAACGGTGTGAGTGACAGCAGTGGTTTGAGTGTCAAACTGTTCGGTATGAGCAGGCCTATCATATGATATGTATTTTGTGTGGTTGCGCAAAAGGTTGTGTGATACACAACCCATTACACACTAAAAATACGTAAAATCGCCCCCTAGTGGCCGATTTCTTTCAAAATTCTTACAGACCTCTAGGACCGTGAGGCGAACATGCCCAGCGAGTTTCGTTTTGATCACTCATCGTTAACCTTGTTAAATGGCTGCTCAATTTTAATTGGCCAATGGCGGCCATGTTTTTTGAGATATGCCAACGTCCTTATAGTATGTTATGACAAGTTGGTCATAGACACTATATGCCAAATTTCAAGCTGATCGGACAAATGGTTGTAAGGTTAGAGTAATTTTTATGTTTTTTTAGCTTTATAGCGCCACCATGTGGCCAAAGTCTGCGGGTTTTGCAGTGTCACCTCAAATTGAGCTTATACATGAGTGTACCAAGTTTGGTGATGATATCTCATTTCGTTCGAAAGTTATAGCTCCATTTAGCATTTAGCTTCAATTAGCATCGAACATTGTTGTGTACTGTTTCAAGTGAAAATAAAAATGTCAACTTTTTTTTGATAATTATTGATATTCAGTGTCCAGAGAACATTTGAGAGCTGGTTTGGTTTAGATTGAGTGAAAAACCTAGGACTAGTTCGCAAAAGTAGGTTTCGGACAAATCTCAATGTAGCGCGAAAACGGTGCGTCGTAGAGCAAAAAGTGCAGCTGTGCACTTTTGTTAGGGCTAACCCAAGGATTCAAAAAATGTAAAGTTTGTGAGTCTACGACAAACGGTGAATGAGTAGCGGCCACAAATGTCCAAAAAGTGGGTTTTTGGCGCAATAGCGCCACCTATGGTCTGATTTGGCTGATCTTTGGCCAGAACGTAGTGTACCGGGGTACTACCATCTGGCCAAGTTTCAGCTCTCTCGGCCTTACGGTTTGGTCTGGGCAATAGTGACTTCGGCAGAATAATAATAATAATAATAATAAATATAGCTGCAAGCAGCAATTAACGGGGGTCAAGCAGTTTAGCAGGGTAAGGTCATATAGCAGTTAGGACACCTGTAAGTAGTTTATTCGACAACGAAATATACGATTAGAGTGTTAAAGTTTATAGATTGAGCTAACAAATGTTTGATTAAACACTCCAGAGAAGCAACTTCGATTTTTACATATTGCCAAATTTTTAATGAACATTTCGAGGGACCGTTTTTATGTCAAAGCGTTCAGTATAAGCAGCCCTAAGATATAATGTGTAGATCGAGTCATGGCACCTTAGACAAAGACACGACATGTCAAATTTCTAGGTAATCAGATAAATGGTTACTCGGATACAGTGATTTTACAATGTATAGCGCCACCATGTGGCCAATGTCTACGAGTTTCATGCTATGACCTCTGATTAACCTCTTGCATATGTGTAACAAGTTTGGTGTATATTTCAATCCATTCATGAGTTTTGGCTATTTTAGCTCTTCCCAACAAAAATGACAAAACTATATAACTATATAAACTAATAATTTTGTGTTTTATTAAAAGAATTTAAAAATCTACAGAGTAAAAGGTGTGACAAGCTTTGACAAAATTTAATCTTAAATGCATTATTGTGTTCAGTTCTTGTCAATTTGGGATTCAGAATGCATTACATTACATTACATTCTTTGCTACAGAGCAGTAAAATAAACTATAAACTATAAGTGGACTGTTACTGCCATCTAGTGGACACAGTTGTGATTTTCTTTACAAATGTTTTAAAACTAGGTGTTTAATTATAGAACCAGTTTTGCCTATTAGAATTATTACACAGGGGTTAACTGTGACCAAATTAGATGTTTAATGCATAACAGTGTTTACATCAGGTCAAAATATGATTCAGAATGATCCTAAATGCAATTTCCCTGACTTTAAACTCAAAAAATGTAAAACAACAAAGGTATGCAAATGTTTTGAACAATAAATAAGTGATCTTGTTGTGACATCTAGTGGTTAGAAATGGTAGGTGACAGTTAAATGTCTGTGTTATAGTGGCTAAAATGATAGAATATTGAAAATATGTGTTTTTGAGACCTTTAAACATCCAAGATGGACAAAAAAAAACTTATAAATCATTTCAGTGATAAGTGTGTAAATGAAGCACATTTACTTCATTTTTAAGCCATTTTAGCATGTTTTTAGAACCATTTCCACTATTATAGCGCCACCTATTGCCCAATCTCCACAAGATTTTGCATGTTTATTCACATTGATATGCCACATCTGCTCACCAATTTCTGTGATGTTTTCGGTTTTCCTTATTAGTTTACAGGCATGTAGGTTCGTGTAGACACGCCCCTTTTGTTAATGAGCCTGTTACAGCTATCTAAAATGGAAAGTTCAACTTTTTTTTTGATAATTATTGATCTACTCAGTCCAGAGGTTCATACAACACTGGTTTCGTTGCGATTGAGTTAAAAACCAGGGACTAGTTCGCAAAAGTAGGTTTTGTTTATATTGATGGTTTTTTAATGAACAGTTTGAGTGACAGCAGTGGTTTTAGTCTCAAACTGTTCAGTATGAGCAGACCTATCATATGATATGTAGATTTAGCGTTTTTTGTGAAATAGTATGTAAATGAAGCAAATTTACTTTATTTTTAAGTGATTTAGCATTATTTAAAGACTATTTTTGCTATTATAGCGCCACCTATGGTTTGATCTTCACAAAATTTTGCAAGTTTCATCTCGTTGATATGCCACATGTGTTCTCCAATTTCTGTGATGTTTTGAGCTTTCCTTATTGGTTTACAGGCATGTAGGTTCGTGTGGACAAGCCCCTTTTGTAAATTAGCCTGTTACAGCTAGCCAAAGTGAAAAGTTAAACTTTTTTTTGATAATTATTGATCTACACAGTCCAGAGATTCCAACAACACTGGTTTCGTCGCGATTGAGTGAAAAACCAGAGACTAGTTCGCAAAAGTAGGTTTTGTTTATATTGATGGTTTTTAAAGATCGGTGTGAGTGACAGCAATTGTTATAGTGTCAAACTGTTCAGTATGAGCAGACCTATCATATGATATGTAGAATAAGTGTATTTGTGAAATAGTGTTTAAATGAAGCACATTTACTTTATTTTTAAGCCATTTGGCATGTTTTTAAGACTATTTTTGCTATTATAGCGCCACCTATGGCTTAATCTTCACAAAATTTTGCAAGTTTCATCTCGTTGATATGCCACATGTGCTCACCAATTTCTGTGATGTTTTGCGCTTTCCTTATTGGTTTACAGGCATGTAGGTTTGTGTGGACACGCCCCTTTTGTAAATTAGCCTGTTACAGCTAGTCAAAGTGAAAAGTTCAACTTTTTTTTGATAATTATTGATCTACACAGTCCAGAGATTCTAACAACACTGGTTTCGTTGCAATTGAGTGAAAAACCAGGGACTAGTTCGCAAAAGTAGGTTTATCATATGTTGATGAATATTTAACAAACGGTGCAAGTGACAGCAGTGGTTTTAGTGTCAAACTGTTCGGTAGGAGCAGGCCTATCATATGATATGTATTTTGTGTGGTTTTGCAAAAGGTTGTGTGATACACAACCCAATACACCTTAAAACTGCGTAAAATCGCCCCCTAGTGGCCGATTTCTTTCAAAATTCTTACAGACCTCTAGGACCATGAGTCGAACATGCCCAGGGAGTTTCGTTCCGATCGCTGATCGTTAACCTTGCTAAATGGCTGCACAATTTTAATTGGCTAATGGCGGCCATGTTTTTGGAGATGTGCCTTTGTCCTTATAATATGTTATGGCAAACTGGTCAAAGACACTGCATGACAAATTTCAAGCTGATCGGACTAACGGTTGTAAGGTTAGGGTCATTTTATGGTTTTTAAGCTTTATAGCGCCACCATGTGGCCAAAGTCCGCTGTTTTCGCACTGTCACATCAAATTGAGCTTATACATGTGTGTACCAAGTTTGGTGATGATATCTCATTCCGATCAAAAGTTATAGCTCCATTTAGCATTTAGCTTCAATTAGCATCGAACATTGTTGTGTACTGTTTCGAGTGAGAATAAAAAATTCAACTTTTTTTTGATAATTATTGATATTCAGTGTCTAGAGAACATTTGAGAGCTGGTTTGGTTTAGATTAAGTGAAAAACCTAGGACTAGTTCGCAAAAGTAGGTTTCGGATAAATTGCAATGTAGCGGGAAAACGGAGCGTCGTAGAGCAAAAATTTCTGCTATACACTTTTGTTCGGGTTAACCCAGGGATTCAAAAAATGTAAAGTTTTTGAGTCTACGAGAAACGGTGAACGTATAGCGGCCAAAAATGTCCAAAAGTGGGTTTTTGGCGCCATAGCGCCACCTATGGTCTGATTTGGCTGATCTTTGGCCAGAACGTAGTGTACCGGGGTACTACCATCTGGCCAAGTTTCAGCTCTCTCGGCCTTACGGTTTGGTCTGGGCAATAGTGACTTCGGCAGAATAATAATAATAATAATAATAATAATAATAATAATAAAAATCTTAACAAAAACAATAGGGTTTCAGCGCTTCGCGCTTGACCCCCTAATAATAAAAATCTTAACAAAAACAATAGGGTTTCAGCGCTTCGCGCTTGACCCCCTAATAATAATAAATATAGCTGCAAGCAGCAATTAACGGGGGTCAAGCAGTTTAGCAGGGTAAGGTCATATAGCAGTTAGGACGCCTGTGAGTAGTTTATTTGACAATGAAATATACGATAAGAGTGTTGGAGTTTATAGATTGAGCTAACAAATGTTTGATCAAACATTCCAGAAAAGCAATTTCAGTTTTTACATATTGACAAATTTTTAATGAACATTTCGAGTGACCGCTTTTATGTCAAAGTGACCAGTATAAGCAGCCCTATGATATAATGTGTAGATCGAGTCATGGCACCTTAGACAAAGACACGACATGTCAAATTTTAAGTTAATCAGATAAATGGTTACTCAGATACAGTGATTTTACAATGTATAGCGCCATCATGTGGCCATTGTCTACGAGTTTTATGCTATGACCTTAGACTGACCTCTTGCATATGTGTAACAAGTTTGGTGAAGATATTTTAATTCCTTCATGAGTTATGGCTATTTTAGCTCTTCCTAATAAAAATGACAAAAGAGCAGTGAATAAGCTATTAGTGATCTCCTACTGCCATCTAGTGGCCACGGTGTAATTTATTTATGTGATTACAGCCCTTTAGGTGTGCATAAACATATCCCTTCTATAATTGAGCATGTTCTAACTATATAAAATGAAATATTAGTATTTTATTAAAATAATTAAAAATCTACAGAGTAAAGTTTGACAAGCTTTGACTAAATTTGATCTTAAATGGATTAACTGTGTTCATGCCATGTCAGTTTGGGATTCAGAATGCATTACATAACATTACATTACATTCTTTGCTATAGAGCAGTAAAATAAACAATAAGTGGTCTGTTACTGCCATCTAGAAGCCACAGTTGTGATTTTCTTTACAAATGTTTTAAAACAAGGTGTTTAATTATAGAACCAGTTTTACCAATTAGAATTATTATGAAGAGGTTAACTGGGACCAAATTAGATGTTTAATGCATAACAGTGTTTACATCAGGTCAAAATATGATTCAGAATGATCCTAAATGCAATTTCCCTGACTTTAAACTCAAAAAATGTAAAACAACAAAGGTATGCAAATGTTTTGAACAATAAATAAGTGGTCTTGTTGTGACATCTAGTGGTTAGAAATGGTAGGTGACAGTTAAAAGTCTGTTATAGTGGCTAAAATGATAGAATATTGAAAAAATGTGTTTTTGAGACCTTTAAACATCCAAGATGGACAGAAAAAATAACTTATAAATCATTTCAGTGAAAAGTGTGTAAATGAAGCACATTTACTTCATTTTTAAGCCATTTTAGCATGTTTTTAGAACCATTTCCACTATTATAGCGCCACCTATTGCCCAATCTCCACAAGATTTTGCATGTTTATTCACATTGATATGCCACATCTGCTCACCAATTTCTGTGATGTTTTGAGTTTTCCTTATTGGTTTACAGGCATGTAGGTTCGTGTAGACACGCCCCTTTTGTTAATGAGCCTGCTACAGCTATCTAAAATGAAAAGTTCAACTTTTTTTTGATAATTATTGATCTACTCAGTCCAGAGGATCATACAACACTGGTTTCGTTGCGATTGAGTTAAAAACCAGGGACTAGTTGGCAAAAGTAGGTTTTGTTTATATTGATGGTTTTTTAATGAACAGTTTGAGTAACAGCAGTGGTTTTAGTGTCAAACTGTTCAGTATGAGCAGACCTATCATATGATATGTAGATTGAGTGTTTTTTGTAAAATAGTATGTGAATGAAGCAAATTTACTTTATTTTTAAGCGATTTAGCATTATTTAAAGACTATTTTTGCTATTATAGCGCCACCTATGGTTTGATCTTCACAAAATTTTGCAAGTTTCATCTCGTTGATATGCCACATGTGCTCACCAATTTCTGTGATGTTTTGGGCTTTCCTTATTGGTTTACAGGCATGTAGGTTAGTGTGGACACGCCCCTTTTGTAAATTAGCCTGTTACAGCTAGCCAAAGTGAAAAGTTCAACTTTTTTTTGATAATTATTGATCTACACAGTCCAGAGATTCCAACAACACTGGTTTCGTTGCGATTGAGTGAAAAACCAGGGACTAGTTCGCAAAAGTAGGTTTTGTTTATATTGATGGTTTTTTAATGAACAGTTTGAGTAACAGCAGTGGTTTTAGTGTCAAACTGTTCAGTATGAGCAGTCCTATGATATGATATTTAGATTAAGTGTTTTTTGTGAAATAGTATGTAAATGAAGCAAATTTACTTTTTTTTAAGCGATTTAGCATTATTTAAAGACTATTTTTGCTATTATAGCGCCACCTATGGTTTGATCTTCACAAAATTTTGCAAGTTTCATCTCGTTGATATGCCACATGTGCTCACCAATTTCTGTGATGTTTTGAGTTTTCCTTATTGGTTTACAGGCATATAGGTTCGTGTGGACACGCCTCTTTTGTAAATTAGCCTGTTACAGCTAGCCAAAGTGAAAAGTTCAACTTTTTTTTGATAATTATTGATCTACACAGTCCAGAGATTCCAACAACACTGGTTTCGTCGCGATTGAGTGAAAAACCAGGGACTAGTTCGCAAAAGTAGGTTTTTCTTATATTGATGAATATTTAACGAACGGTGTAAGTGACAGCAGTGGTTTAAGTGTCAAACTGTTTTTTATGAGCAGGCCTATCATATGATATGTATTTTGTGTGGTTGCGCAAAAGGTTGTGTGATACACAACCCATTACACACTAAAAATACGTAAAATCGCCCCCTAGTGGCCGATTTCTTTCAAAATTCTTACAGACCTCTAGGACCGTGAGGCGAATATGCCCAGCGAGTTTCGTTTCGATCACTCATCGTTAACCTTGTTAAATGGCTGCTCAATTTTAATTGGCCAATGGCGGCCATGTTTTTTGAGATATGCCAATCTCCTTGTAGTATGGTATGACAACTTGGTCAAAGACACTGCATGCCAAATTTCAAGCTGATCGGACTAGGGGCTGTAAGGTTAGAGTAATTTTTATGTTTTTTTAGCTTTATAGCGCCACCATGTGGCCAAAGTCTGCGGGTTTTGCAGTGTCACCTCAATTTGAGCTTATGCATGTGTGTACCAAGTTTGGTGATGATATCTCATTTCGTTCAAAAGTTATAGCTCCAATTAGCATTTAGCTTCAATTAGCATCGAACATTGTTGTGTACTGTTTCGAGTGAGAATAAAAATGTCAACTTTTTTTTGATAATTATTGATATTCACTGTCCAGAGAACATTTGAGAGCTGGTTTGGTTTAGATTGAGTGTAAAACCTAGGACTAGTTCGCAAAAGTAGGTTTCGGACAAATCGCGATGTAGCGGGAAAACGGTGCGTCGTAGAGCAAAAATTTCTGCTATACACTTTTGTTCAGGTTAACCCAAGGATTCAAAAAATGTAAAGTTTTTGAGTCTACGACAAACGGTGAACGTATAGCGGCCAAAAATGTCCAAAAAGTGTTTTTTTGGCGCCATAGCGCCACCTATGGTCTGATTTGGCTGATCTTTGGCCAGAACGTAGTGTACCGGGGTACTACCATCTGGCCAAGTTTCAGCTCTCTCGGCCTTACGGTTTGGTCTGGGCAATAGTGACTTCGGCAGAATAATAATAATAATAATAATAAATATAGCTGCAAGCAGCAATTAACGGGGGTCAAGCAGTTTAGCAGGGTAAGGTCATATAGCAGTTAGGACGCCTGTAAGTAGTTTATTCGACAACGAAACATACGATTAGAGTGTTAAAGTTTATAGACTGAGCTAACAAATGTTTCATTAAACACTCCAGAGAAGCAACTTCGATTTTTACATATTGACAAAATTTTAATGAACATTTCGAGTGACCGCTTTTATGTCAAAGTGACCAGTATAAGCAGCCCTATGATATATTGTGTAGATCGAGTCATGACACCTTAGACAAAGACACGACATGTCAAATTTTAAGTTAATCAGATAAATGGTTACTCGGATACAGTGATTTTACAATATATAGCGCCATCATGTGGCCATTGTCTACGAGTTTCATGCTATGACCTTAGACTGACCTCTTGCATATGTGTAACAAGTTTGGTGAAGATATTTTAATTCCTTCATGAGTTATGGCTATTTTAGCTCTTCTTAATAAAAATGACAAAAGAGCAGTGAATAAGCTATTAGTGATCTCCTACTGCCATCTAGTGGCCACAGTGTAATTTATTTATGTGATTACAGCCATTTAGGTGTGCATAAACATATCCCTTCTATAATTGAGCATGTTCTAACTATATAAAATGAAAAATTTGTATTTTATTAAAATAATTATTAATCTACAGAGTAAAAAGTGTGACAAGCTTTAACTAAATTTGATCTTAAATGCATTAACTGTGTTCATGCCATGTCAGTTTGGGATTCAGAATGCATTACATTACATTACATTATATTCTTTGCTATAGAGCAGTAAAATAAACATCAAGTGGTCTGTTACTGCCATCTAGAAGCCACAGTTGTGATTTTCTTTACACATGTTTTAAAACAAGGTGTTTAATCATAGAACCAGTTTTACCTATTAGAATTATTATGAAGAGGTTAACTGGGACCAAATTAGATGTTTAATGCATAACAGTGTTTACATCAGGTCAAAATGTGATTCAGAATGATCCTAAATGCAATTTCCCTGACTTTAAACTCAAAAAAATGTAAAACAACAAAGGTATGCAAATGTTTTGAACAATAAATAAGTGGTCTTGTTGTGACATCTAGTGGTTAGAAATGGTAGGTGACAGTTAAAAGTCTGTGTTATAGTGGCTAAAATGATAGAATATTGAAAATGTGTTTGAGACCTTTAAACATCCAAGATGGACAAAAAAAACTTATAAATCATTTCAGTGATAAGTGTGTAAATGAAGCACATTTACTTCATTTTTAAGCCATTTTAGCATGTTTTTAGAACCATTTCCACTTTTATAGCGCCACCTATTGCCCAATCTCCACAAGATTTTGCATGTTTATTCACATTGATATGCCACATCTGCTCACCAATTTCTGTGATGTTTTCGGTTTTCCCTATTGGTTTACAGGCCTGTAGGTTCGTGTAGACACGCCCCTTTTGTTACTGAGCCAGTTACAGCTATCTAAAACGGAAAGTTCAACTTTTTTTTGATAATTATTGATCTACTCAGTCCAGAGGTTCATATAACACTGGTTTCGTTGCGATTGAGTTAAAAACCAGGGACTAGTTCGCAAAAGTAGGTTTTGTTTATATTGATGGTTTTTTAATGAACAGTTTGAGTAACAGCAGTGGTTTTAGTGTCAAACTGTTCAGTATGAGCAGACCTATCATATGATATGTAGATTAAGTGTTTTTTGTGAAATAGTATGTAAATGAAGCAAATTTACTTTATTTTTAAGCGATTTAGCATTATTTAAAGACTATTTTTGCTATTATAGCGCCACCTATGGTTTGATCTTCACAAAATTTTGCATGTTTGTTTACATTGATATGCCACATGTGCTCACCAATTTCTGTGATGTTTTGGGCTTTCCTTATTGGTTTACAGGCATGTAGGTTAGTGTGGACACGCCCCTTTTGTAAATTAGCCTGTTACAGCTAGCCAAAGTAAAAAGTTCAACTTTTTTTGATAATTATTGATCTACTCAGTCCAGAGATTCCAACAACACTGGTTTCGTTGCAATTGAGTGAAAAACCAGGGACTAGTTCGCAAAAGTAGGTTTTGTTTATATTGATGGTTTTTTAATGAACAGTTTGAGTAACAGCAGTGGTTTTAGTCTCAAACTGTTCAGTATGAGCAGACCTATCATATGATATGTAGATTGAGTGTTTTTTGTGAAATAGTATGTAAATGAAGCAAATTTACTTTAAATTTAAGCGATTTAGCATTATTTAAAGACTATTTTTGCTATTGTAGCGCCACCTATGGTTTGATCGTCACAAAATTTTGCAAGTTTCATCTCTTTGATATGCCACATGTGCTCACCAATTTCTGTGATGTTGTGAGTTTTTCTTATTGGTTTACAGGCATGTAGGTTCGTGTGGACACGCCTTTTTTGTAAATTAGCCTGTTACAGCTAGCCAAAGTGAAAAGTTCAACTTTTTTTTGATAATTATTGATCTACACAGTCCAGGGATTCCAACAACACTGGTTTCGTCGCGATTGAGTGAAAAACCAGGGACTAGTTCGCAAAAGTAGGTTTTTCCTATATTGAGGAATATTTTACGAACGGTGTAAGTGACAGCAGTGGTTTGAGTGTCAAACTGTTCGGTATCAGCAGGCCTATCATATGATATGCATTTTGTGTGGTTGCGCAAAAGGTTGTGTGATACACAACCCATTACACACTAAAAATACGTAAAATCGCCCCCTAGTGGCCGATTTCTTTCAAAATTCTTACAGACCTCTAGGACCTTAAGTCGAACATGCCCAGCGAGTTTCGTTTTGATCACTCATCGTTAACCTTGTTAAATGGCTGCTCAATTTTAATTGGCCAATGGCGGCCATGTTTTTTGAGATATCCCAATGTCCTTATAGTATGTTATGACAACTTGGTCAAAGACACTGCATGCCAAATTTCAAGCTGATTGGACTAACAGCTGTAAGGTTAGAGTAATTTTTATGTTTTTTTAGCTTTATAGCGCCACCATGTGGCCAAAGTCTGCGGGTTTTGCAGTGTCACCTCAAATTGAGCTTATGCATGTGTGTACCAAGTTTGGTGATGATATCTCATTTCGTTCAAAAGTTATAGCTCAAATTAGCATTTAGCTTCAATTAGCGTCAAACATTGTTGTGTACTGTTTCGAGTGAGAATAAAAATGTCAACTTTTTTTTGATAATTATTGATATTCAGTGTCCAGAGAACATTTGAGAGCTGGTTTGGTTTAGATTGAGTGTAAAACCTAGGACTAGTTCGCAAAAGTAGGTTTCGGACAAATCGCGATGTAGCGCGAAAACGGTGCGTCGTAGAGCAAAAAGTTCATCTGTGCACTTTTGTTGGGGCTAACCCAGGGATTGGAAAAATGTAAAGTTTTTGAGTCTACGACAAACGGTGAACGTATAGCAGGCAAAAATGTCCAAAAAGTGGGTTTTTGGCGCCATAGCGCCACCTATGGTCCGATTTGGCTGATCTTTGGTGAGAATGTAGTGTACCGGGGTACTACGATCTGGCCAAGTTTCAGCTCTCTCGGCCTTACGGTTTGGTCTGGGCAATAGTGACTTCGGCAGAATAATAATAATAATAATAATAATAATAATAATAATAATAAAAATCTTAACAAAAACAATAGGGTTTCAGCGCTTCGCGCTTGACCCCCTAAATATAGCTGCAAGCAGCAATTAACGGGGGTCAAGCAGTTTAGCAGGGTAAGGTCCTATAGCAGTTATGACGCCTGTAAGTAGTTTATTCGACAATGAAATATACGATCAGAGGGTTAGAGTTTATAGATTGAGCTAACAAATGTTTGATTAAACACTCCAGAGAAGCAACTTCAGTTTTTACATATTGACAAATTTTTAATGAACATTTCGAGTGACCGCTTTTATGTCAAAGTGACCAGTATAAGCAGCCCTATGATATAATGTGTAGATCGAGTCATGGCACCTTAGACAAAGACACGACATGTCAAATTTTAAGTTAATCAGATAAATGGTTACTCAGATACAGTGATTTTACAATGTATAGCGCCATCATGTGGCCATTGTCTACGAGTTTTATGCTATGACCTTAGACTGACCTCTTGCATATGTGTAACAAGTTTGGTGAAGATATTTTAATTCCTTCATGAGTTATGGCTATTTTAGCTCTTAATAAAAATGACAAAAGAGCAGTGAATAAGCTATTAGTGATCTCCTACTGCCATCTAGTGGCCACAGTGTAATTTATTTATGTGATTACAGCCATTTAGGTGTGCATAAACATATCCCTTCTATGACTGAGCATGTTCTAACTATATAAAATGAAAAATTTGTATTTTATTAAAATAATTAAAAATCTACAGAGTAAAAAGTGTGACAAGCTTTGACTAAATTTGATCTTAAATGCATTAACTGTGTTCATGCCATGTCAGTTTGGGATTTAGAATGCATTACATAACATTACATTACATTCTTTGCTACAGAGCAGTAAAATAAACAATAAGTGGTCTGTTACTGCCATCTAGAAGCCACAGTTGTGATTTTCTTTACATATGTTTTAAAACAATGTGTTTAATCATAGAACCAGTTTTACCTATTAGAATTATTATGAAGAGGTTAACTGGGACCAAATTAGATGTTTAATGCATAACAGTGTTGACATCAGGTCAAAATATGATTCAGAATGATCCTAAATGCAATTTCCCTGACTTTAAACTCAAAAAATGTAAAACAACAAAGGTATGTAAATGTTATGAACAATAAATAAGTGGTCTTGTTGTGACATCTAGTGGTTAGAAATTGTAGGTGACAGTTAAAAGTCTGTGTTATAGTGGCTAAAATGATAGAATATTGAAAATGTGTTTGAGACCTTTAAACATCCAAGATGGACAAAAAAAATAACTTTTAAATCATTTCAGTGATAAGTGTGTAAATGAAGCACATTTACTTCATTTTTAAGCCATTTTAGCATGTTTTTAGAACCATTTCCACTATTATAGCGCCACCTATTGCCCAATCTCTACAAGATTTTGCATGTTTATTCACATTGATATGCCACATCTGCTCACCAATTTCTGTGATGTTTTGGGTTTTCCTTATTGGTTTACAGGCATGTAGGTTTGTGTAGACACGCCCCTTTTGTTAATGAGCCTGTTACAGCTATCTAAAATGGAAAGTTCAACTTTTTTTGATAATTATTGATCTACTCAGTCCAGAGGTTCATACAACACTGGTTTCGTTGCGATTGAGTTAAAAACCAGGGACTAGTTCGCAAAAGTAGGTTTTGTTTATATTGATGGTTTTTTAATGAACGGTTTGAGTAACAGCAGTGGTTTTAGTGTCAAACTGTTCAGTATGAGCAGACCTATCATATGATATGTAGATTAAGTGTTTTTTGTGAAATAGTGTGTAAATGAAGCAAATTTACTTTATTTTTAAGCAATTTAGCATTATTTAAAGACTATTTTTGCTATTGTAGCGCCACCTATAGTTTGATCTTCACAAAATTTTGCATGTTTCTTCACATTGATATGTCACATGTGCTCACCAATTTCTGTGATGTTTTGAGTATTCCTTATTGGTTTACAGGCATGTAGGTTCGTGTGGACACGCCTCTTTTGTAAATTAGCCTGTTACAGCTAGCCAAAGAGAAAAGTTCAACTTTTTTTTGATAATTATTGATCTACACAGTCCAGAGATTCCAACAACACTGGTTTTGTCGCGATTGAGTGAAAAACCAGGGACTAGTTCGCAAAAGTAGGTTTTTCCTATATTGAGGAATATTTACCGAACGGTGTAAGTGACAGCAGTGGTTTGAGTGTCAAACTGTTCGGTATGAGCAGGCCTATCATATGATATGTAGATTAAGTGTTTTTTGTGAAATAGTATGTAAATGAAGCAAATTTACTTTATTTTTAAGCGATTTAGCATTATTTAAAGACTATTTTTGCTATTATAGCGCCACCTATGGTTTGATCGTCACAAGATTTTGCAAGTTTTATCTCGTTGATATGCCACATGTGTTCACCAATTTCTGTGATGTTGTGAGTTTTCCTTATTGGTTTACAGGCATGTAGATTTGTGTGGACACGCCCCTTTTGTAAATTAGCCTGTTACAGCTAGCCAAAGTGAAAAGTTCAACTTTTTTTTGATAATTATTGATCTACACAGTCCAGAGATTCCAACAACACTGGTTTCGTCGCGATTGAGTGAAAAACCAGGGACTAGTTCGCAAAAGTAAGTTTTTCCTATATTGAGGAATATTTAACGATTGGTGTAAGTGACAGCTGTGGTTTGAGTGTCAAACTGTTCGGTATGAGCAGGCCTATCATATGATATGTATTTTGTGTGGTTGCGCAAAAGGTTGTGTAATACACAACCCATTACGCACTAAAAATATGTAATATCGCCCCCTAGTGGCCGATTTCTTTCAAAATTCTTACAGATCTCTAGGACCATGAGTTGAACATGCCCAGCGAGTTTCGTTCCGATCACTCATCGTTAACCCTGTTAAATGGCTGCTCAATTTTAATTGGCCAATGGCGGCCATGTTTTTTGAGATATGCCAATGTCCTTATAGTATGTTATGACAACTTGGTCAAAGACACTGCATGCCAAATTTCAAGCTGATTGGACTAATGGCTGTAATGTTAGAGTACTTTTTATGTTATTTAAACTTTATAGCGCCACCATGTGACCAAAGTCCACGGGTTTTGCACTGTCACATCAAATTAAGCTTACACATATGTGTACCAAGTTTGGTGATGATATCTCATTCCTTTCAAAAGTTATAGCTACAATTAGCAATTAGCTTCAATTAGCATTGAACATTGTTGTGTACTGTTTCGTGCGAGAATAAAAATGTCAACTTTTTTTTGATAATTATTGATATTCAGTGTCCAGAGAACATTTCAGAGCTGGTTTGGTTCAGATTGGGCAAAAAACCTAGGACTAGTTCGCAAAAGTAGGTTTCGGACAAATCGCGATGTAGCGGGAAAACGGTCCACCGTAGAGAAAATCTGGGTCACTCCACTTTTGTTCGGGCTGACCCAAGGATTCCAAATATGTAATTTTTTTGAGTCTACGACAAACGGTGTACAAATGGCGGCCAAAATAATGGGTTTTGGCGCAATAGCGCCACCTATGGGCCGATTTGGCTGATCTTCGGTGAGAATGTAGTGTACCGGAGTACTACCATCTGGCCAAGTTTCAGCTCTCTCGGACGTACGGTTTGGCCTGGGCAATAGTGACTTCGGCAGAATAATAATAATAAAAATCCTTACAAATACAATAGGGTTTCAGCGCTTCGCGCTTGACCCCCTAAATATAGCTGCAAGCAGCAATTAACGGGGGTCAAGCAGTTTAGCAGGGTAAGGTCATATAGCAGTTAGGACGCCTGTAAGTAGTTTATTTGACAATGAAATATCCGATTAGAGTGTTAGAGTTTATAGATTGAGCTAACAAATGCTTGAATAAACACTCCAGAAAAGCAACTTCAGTTTTTACATATTGACAAATTTCTTAACAACATTTCGAGTGACCACTTTTATGTCAAAGTGACCAGTATAAGCAGCCCTATGATATAATGTGTAGATCGAGTCATGGCACCTTAGACAAAGATACCGCATGTCAAATTTTAATTTAATCAGATAAATGGTTACTCAGATACAATGATTTTACAATGTATAGCACCAGCATGTGGCCAATGTCTATGAGTTTCGTGCTATGACCTTAGACTGACCTCTTGCATATGTGTAACAAGTTTGGTGAAGATATTTTAATTCCTTCATGAGTTATGGCTATTTTAGCTCTTCTTAATAAAAATGACAAAAGAGCAGTGAATAAGCTATTAGTGATCTCCTACTGCCATCTAGTGGCCATGGTGTAATTTATTTATGTGATTACAGCCATTTAGGTGTGCATAAACATATCCCCTCTATGATTGAGCATGTTCTAACTATATAAAATGAAAATTTGTATTTTATTAAAATAATTAAAAATCTACAGAGTAAAAAGTGAAAAAATTTGATCTTAAATGCATGAACTGTGTTCAGGCCAAGTCAATTTGGGATTCAGAATGCATTACGTTACATTATATTCTTTGCTATAGAGCAGTAAAATAAACAATAAGTTGTCTGTTACTGCCATCTAGTTGCCACAGTTGTGATTTTCTTTACACGTGTTTTAAAACAAGGTGTTTAATTATAGAACCAGTTTTACCTATTAGAATTATTATGAAGAGGTTAACTGGGACTAAATAAGATGTTTAATGCATAACAGTGTTTACATCATGTCAAAATATGATTCAGAATGATCCTAAATGCAATTTCCCTGACTTTAAACTCAAAAAATGTAAAACAACAAAGGTATGCAAATGTAATGAACATTAAATAAGTGGTCTTGTTGTGACATCTAGTGGTTAGAAATGGTAGGGGACAGTTAAAAGTCTGTGTTATAGTGTCTAAAATGATAGAATATTGAAAATATGTGTTTTTGAGACCTTTAAATATCCAAGATGGACAAAAAAAAAAACTTGTAAATCATTTCAGTGAAAAGTGTGTAAATGAAGCACATTTACTGCATTTTTAAGCCATTTTAGCATGTTTTTAGAACCATTTCTTCTATTATAGCGCCACCTATACACCGATCTTTACAAAATTTTGCATGTTTATTCACATTGATATGTCACATGTGCTCACCAATTTCTGTGATGTTTTGGGTTTTCCTTATTGGTTTACAGGCATGTAGGTTTGTGTAGACACGCCCCTTTTATTAATGAGCCTGTTACAGCTAGCCAAAGTGAAAAGTTCAACATTTTTTTGATAATTATTGATCTGCTCAGTCCAGAGGATCATACAACACCGGTTTCGTTGCGATTGAGCTAAAAACCAGGGACTAGTTCGCAAAAGTACGTTTTGTACATATTAATGGTTTTTTGATGAACGGTGTGAGTGACAGCAGTGGTTTTAATGCCAAACTGTTCAGTATGAGCAGACCTATCACATGATATGTAGATTAAGTGTATTTGTGAAATAGTGTTTAAATGAAGCACATTTACTTTATTTTTAAGCCATTTGGCATGTTTTTAAGACTATTTTTGTTATTATAGCGCCACCTATGGTTTGATCGTCACAAAATTTTGTATGTTTCTTTTCATTGATATGGCACATGTGCTCACCAATTTCTGTGATGTTGTGAGTTTTCCTTATTGGTTTACAGGCATGTAGGTTCGTGTGGACACGCCCCTTTTGTAAATTAGCCTGTTACAGCTAGCCAAAGTGAAAAGTTCAACTTTTTTTTGATAATTATTGATCTACACAGTCCAGAGATTCTAACAACACTCGTTTTGTTGCGATTGAACTAAAAACCAGGGACTAGTTCGCAAAAGTAGGTTTTGTCTATATTGATGCATATTTAACGAACGGTGTAAGTGACAGCAGTGGTTTGAGTGTCAAACTGTTCGGTATCAGCAGGCCTATCATATGATATGTATTTTGTGTGGTTTTGCAAAAGGTTGTGTGATACACAACCCATTACACCTTAAAATTGCGTAAAATCGCCCCCTAGTGGCCGATTTCTTTCAAAATTCTTACAGACCTCTAGGTCCGTAAGTCGAACATACCCAGCGAGTTTCGTTCCGATCGCTCATCGTTAACCTTGCTAAATGGCTGCACAATTTTAATTGGCTAATGGCGGCCATGTTTTTTTAGATGTGTCATTGTCCTTATAATATGTCATGGCAAACTGGTCAAAGACACTGCATGCCAAATTTCAAGCTGATCGGACTAACGGTTGTAAGGTTAAGGTCATTTTATGGTTTTTAAGCTTTATAGCGCCACCATGTGGCCAAAGTCCGCTGTTTTTACACTGTCACCTCAAATTGAGCTTATACATGTGTGTACCAAGTTTGGTGATGATATCTCATTCCGTTCAAAAGTTATAGCTCCAATTAGCATTTAGCTTCAATTAGCATCGAACATTGTTGTGTACTGTTTCGAGTGAGAATAAAAATGTCAACTTTTTTTTGATAATTATTGATATTTAGTGTCCAGAGAACATTTGAGAGCTGTTTTGGTTTAGATTATGTGAAAAACCTAGGACTAGTTCGTAAAAGTAGGTTTCGGATAAATCGCGATGTAGCGGGAAAACGGTGCGTCGTAGAGCAAAAATTTCTGCTATACACTTTTGTTCAGGTTAACCTAAGGATTCAAAAAATGTAAAGTTTTTGAGTCTACGACAAACGGTGAACGATAAGCGGCCAAAAATGTCCAAAAAGTGTTTTTTTGGCGCCATAGCGCCACCTATGGTCTGATTTGGCTGATCTTTGGCCAGAACGTAGTGTACCGGGGTACTACCATCTGGCCAAGTTTCAGCTCTCTCGGCCTTACGGTTTGGTCTGGGCAATAGTGACTTCGGCAGAATAATAATAATAATAATAATAATAAAAATCTTAACAAAAACAATAGGGTTTCAGCGCTTCGCGCTTGACCCCCTAATAATAATAATAATAAAAATCTTAACAAAAACAATAGGGTTTCAGCGCTTCGCGCTTGACCCCCTAATAATAATAATAATAAAAATCTTAACAAAAACAATAGGGTTTCAGCGCTTCGCGCTTGACCCCCTAATAATAATAAAAATCTTAACAAAAACAATAGGGTTTCAGCGCTTCGCGCTTGACCCCCTAATAATAAATATAGCTGCAAGCAGCAATTAACGGGGGTCAAGCAGTTTACCAGGGTAAGGTCATATAGCAGTCAGGAAGCCTGTAAGTAGTTTATTCGCCAATGAAATATACGATTAGAGTGTTAGAGTTTATAGATTGAGCTAACAAATGTTTGATTAAACACTCCAGAAATGCAACTTCAGTTTTTACATATTGACAAATTTCTTAAGAACATTTCGAGTGAATGTCAAAGTGACCAGTATAAGCAGCCCTTTGATATAATGTGTAGATCGAGTCATGGCACCTTAGACAAAGACACGACATGTCAAATTTTAAGTTAATCAGATAAATGGTTACTCAGATACAGTGATTTTACAATGTATAGCGCCATCATGTGGCCATTGTCTACGAGTTTTATGTTATGACCTTAGACTGACCTCTTGCATATGTGTAACAAGTTTGGTGAAGATATTTTAATTCCTTCATGAGTTATGGCTATTTTAGCTCTTCTTAATAAAAATGACAAAAGAGCAGTGAATAAGCTATTAATGATCTCCTACTGCCATCTAGTGGCCACAGTGTAATTTATTTATGTGATTACAGCCATTTAGGTGTGCATAAACATATCCCTTCTATAATTGAGCATGTTCTAACTGTATAAAATGAAAAATTTGTATTTTATTAAAATAATTAAAAATCTACAGAGTAAAGTTTGACAAGCTTTGACTAAATTTGATCTTAAATGCATTAACTGTGTTCATGCCATGTCAGTTTGGGATTCAGAATGCATTACATAACATTACATTACATTCTTTGCTATAGAGCAGTAAAATAAACAATAAGTGGTCTGTTACTGCCATCTAGAAGCCACAGTTGTGATTTTCTTTACATATGTTTTAAAACTAGGTGTTTAATCATAGAACCAGTTTTACCTATTAGAATTATTATGAAGAGGTTAACTGGGACCAAATTAGATGTTTAATGCATAACAGTGTTTATATCAGGTCAAATGTGATTCAGAATGATCCTAAATGCAATTTCCCTGACTTTAAACTCAAAAAAATGTAAAACAACAAAGGTATGCAAATGTTATGAACAATAAATAAGTGGTCTTGTTGTGACATCTAGTGGTTAGAAATGGTAGGTGACAGTTAAAAGTCTGTGTTATAGTGGCTAAAATGATAGAATACTGAAAATATGTGTTTTTTAGACATTTAAACGTCCAAGATGGGCAAAAAACAACGACTTGTAAATCATTTTAGTGTTAGGTGTGTAAATGAAGCACATTTACTGCAGTTTTAAGCCATTTTATGATGTTTTTAGAACCATTTCTACTATTATAGCGCCACCTATTGCCCGATCACCACAAAATTTTGCATGTTTATACGCATTGATATGCCAAATGTGCTCATCAATTTCTGTGATGTTTTGCGTTTTTCTTATTGGTTAACAGGCATGTAGATTTGTGTAGACACGCCCCTTTTATAAATGAGCCTGTTACAGCTATCTAAAATGGAAAGTTCAACTTTTTTTTTGATAATTATTAATCTACTCAGTCCAGAGGTTCATTTAACACTGGTTTCGTTGCGATCGAGTTAAAAACCAGAGACTAGTTCGCAAAAGTAGGTTTTGTTTATACTGATGTTTTTTTAATGAACGGTGTGAGTGACAGCAGTGGTTTTAGTGTCAAACTGTTCAGTATGAGCAGACCTATAACATGATATGTAGATTAAGTGTATTTGTGAAATAGTGTTTAAATGAAGCACATTTACTTTATTTTTAAGCCATTTGGCATGTTTTTAGGACTATTTTTGCTATTATAGCGCCACCTATGGTTTGATCTTCACAAAATTTTGCAAGTTTCTTCTCATTGATATGGCACATGTGCTCACCAATTTCTGTGATGTTGTGAGTTTTCCTTATTGGTTTACAGGCATGTAGGTTCGTGTGGACACGCCCCTTTTGTAAATTAGCCTGTTACAGCTAGCCAAAGTGAAAAGTTCAACTTTTTTTTGATAATTATTGATCTACACAGTCCAGAGATTCTAACAACAATCATTTCGTTGCGATTGAGTGAAAAACCAGGGACTAGTTCGCAAAAGTAGGTTTTTCCTATATTGATGCATATTTACCGAACGGTGTGACTGACAGCAGTGGTTTAAGTGTCAAACTGTTCGGTATGAGCAGGCCTATCATATGATATGTATTTTGTGTGGTTTTGCAAAAGGTTGTGTGATACACAACCCATTACATCTTAAAATTGCGTAAAATCGCCCCCTAGTGGCCGATTTCTTTCAAAATACTTACAGACCTCTAGGTCCATAAGTCGAACATACCCAGCGAGTTTCGTTCCGATCGCTCATTGTTAACCTTGCTAAATGGCTGCACAATTTTAATTGGCTAGTGGCGGCCATGTTTTTTGAGATGTGTCATTGTCCTTATAAGATGTCGTGGCAAACTGGTCAAAGACACTGCATGCCAAATTTCAAGCTGATCGGACTAACGGTTGTAAGGTTAGGGTCATTTTATGGTTTTTAAGCTTTATAGCGCCACCATGTGGCCAAAGTCCGCTGTTTTTGCACTGTCACCTCAAATTGAGCTTATGCATGTGTGTACCAAGTTTGGTGATGATATCTCATTCCGTTCAAAAGTTATAGCTCCAATTAGCATTTAGCTTCAATTAGCATCGAACATTGTTGTGCACTGTTTCGAGTGAGAATAAAAATGTCAACTTTTTTTTGATAATTATTGATATTCAGTGTCCAGAGAACATTCGAGAGCTAGTTTGGTTTAGATTGAGTGAAAAACCTAGGACTAGTTCGCAAAAGTAGGTTTCGGATAAATCGCGATGTAGCGGGAAAACGGTGCGTCGTAGAGCAAAAATTTCTGCTATACACTTTTGTTCAGGTTAACCCAAGGATTCAAAAAATGTAAAGTTTTTGAGTCTACGACAAACGGTGAACGTATAGCGGCCAAAAATGTCCAAAAAGTGTTTTTTTGGCGCCATAGCGCCACCTATGGTCTGATTTGGCTGATCTTTGGCCAGAACGTAGTGTACCGGGGTACTACGATCTGGCCAAGTTTCAGCTCTCTCGGCCTTACGGTTTGGTCTGGGCAATAGTGACTTCGGCAGAATATTAATAATAATAATAATAAATATAGCTGCAAGCAGCAATTAACGGGGGTCAAGCAGTTTAGCAGGGTAAGGTCATATAGCAGTTAGGACGCCTGTAAGTAGTTTATTTGACAACGAAATATACGATTAGAGTGTTAGAGTTTATAGATTGAGCTAACAAACGTTTGATTAAACACTCCAGAAATGAAACATCAGTTTTTACATATTGACAAATTTCTTATGAACATTTCAAGTGACCGCTTTTATGTCAAAGTGACCAGTATAAGCAGCCCTATGATATAATGTGTAGATCGAGTCATGGCACCTTAGACAAAGTCACGGCATGTCAAATTTTAAGTTAATCAGATAAATGGTTACTCAGATACAGTGATTTTATAATGTATAGCGCCAGCATGTGGCCAATGTCTATGTGTTTCATCCTATGTGCTTAGACTGACCTCTTGCATATGTGTAACAAGTTTGGTGAAGATATTTTTATTCATTCATGAGTTATGGCTATTTTAGCTCTTCTTAATAAAAATGACAAAAGAGCAGTGAATTAGCTATTAGTGATCCCCTACTGCCATCTAGTGGCCACAGTGTAATTTATTTATGTGATTACAGCCATTTAGGTGTGCATAAACATATCCCTTCTATAATTGAGCATGTTCTAACTGTATAAAAAGAAAATTTTGTATTTTATTAAAATAATTAAAAATCTACAGAGTAAAAAGTGTGACAAGCTTTGACTAAATTTGGTCTTAAATGCATTAACTGTGTTCATGCCATGTCAGTTTGGGATTCAGAATGCATTACATAACATTACATCACATTCTTTGCTATAGAGCAGTAAAATAAACAATAAGTGGTCTGTTACTGCCATCTAGAAGCCACAGTTGTGATTTTCTTTACATATGTTTTAAAACAAGGTGTTTAATTATAGAACCAGTTTTGCCTATTAGAATTATTATGAAGAGGTTAACTGGGACCAAATTAGATGTTTAATGCATAACAGTGTTTGCATCAGGTCAAAATATGATTCAGAATGATCCTAAATGCAATTTCCCTGACTTTAAACTCAAAAAATGTAAAACAGCAAAGGTATGCAAATGTTATGAACAATAAATAAGTGGTCTTGTTGTGACATCTAGTGGTTAGAAATGGTAGGTGACAGTTAAAAGTCTGTGTTATAGTGGCTAAAATGATAGAGTATTGAAAATATGTGTTTTTGAGACCTTTAAACATCCAAGATGGACAAAAAAATAACTTATAAATCATTTCAGTGAAAAGTGTGTAAATGAAGTACATTTACTGCATTTTTAAGCCATTTTAGCATGTTTTTAGAACCATTTCCACTATTATAGCGCCACCTATTGCCCAATCTCCACAAAATTTTGCAAGTTTATTCACATTGATATGCAACATCTGCTCACCAATTTCTGTGATGTTTTGGGTTTTCCTTATTGGTTTACAGGCATGTAGGTTCGTTTAGACACGCCCCTTTTGTAAATGAGCCTGTTACAGCCATCTAAAATGGAAAGTTCAACTTTTTTTTGATAATTATTGATCTACTCAGTCCAGAGGTTCATACAACACTGGTTTCGTTGCGATTGAGTTAAAAACCAGGGACTAGTTCGCAAAAGTAGGTTTTGTTTATATTGATGGTTTTTTAATGAACAGTTTGAGTAACAGCAGTGGTTTTTGTTGTCAAACTGTTCAGTATGAGCTGACCTGTCATATGATATGTAGATTAAGTGTTTTTTGTGAAATAGTGTGTAAATGAAGCACATTTACTTTATTTTTAAGCGATTTAGCATTATTTAAAGACTATTTTTGCTATTATAGCGCCACCTATGGTTTGATCTTCACAAAATTTTGCAAGTTTCATCTCGTTGATATGCCACATGTGCTCACCAATTTCTGTGATGTTTTGGGCTTTCCTTATTGGTTTACAGGCATGTAGGTTCGTGGGGACAACCCCCTTTTGTAAATTAGCCTGTTACAGCTAGCCAAAGTGAAAAGTTCAACTTTTTTTTGATAATTATTGATCTACACAGTCCAGAGATTCTAACAACACTGGTTTCGTCGCGATTGAGTGAAAAACCAGGGACTAGTTCGCAAAAGTAGGTTTTTCCTATATTGATGAATATTTAACGAACGGTATAAGTGACAGCAGTGGTTTGAGTGTCAAACTGTTCGGTATGAGCAGGCCTATCATATGATATGTATTTTGTGTGGTTGCGCAAAAGGTTGTGTGATACACAACCCATTACACACTAAAAATACGTAAAATCGCCCCCTAGTGGCCGATTTCTTTCAAAATTCTTACAGACCTCTAGGACCATGAGTCGAACATGCCCAGCGAGTTTCGTTTTGATCACTCATCGTTAACCTTGTTAAATGGCTGCTCAATTTTAATTGGCCAATGGCGGCCATGTTTTTTGAGATATGCCAATGTCCTTATAGTATGTTATGACAACTTGGTCAAAGACACTGCATGCCAAATTTCAAGCTGATCGGACTAACGGCTGTAAGGTTAGAGTACTTTTTATGTTTTTTTAGCTTTATAGCGCCACCATGTGGCTAAAGTCTGCGGGTTTTGCAGTGTCACCTCAAATTGAACTTATGCATGTGTGTACCAAGTTTGGTGATGATATCTCATTTCGTTCAAAAGTTATAGCTCCAATTAGCATTTAGCTTCAATTAGCATTGAACATTGTTGTGCACTGTTTCACGTGAGAATAAAAATGTCAACCTTTTTTTGATAATTATTGATATTCAGTGTCCAGAAAACATTTGAGAGCTGGTTTGGTTTAGATTGAGTGTAAAACCTAGGACTAGTTCGCAAAAGTAGGTTTCGGACAAATCGCGATGTAGCGCGAAAACGGTGCGTCGTAGAGCAAAAAGTTCAGCTGTGCACTTTTGTTGGGGCTAACCCAAGGATTGGAAAAATGTAAAGTTTTTGAGTCTACGACAAACGGTGAACGTATAGCAGGCAAAAATGTCCAAAAAGTGGGTTTTTGGCGCCATAGCGCCACCTATGGTCCGATTTGGCTGATCTTTTGTGAGAATGTAGTGTACCGGGGTACTACGATCTGGCCAAGTTTCAGCTCTCTCGGCCTTACGGTTTGGTCTGGGCAATAGTGACTTCGGCAGAATAATAATAATAATAATAATAATAATAAAAATTTTAACAAAAACAATAGGGTTTCAGCGCTTCGCGCTTGACCCCCTAAATATAGCTGCAAGCAGCAATTAACGGGGGTCAAGCAGTTTAGCAGGGTAAGGTCATATAGCAGTCAGGAAGCCTGTAAGTAGTTTATTCGCCAATGAAATATACGATTAGAGTGTTAGAGTTTATAGATTGAGCTAACAAATGTTTGATTAAACACTCAAGAAATGCAACTTCAGTTTTTACGTATAGACAAATTTCTTAAGAACATTTCGAGTGAATGTCAAAGTGACCAGTATAAGCAGCCCTATGATATATTGTGTAGATCGAGTCATAGCACCTTAGACAAAGACACGACATGTCAAATTTTAAGTTAATCAGATAAATGGTTACTCAGATACAGTGATTTTACAATGTATAGCGCCACCATGTGGCCATTGTCTACGAGTTTTATGCTATGACCTTAGACTGACCTCTTGCATATGTGTAACAAGTTTGGTGAAGATATTTTAATTCATTCATGAGTTATGGCTATTTTAGCTCTTCTTAATAAAAATGACAAAAGAGCAGTGAATAAGCTATTAGTGATCTCCTACTGCCATCTAGTGGCCACGGTGTAATTTATTTATGTGATTACAGCCATTTAGGTGTGCATAAACATATTCCTTCTATAATTGAGCATGTTCTAACTATATAAACTGAAAAATTTGTATTTTATTAAAATAATTAAAAATCTACAGAGTAAAAAGTGTGAAAAGCTTTAACTAAATTTGATCTTAAATGCATTAACTGTGTTCATGCCATGTCAGTTTGGGATTCAGAATGCATTACATAACATTACATTACATTACATTCTTTGCTATAGAGCAGTAAAATAAACAATAAGTGGTCTGTTACTGCCATCTAGAAGCCACAGTTGTGATTTTCTTTACATGTTTTAAAACAAGGTGTTTAATTATAGAACCAGTTTTACCTATTAGAATTATTATGAAGAGGTTAACTGGGACCAAATTAGATGTTTAATGCATAACAATGTTTACATCAGGTCAAAATATGATTCAGAATGATCCTAAATGCAATTTCCCTGACTTTAAACTAAAAAAATGTAAAACAACAAAGGTATGCAAATGTTATGAACAATAAATAAGTGGTCTTGTTGTGACATCTAGTGGTTAGAAATGGTAGGTGACAGTGAAAAGTCTGTGTTATAGTGGCTAAAATGATAGAATATTGAAAATGTGTTTTTGAGACCTTTAAACATCCAAGATGGACAAAAAAAACAACAACTTATAAATCATGTCAGTGATAAGTGTGTAAATGAAGCACATTTACTTCATTTTTAAGCCATTTTAGCATGTTTTTAGAACCATTTCCACTATTATAGCGCCACCTATAGCCCAATCTTCACAAAATTTTGCATGTTTATTCACATTGATATGCCACATGTGCTCATCAATTTCTGTGATGCTTTCGGTTTTCCTTATTGGTTTACTGGCATGTAGGTTCGTGTAGACACGCCCCTTTTGTAAATGAGCCAGTTACAGCTATCTAAAATGGAAAGTTCAACTTTTTTTTGATAATTATTGATCTACTCAGTCCAGAGGTTCATACAACACTGGTTTCGTTGCGATTGAGTTAAAAACCAGGGACTAGTTTGCAAAAGTAGGTTTTGTTTATATTGATGGTTTTTTAATGAACAGTTTGAGTAACAGCAGTGGTTTTAGTGTCAAACTGTTCAGTATGAGCAGACCTATCATATGATATGTAGATTAAGTGTTTTTTTGTGAAATAGTATGTAAATGAAGCAAATTTACTTTATTTTTAAGCGATTTAGCATTATTTAAAGACAATTTTTGCTATTGTAGCGCCACCTATGGTTTGATCTTTACAAAATTTTGCAAGTTTCATCTCGTTGATATGCCACATGTGCTCACCAATTTCTGTGATGTTTTGGGCTTTCCTTATTGGTTTAGAGGCATGTAGGTTCGTGTGGACACGCCCCTTTTGTAAATTAGCCTGTTACAGCTAGCCAAAGTGAAAAGTTCCACTTTTTTTTGATAATTATTGATCTACACAGTCCAGAGAATCCAACAACACTGGTTTCGTCGCGATTGAGTGAAAAACCAGGGACTAGTTCGCAAAATTAGGTTTTTCCTATATTGATGAATATTTAACGAACGGTGTAGGTGACAGCAGTGGTTTGAGTGTCAAACTGTTCGGTATGAGCAGGCCTATCATATGATATGTATTTTGTGTGGTTGCGCAAAAGGTTGTGTGATACACAACTCATTACACACTAAAAATACGTAAAATCGCCCCCTAGTGGCCGATTTCTTTCAAAATTCTTACAGACCTCTAGGACCGTGAGTCAAACATGCCCAGCGAGTTTCGTTTTGATCACTCATCGTTAACCTTGTTAAATGGCTGCTCAATTTTAATTGGCCAATGGCGGCCATGTTTTTTGAGGTATGCCAATGTCCTAATAGTATGTTATGACAACTTGGTCAAAGACACTGCATGCCAAATTTCAAGCTGATCGGACTAGTGGCTGTAAGGTTAGAGTAATTTTTATGTTTTTTTAGCTTTATAGCGCCACCATGTGGCCAAAGTCTGCGGGTTTTGCAGTGTCACCTCAAATTGAACTTATGCATGTGTGTATCAAGTTTGGTGATGATATCTCATTTCGTTCAAAAGTTATAGCTCCAATTAGCATTTAGCTTCAATTAGCATCGAACATTGTTGTGCACTGTTTCGCGTGAGAATAAAAATGTCAACTTTTTTTTGATAATTATTGATATTCAGTGTCCAGAGAACATTTGAGAGCTGGTTTGGTTTAGATTGAGTGTAAAACCTAGGACTAGTTCGCAAAAGTAGGTTTCGGACAAATCGCGATGTAGCGGGAAAACGGTGCGTCGTAGAGCAAAAATTTCTGCTATACACTTTTGTTCAGGTTAACCCAAGGATTCAAAAAATGTAAAGTTTTTGAGTCTACGACAAACGGTGAATGAATAGCGGCCAAAAATGTCCAAAAAGTGTTTTTTTGGCGCCATAGCGCCACCTATGGTCTGATTTGGCTGATCTTTGGCCAGAACGTAGTGTACCGGGGTACTACGATCTGGCCAAGTTTCAGCTCTCTCGGCCTTACGGTTTGGTCTGGGCAATAGTGACTTCGGCAGAATAATAATAATAATAATAATAATAATAATAATAATAAAAATCTTAACAAAAACAATAGGGTTTCAGCGCTTCGCGCTTGACCCCCTAAATATAGCCGCAAGCGGCGATTAACGGGGGTCAAGCGGTTTAGCAGGGTAAGGTCATATAGCAGTTAGGACGCCTGTAAGTAGTTTATTTGACAATGAAATATAGGATTACAGTGTTAGAGTTTATAGATTGAGCTAACAAATGTTTGATTAAACACTCCAGAAAAGCATCTTCGATTTTTACATATTGGCAAATTTTTTATGAACATTTCAAGTGACTGCTTTTATGTCATAGTGACCAGTATAAGCAGCCCTATGATATAATGTGTAGATCGAGTCATGGCACCTTAGACAAAGAAACGACATGTCAAATTTTAAGTTAATCAGATAAATGGTTACTCAGATCCAGTGATTTTACAATGTATAGCGCCATCATGTGGCCAATGTCTACGGGTTTCATGCTCTGACCTCTGATTAACCTCTTGCATATGTGTAACAAGTTTGGTGAAGATATTTTAATTCCTTCATGAGTTATGGCTATTTTAGCTCTTAATAAAAATGACAAAAGAGCAGTGAATAAGCTATTAGTGATCTCCTACTGCCATCTAGTGGCCACAGTGTAATCTATTTATGTGATTACAGCCATTTAGGTGTGCATAAACATATCCCTTCTATAATTAAGCATGTTCTAACTGTATAAAATGAAAAAATTGTATTTTATTAAAATAATTAAAAATCTACAGAGTAAAGTTTGACAAGTTTTGACTAAATTTGACCTTAAATGCATTAACTGTGTTCAGGCCATGTCAGTTTGGGATTCAGAATGCATTACATAACATTACATTACATTCTTTGCTATAGAGCAGTAAAATAAACATCAAGTGCTCTGTTACTGCCATCTAGAAGCCACAGTTGTGATTTTCTTTACATATGTTTTAAAACAAGGTGTTTAATCATAGAACCAGTTTTACCTATTAGAATTAATATGAAGAGGTTAACTGGGACCAAATTAGATGTTTAATGCATAACAGTGTTTACATCAGGTCAAAATATGATTCAGAATGATCCTAAATGCAATTTCCCTGACTTTAAACTCAAAAAATGTAAAACAACAAAGGTATGCAAATGTTCTGAACAATAAATAAGTGGTCTTGTTGTGACATCTAGTGGTTAGAAATGGTAGGTGACAGTTAAAAGTCTGTGTTATAGTGGCTAAATGATAGAATATTCAAAATATGTGTTTTTGAGACATTTAAACATCCAAGATGGACAAAAAAAATAACTTATAAATCATTTCAGTGATAAGTGTGTAAATGAAGCACATTTACTGCATTTTTAAGCCATTTTAGCATGTTTTTAGAACCATTTCCACTATTATAGCGCCACCTATTGCCCAATCTCCACAAAATTTTGCATGTTTATTCACATTGATATGCCACATCTGCTCACCAATTTCTGTGATGTTTTGGGTTTTCCTTATTGGTTTACAGGCATGTAGGTTCGTGTAGACACGCCCCTTTTGTAAATGAGCCTGTTACAGCTATCTAAACTGGAAAGTTCAACGTTTTTTTGATAATTATTGATCTACTCAGTCCAGAGGTTCATACAACACTGGTTTCGTTGCGATTGAGTTAAAAACCAGGGACTAGTTCGCAAAAGTAGGTTTTGTTTATATTGATGGTTTTTTAATGAACAGTTTCAGTAACAGCAGTGGTTTTAGTGTCAAACTGTTCAGTATGAGCAGACCTATCATATGATATGTAGATTGAGTGTTTTTTGTGAAATAGTGTGTAAATGAAGCAAATTTACTTTATTTTTAAGCGATTTAGCATTATTTAAAGACTATTTTTGCAATTATAGCGCCACCTATGGTTTGATCTTCACAAAATTTTGCAAGTTTCATCTCGTTGATATGGCACATGTGCTCACCAATTTCTGTGATGTTTTGGGCTTTCCTTATTGGTTTACAGGCATGTAGGTTCGTGTGGACACGCCCCTTTTTTAAATTAGCCTGTTACAGCTAGCCAAAGTGAAAAGTTCAACTTTTTTTTGATAATTATTGATCTACACAGTCCAGAGATTCTAACAACACTGGTTTCGTCGCGATTGAGTGAAAAACCAGGGACTAGTTTGCAAAAGTAGAATTTTCCTATATTGATGAATATTTAACGAACGGTTTAAGTGACAGCAGTGATTTGAGTGTCAAACTGTTCGGTATGAGCAGGCCTATCATATGATATGTTTTTTGTGTGGTTGCGCAAAAGGTTGTGTGATACACAACCCATTACACAGTAAAAATACGTAAAATCGCCCCCTAGTGGCCGATTTCTTTCAAAATTCTTACAGACCTCTAGGACCGTGAGGCGAACATGCCCAGCGAGTTTCGTTTCGATCACTCATCGTTAACCTTGTTAAATGGCTGCTCAATTTTAATTGGCCAATGGCGGCCATGTTTTTTGAGATATGCCAATGTCCTTATAGTATGTTATGACAACTTGGTCAAAGACACTGCATACCAAATTTCAAGCTGATTGGACTAGTGGCTGTAAGGTTAGAGTAATTTTTATGTTTTTTTAGCTTTATAGCGCCACCATGTGGCCAAAGTCTGCGGGTTTTGCAGTGTCACCTCAAATTGAGCTTATGCATGTGTGTATCAAGTTTGGTGATGATATCTCATTTCGTTCAAAAGTTATATCTCCAATTAGCATTTAGCTTCATTTAGCATCGAACATTGTTGTGCACTGTTTCGCGTGAGAATAAAAATGTCAACTTTTTTTTGATAATTATTGATATTCAGTGTCCAGAGACCATTTGAGAGCTGCTTTGGTTTAGATTGAGTGTAAAACCTAGGACTAGTTCGCAAAAGTAGGTTTCGGACAAATGGCGATGTAGCGGGAAAACGGTGCGTCGTAGAGCAAAAAGTTCACCTGTGCACTTTTGTTGGGGCTAACCCAAGGATTGAAAAAATGTAAAGTTTTTGAGTCTACGACAAATGGTGAACGTATAGCGGTCAAAAATGTCCAAAATCTTGGTTTTTGGCGCCATAGCGCCACCTATGGTCCGATTTGGTTGATCTTTGGTGAGAATGTAGTGTACCGGAGTACTACCATCTGGCCAAGTTTCAGCTCTCTCGGCCTTACGGTTTGGTCTGGGCAATAGTGACTTCGGCAGAATAATAATAATAATAATAATAATAATAATAAAAATTTTAACAAAAACAATAGGGTTTCAGCGCTTCGCGCTTGACCCCCTAAATATAGCTGCAAGCAGCAATTAACGGGGGTCAAGCGGTTTAGCAGGGTAAGGTCATATAGCAGTTAGGACGCCTGTAAGTAGTTTATTCGACAACAAAATATAGGATTATAGTGTTAAAGTTTATAGATTGAGCTAACAAATGTTTGATTAAACACTCCAGAAAAGCAACTTCGATTTTTACATATTGACAAATTTTTAATGAACATTTCGAGTGACCGCTTTTATGTCAAAGTGACCAGTATAAGCAGCCCTATGATATAATGTGTAGATCGAGTCATGGCACCTTGGACAAAGACACGACATGTCAAATTTTAAGTTAATCAGATAAATGGTTACTCAGATACAGTGATTTTACAATGTATAGCGCCATCATGTGGCCAATGTCTACGAGTTTTATGCTATGACCTTAGACTGACCTCTTGCATATGTGTAACAAGTTTGGTGAAGATATTTTAATTCATTCATGAGTTATGGCTATTTTAGCTCTTCTTAATAAAAATTACAAAAGAGCAGTGAATAAGCTATTAATGATCTCCTACTGCCATCTAGTGGCCACAGTGTAATTTATTTATGTGATTACAGCCATTTAGGTGTGCATAAACATATCCCTTCTATAATTGAGCATGTTCTAACTGTATAAAATAAAAAATTTGTATTTTATTAAAATAATTATAAATCTACAGAGTAAAAAGTGTGACAAGCTTTGACTAAATTTGATCTTAAATGGATTAACTGTGTTCATGCCATGTCAGTTTGGGATTCAGAATGCATTACATAACATTACATTACATTCTTTGCTATAGAGCAGGAAAATAAACAATAAGTGGTCTGTTACTGCCATCTAGAAGCCACAGTTGTGATTTTCTTTACATATGTTTTAAAACAATGTGTTTAATCATAGAACCAGTTTTACCTATTAGAATTATTATGAAGAGGTTAACTGGGACCAAATTAGATGTTTAATGCATAACAGTGTTTACATCAGGTCAAAATATGATTCAGAATGATCCTAAATGCAATTTCCCTGACTTTAAACTCAAAAAATGTAAAACAACAAAGGTATGCAAATGTTTTGAACAATAAATAAGTGGTCTTGTTGCGACATCTAGTGGTTAGAAATGGTAGGTGACAGTTAAAAGTCTGTGTTATAGTGGCTAAAATGATATTGAAAATGTGTTTTTGAGACGTTTAAACATCCAAGATGGACAAAAAAAACCTTATAAATCATTTCAGTGATAAGTGTGTAAATGAAGCACATTTACTTCATTTTTAAGCCATTTTAGCATGTTTTTAGAACCATTTCTACTATTATAGCGCCACCTATTGCCCGATCTCTACAAGATTTTGCATGTTTATTCACATTGATATGCCACATCTGCTCACCAATTTCTGTGATGTTTTGGGTTTTCCTTATTGGTTTACAGGCATGTAGGTTCTGTAGACACGCCCCTTTTGTTAATGAGCCTGTTACAGCTATCTAAAATGGAAAGTTCAACTTTTTTTTAATAATTATTGATCTACTCAGTCCAGAGGTTCATACAACACTGGTTTCGTTGCGATTGAGTTAAAATCCAGGGACTAGTTCGCAAAAGTAGGTTTTGTTTATATTGATGGTTTTTTAATGAACAGTTTGAGTAACAGCAGTGGTTTTAGTCTCAAACTGTTCAGTATGAGCAGACCTATCATATGATATGTAGATTGAGTGTTTTTTGTGAAATAGTATGTAAATGAAGCAAATTTACTTTATTTTAAAGCGATTTAGCATTATTTAAAGACTATTTTTGCTATTATAGCGCCACCTATGGTTTGATCTTCACAAAATTTTGCAAGTTTCATCTCGTTGATATGGCACATGTGCTCACCAAATTCTGTGGTGTTTTGAGTTTTTCTTATTGGTTTACAGGCATGTAGGTTCGTGTGGACACGCCTCTTTTGTAAATTAGCCTGTTACAGCTAGCCAAAAGGAAAAGTTCAACTTTTTTTTGATAATTATTGATCTACACAGTCCAGAGATTCTAACAACACTGGTTTCGTCGCGATTGAGTGAAAAACCAGGGACTAGTTCGCAAAAGTAGGTTTCACCTACATTGATGAATATTTAACGAACGGTGTAAGTGACAGCAGTGGTTTGAGTGTCAAACTGTTCGGTATGAACAGGCCTATCATATGATATGTATTTTGTGTGGTTGCGCAAAAGGTTGTGTGATACACAACCCATTACACACTAAAAATACGTAAAATCGCCCCCTAGTGGCCGATTTCTTTCAAAATTCTTACAGACCTCTAGGACCGTGAGGCGAACATGCCCAGCGAGTTTCGTTTCGATCACTCATCGTTAACCTTGTTAAATGGCTGCTCAATTTTAATTGGCCAATGGCGGCCATGTTTTTTGAGATATGCCAATCTCCTTATAGTATGTTATGACAACTTGGTCAAAGACCCTGCATGCCAAATTTCAAGCTGATCGGACTAGTGGCTGTAAGGTTAGAGTAATTTTTATGTTTTTTTAGCTTTATAGCGCCACCATGTGGACAAAGTCTGCGGGTTTTGCAGTGTCACCTCAATTTAAGCTTATGCATGTGTGTACTAAGTTTGGTGATGATATCTCATTTCGTTCAAAAGTTATAGCTCCAATTAGCATTTAGCTTCAATTAGCATCGAACATTGTTGTGTACTGTTTCGAGTGAGAATAAAAATGTCAACTTTTTTTTGATAATTATTGATATTCAGTGTCCAGAGAACATTTGAGAACTGGTTTGGTTTAGATTGAGTGTAAAACCTAGGACTAGTTCGCAAAAGTAGGTTTCGGACAAATCGCGATGTAGCGGGAAAACGGTGCGTCGTAGAGCAAAAATTTCTGCTATACACTTTTGTTCAGGTTAACCCAAGGATTCAAAAAATGTAAAGTTTTTGAGTCTACGACAAACGGTGAACGTATAGCAGCCAAAAATGTCCAAAAAGTGTTTTTTTGGCGCCATAGCGCCACCTATGGTCTGATTTGGCTGATCTTTGGCCAGAACGTAGTGTACCGGGGTACTACCATCTGGCCAAGTTTTAGCTCTCTCGGCCTTACGGTTTGGTCTGGGCAATAGTGACTTCGGCAGAATAATAATAATAATAATAATAATAATAATAAATATAGCTGCAAGCAGCAATTAACGGGGGTCAAGCAGTTTAGCAGGGTAAGGTCATATAGCAGTTATGACGCCTGTAAGTAGTTTATTTGACAATGAAATATACGATTAGAGTGTTAGAGTTTATAGATTGAGCTAACAAACGTTTGATTAAACACTCCAGAAATGCAACTTCAGTTTTTACATATTGACAAATTTCTTAAGAACATTTCGAGTGACCGCTTTTATGTCAAAGTGACCAGTATAAGCAGCCCTATGATATAATGTGTAGATCGAGTCATGGCACCTTAGACAAAGACACGACATGTCAAATTTTAAGTTAATCAGATAAATGGTTACTCAGATACAGTGATTTTACAATGTATAGCGCCATCATGTGGCCATTGTCTACGAGTTTTATGCTATGACCTTAGACTGACCTCTTGCATATGTGTAACAAGTTTGGTGAAGATATTTTAATTCCTTCATGAGTTATGGCTATTTTAGCTCTTCTTAATAAAAATGACAAAAGAGCAGTGAATAAGCTATTAGTGATCTCCTACTGCCATCTAGTGGCCATGGTGTAATTTATTTATGTGATTACAGCCATTTAGGTGTGCATAAACATATCCCTTCTATAATTGAGCATGTTCTAACTATATAAAATGAAAAATTTGTATTTTATTAAAATAATTAAAAATCTACAGAGTAAAGTTTGACACGCTTTGACTAAATTTGAACTTAAATGCAATAACTGTGTTCATGCCATGTCAGTTTGGGATTCAGAATGCATTACATAACATTACATTACATTCTTTGCTATAGAGCAGTAAAATAAACATCAAGTGGTCTGTTACTGCCATCTAGAAGCCACAGTTGTAATTTTCTTTACATATGTTTTAAAACAAGGTGTTTAATCATAGAACCAGTTTTACCTATTAGAATTATTATGAAGAGGTTAACTGGGAGCAAATTAGATGTTTAATGCATAACAGTGTTTACATCAGGTCAAAATATGATTCAGAATGATCCTAAATGCAATTTCCCTGACTTTAAACTCAAAAAATATAAAACAACAAAGGTATGCAAATGTTTTGAACAATAAATAAGTGGTCTTGTTGTGACATCTAGTGGTTAGAAATGGTAGGTGACAGTTAAAAGTCTGTGCTATAGTGGTTAAAATGTTAGAATATTGAAAATATGTGTTTTTGAGACCTTTAAACATCCAAGATGGACAAAAAAATAACTTATAAATCATTTCAGTGATAAGTGTGTAAATGAAGCACATTTACTTAATTTCTAAGCCATTTTAGCATGTTTTTAGAACCATTTCCACTATTATAGCGCCACCTATTGCCCAATCTCCACAAAATTTTGCATGTTTATTCACATTGATATGCCACATCAGCTCACCAATTTTTGTGATGTTTTGGGTTTTCCTTATTGGTTTACAGGCATGTAGGTCCGTGTAGACACGCCCCTTTTGTTAATGAGCCTGTTACAGCTATCTAAAATAGAAAGTTCAACTTTTTTTTGATAATTATTGATCTACTCAGTCCAGAGGTTCATACAACACTGGTTTCGTTGCGATCGAGTTAAAAACCAGGGACTAGTTCGCAAAAGTAGGTTTTGTTTATATTGATGGTTTTTTAATGAACTGTGTGAGTGACAGCAGTGGTTTTAGTCTCAAACTGTTCAGTATGAGCAGACCTATCATATGATATATAGAATTAGTGTATTTGTGAAATAGTGTGTAAATGAAGCACATTTACTTTATTTTTAAGCTATTTAGCAATATTTAAAGACTATTTTTGCTATTATAGCGCCACCTATGATTTGATCTTCACAAAATTTTGCAAGTTTCATCTCGTTGATATGCCACATGTGCTCACCAATTTCTGTGATGTTTTAGGCTTTCCCTATTGGTTTACAGGCATGTAGGTTCGTGTAGACACGCCCCTTTTGTAAATGAGCCTGTTACAGCCAGCCAAAGTGAAAAGTTCAACTTTTTTTTGATAATTATTGATCTACACAGTCCAGAGATTCCAACAACACTGGTTTCGTCGCGTTTGAGTGAAAAACCAGGGACTAGTTCGCAAAAGTAGGTTTTTCCTATATTGATGAATATTTAACGAACGGTGTAAGTGACAGCAGTGGTTTGAGTGTCAAACTGTTCGGTATGAGCAGGCCTATCATACGATATGTATTTTGTGTTGTTGCGCAAAAGGTTGTGTGATACACAACTCATTACACATTAAAAATACGTAAAATCACCCCCTAGTGGCCGATTTCTTTCAAAATTCTTACAGACCTCTAGGACCGTAAGTCGAACATGCCCAGCGAGTTTCGTTTTGATCACTCATCGTTAACCTTGTTAAATGGCTGCTCAATTTTAATTAGCCAATGGCTGCCATGTTTTTTGAGATATGCCAATGTCCTTATAGTATGTTATGACAACTTGGTCAAAGACACTGCATGCCAAATTTCAAGCTGATTGGACTAGTGGCTGTAAGGTTAGAGTAATTTTTATGTTTTTTTAGCTTTATAGCGCCACCATGTGGCCAAAGTCTGCGGGTTTTGCAGTGTCACCTCAAATTGAGCTTATGCATGTGTGTATCAAGTTTGGTGATGATATCTCATTTCGTTCAAAAGTTATAGCTCCAATTAGCATTTAGCTTCAATTAGCATTGAACATTGTTGTGTACTGTTTCGAGTGAGAATAAAAATGTCAACTTTTTTTTGATAATTATTGATATTCAGTGTCCAGAGAACATTTGAAAGCTGGTTTGGTTCAGATTGAGTGAAAAACCTAGGACTAGTTCGTAAAAGTAGGTTTCGGACAAATGGCGATGTAGCGTGAAAACGGTGCGTCGTAGAGCAAAAAGTTCTGTTATACACTTTTGTTCGGGCTAACCCAAGGATTCAAAAAATGTTAAGTTTTTGAGTCTACAACAAACGGTGAACGAACAGCGGTCAAAAATGTCCAAAATATTGGTTTTTGGCGCCATAGCGCCACCTATGGTCCGATTTGGCTGATCTTTGGTGAGGATGTAGTGTACCGGAGTACTACAATCTGGCCAAGTTTCAGCTCTCTCGGCCTTACGGTTTGGTCTGGGCAATAGTGATTTCGGCAGAATAATAATAATAATAATAAAAATTTAACAAATACAATAGGGTTTCAGCGCTACGCGCTTGACCCCCTAATAATAATAAAAATCTTAACAAAAACAATAGGGTTTCAGCGCTTCGCGCTTGACCCCCTAATAAAAATCTTAACAAAAACAATAGGGTTTCAGCGCTTCGCGCTTGACCCCCTAATAATAATAAAAATCTTAACAAAAACAATAGGGTTTCAGCGCTTCGCGCTTGACCCCCTAACTAGTTTACAAATTAAATGATGTGTAATGAAATGAAGTGACACATATTCAAAAGTATTGCACACATGAAGAAAGGGAAGTGTAGAAAGGCAGTGAAAGCCCAGACAGCAGCTGAAATCTCTCAGAAAATATCCAGCAACCCTCGTCCCTTCGTCATTGTAAATTAACCCAGTACTGGGTTGTGGCTGGAAGGGCATATGCTGCATAAAACATATGCTGGATAAGTTGGCGGTTCATTATGCTGTGGCAATCCCTGATTAATAAAGGGACTAAGACAAAAAAAGAGCTGCAGACTGAGTGCTGTAGGTACAATAAAAACAGCAGTGCTGATATTTAATTTCAATGGCATAAGTGTGTAAATAAAGAATAAAATTAATATCTAATGAGTGTCTCAAAAACAAAAAAGTTGACTGAATTAATAACTTTTCAAAAGCTGTTGTTAATTAAAATGTCACTTTAGAACAAGTTTTCGAATGATTTAATTACATCATTTCATTGCATACAATTAGCATTCGCTGCAGGCGGAGTAATACACCTGGGTGAAAAGGCTGGATGTGCTGATATACCCAGAATATCACACGACTATCAGCGGATCAGATTTGAAAACCAGAATGGCTGTGTGTGTGTGTGTGCACATACAAGTTTTTTTTTTTTTTTTTTTTTTGACAATGTACAGTTTAAATCAGAATTTTTAGCCCCCCTTTGATTTTTTTTTTCTTTTTTAAATATTTCCCAAATGATGTTTAACAGAGCAAGGAAATTTTCATAGTATGTCTGATAATATTTTTTCTTCTGAAGAAAGTCTTCTTTGTTTTATTTCAACTAGAATAAAAGCAGTTTAAAAAAAAAAAATAAGGTCAAAATTATTAGCCACTTCATATTTTTTTGATAGTCTACTGAACTAACCATCGTTAAACAATAACTTGCCTAATTACCCTAACCTGTTTAGTTAACCTAATTAAACTTGTTTAGCCTTTAAATTTCACTTTAAGCTGTATATAAGTGTCTTGTAAAATATCTAGTCAAATCTTATTTACTGTCATCATGGCAAAGATAAAATAAATCAGTTATTAGAAATGAGCTATTAAAACTATTATGTTTAGAAATGTGTTGACTAAATCTGTGGACTAATAATTCTGAGTTCAACTGTATTCTGACTACTTTTGCATTTATTTTACTTTTACTTGTTCATAATATGGATGTTCACGTTAGCATCATCACAAAATCCATAGGGTGCTATATCTGTTATAATAAGAATATTACACAGCAAGAAGGTCGCTGGTTCGAGCCTCGGCTGGGTCAGTTGGCATTTCTGTGTGGAGTTTGCATGTTCTCCCCATGTTCGTGTGGGTTTCCTCCGGGTGCTCTGGTTTCCCACACAGTCTACAGACATGTGGATAAGGTAAATTGGGTAAGCTAGATTGTCTTTAGTGTATGTGTCAATGAGAGTATATGGGTGTTTCCAAGTGATGGGTGGCAGCTTGAAGGGCATTCGCTGCGTAAAACATGTGCTGGATAAGTTGCCGGTTCATTTCGCTGTGGTGACCCCTGATTAATAAAGAGACTAAACTGAAAAGAAAATTAATGAATAATAAAATTATGAAAAAATATATTATTATTATTTTTAAAAATACCATTTTAAATGACAAAACTTGAGACCTACATTTAAAAATTCATACTTGTTTCACTTCTTTGAAGTCACAACAATATATTTCTATATGAAAATATGGTCAACATTTACCATGTTCGAATGTTTTGATCATCAGCAGCATAACTGTTGGTAGCTACAGTAAAAGGGAAGCTTTTGTCAAGTCACTGTTATTCCTGTAACAATTAACACAGTACAGATTGTGTCAAAGCAGCTCAAAACAAACTGTAGAATCAGTTATCAGTAACAGTGTGAAATGAGTTTTAACAATACTGTCAATATTCAAAACTAAACAGTAAGACAGAGAATATTAAAGAGGAACATTTAAAGAGAAAATAGGGGGGAAATTAATGTACAATCATTAAATTTATACATATATATTACATATATATTTTACTATATGTGATATTTTAATTATCTGCAATATAATAATGCACATTAGATTGCATTAATATGTCCTTTTTTAACTCAAACTAGTATGCTATATATTATTCAAATATTTATTTGCGATCATTCCTTTTCAGAGTAAAATTGTATTAAAAAGAGGCCACGAGCCTAATTACATACATAAATAATGATTATTCCTTAGCAAGTGTGAATCGATCGAACTCAACCAGCAGAAATAGCAGATCAATGCAATAACCTCCCCACGGGTAAATAAAAAACACAGGCACGAGATAGCGGACGGCCTGATGAAATACAAAAATATACGCAGATATTGAAAGGAAATTGGAAATCAAGCACTCGGCAGCAATGGGGGAACATTACTGTGACAGCTGATAGTGCTGCTGATAGGACAGTTTGGTGGGCTCAGTTTTTCAGTCCCTTGCCGATTCTGCCTCATGCTTTATTTTATATATATATATATTTTATTTTTTCCCCCTCTCTCCTGTGCACTGCTTTCACTAATCACAAGCCCCAGGACATCTCGGGGCCTAGTGGACTATGTCTGCAGCCCTACACACACGCACTGATAGGACAAAATTGGATCCAGTGTGAATGCAAAGAAGCTTATCATCCAACATTTCCAGGCTCTGCTCCCTCCTAGAGCATATGTCAACATCATTTATTAGATGTGGCACGGGACTAAATAATGTATGATCACAAAACGAAAGGAGGAGGAAGAGAGAAAAAAAAATGAATCTCACCCAGCAGGTGGGTGGAATAATATTTGGAGAGAATATGAAAATTATTAATAGAAGCCCTCGAGGGAGAATTATTTGTTAACATTATCCGGTAAGTCATTGGGGGTGCTTCAAATCTATGATTAATCATATAGAACATTTTCAATAATAACGATATTAAGGAGTGAAGGCTTTCTATTTACTGCTGGGTCTAAACAAAGTAGACCCTCGTTTAGCGAATAAGTGGCTTGATTCTGACGGTGATTCATGCACGTTCCTCAGGCTCATTTTCTGTCTGGATAGAGCTCAAATGCGTGGTTTTTATGCCGCTTTTGTTTTTGGGAAATTGAATAATCCATAAGAAATGTGTATTTACATCTTAAATGCATTTGCATTTTAACAGAATGCATAAAACATGATGCATGCAACTGCATTACACACTAATTTTAATGAAAATGTGGACGTAACAAGGACGATTTGGTGTGGCATAATGCACACATGAACCTCCAGCTCAACGTAGGCCTGCATGCTTGCATCTTTCTGTAAAAAAAACACTTTTAAATATTTCTGATGTCAGTTTTTTTAGTTTGTTTGTACAGATTTTAATCATAGTATATAAAGTCTGTTTTTTCACAATTATTTTTTTTCCTGCTCTGAGTCATTCATTGTTTAATATCCCACATCTTACACTAATTTTAATAATTATATGGATGTAAGGATGCATTATGCACATACTGTATGCAGCTCTGGATTTGGCTTGCATGCTTGTATTGCTCACCATTTTGAAGAAAACGTCAGAGGGGGGCAGTTTTTTTTTTTTTTTTTCACGAACCTGTCATTTTTAATATTTTAGACTTTTTGGATTTCCATTAAGTAAATACAACATCTAGAATACACTTGTAAGTGCTTCATTTGTCACATTTTATTTCAGTGTGCTTCTACAGATAACAATACATAAAGGTTGTTACTCTCAAAATGATTATTTTTCAGTAACAAATCTTACTTATAGGCTCACACGGCATCTGCGAGTGCGGAATTCCGCCGATTTTAGCCCATCATTAATTCTTTTTATTTACTTGTGTAAATGTGTGCAAATCTATATTTGCTAAATTTTTTATTATTCACAGTAATATTATTGACTAATATGAAAATGTTCATCTGATTTATGTACAATGCAGTTTGTACAGTAATATTTTTCGTCGTTTACAAGAGATATTATATGAGAGACTTGCTTTGTTTACCAAATAAAGTGAATCTAATTGGATTTGCATTTTTAAACATTAAATTAAAGTTAAAAAGATATTATTTTTTATTTCACATATTAAGGTTTTAGTTATGATACTCCCAAAATAATTCCGCAGATTTTTACCAAAATTCTCAGCAGAAATAGCAAAAAATTTTCACACATTCCGCTTGGCCCTACTTATAACTTAAACACTTTTATTTATCTGTATTCCCTAATCATACAGTACTTTTACATTAATATGTACGTAAGGACGAGGGTGACAGTGGTTCAGTGGTTAGCACTGCCACCTCACAGCAAGAAGATCACAGAGTCCCCGCTGGGTCAGCTGGTATTTCTGTGTGGAGTTTGCATGTTCCCCCCGTGTTGGCGTGAGTATCCTCCGGGTGCTCTGGTTTCCCCCACAGTCCAAAAGACATGCGCTATAGGTAAAATAACTAAATTAAATTGGCTGTAGTGTATGTGTGTGCAGGTGAGAGTGTATGGGTGTTTCCCAGTAATGTGTTGCAGCCGAAATGGCATCCACTGTGGAAACATATGCTGGATGAGTTGGCACTTCATTCCGCTATGGTGACCCCTTATGAAAAATGGACTAAGCTGAAGAAAAACGAATGAATGAATACAGACGTCAATGACAATGAGTACATAAAGTAGTACATAAAGTAAGTGTTCTCAAAATGAGTTTTTTTCCTTCATAGAGCCATAGATCTTTAAACTTTTTTTTTTTTTTTACACAGGAATATGTTTAATATCCCTCATCATGCACTAATTTTAATAATAATAATATGGATGTAAGGATACATAATGCACATATACATCTTGTGGACTGGAATTTTGTTTGTTTTTCAGTCTAATGTAAAAAAAACATGTAGAATACAATTTTAAGTATTTCTTTTAAGTGTTAACTTTTTTTTCAGTGTGCTTCTACAGATTTAAATTAAAGGCCATAAAGGCTCTTTGAGTGTTAATTCTTACTTATACTTATGAGCAATTCCAGCGTTATGGATGTGACATTTGCAGTAAACTTTCACATAGAAAGTATATGTTCACATTATATTGAAATATCTGTTTATATTTTTCAGAACAACTGACCACAGAGTTAAGGGACCAGAAAAATAATAAACTGTAAAAATGTTTTGTACTTTAAATGAGGAAAATTAACGTGCTTTATAGACGTGACGAAAAAAAAAAGTAGAGTTTGCAGTATACAACCTACTTCGTAGAAATTCTGTGAATTAAACTGCACAACCCAAAAGAAACAATGCTAATCAAAAGAATAAGAGGGAGTTATCCAGCTCCATATGAAAGTGAGCCTGCAAGCTTGTTCCCTCTTTTGCAAGACACTAGAGATTTTGGACTTTTCAGATTGTTTTATTTTTCAGTCTAATATAAAGAATAAAAAACAAATACACTTTTAAAAAGGATAGTTCACTCAAAAAAAAAAAAAAATCATTGACTTCCATATTTGTTTACCTTACTGTGCATGTCAATGGTTAAAGATTTCCATCATTCATCAGATTATCTTCTTTTTTTTTTTTACCTGATTTCAAAGGGAAACGTAACTATTTTCCATTTTGTCAATTTAGTGGCAAATTCATGATTTTTAAAAGGAAGCGTGGCACAAGTTTAAAGAGGAGTTGTCACCAATGTGTCTGAAATCTAAAACCGAGGAAGAAGACCTTGTTCATATTGTTTCCGGCTTTGCAGGGACATTCAAAGGTTTTGGGCCTTGATTGAACAATAAATTAGTGGTATTTTATCAATTAATATTGTTTGTGACCCCCAGGCATTTGCTCTTTGTGATATTCGATGGAATTTAGATGAAAAAAAAAAAACTTTGCAAGTTCCTGACATTTTGTGCAAGAAAATATGTTCTCCTGAACTGGATAACAGACAAAACTCCAACAAAGTCTTTATGGCAACAGGTAATACTTGAATATGTACCACTAGACTACTTAACTTGTATCTTACATGGCAAAATTTTTTTTATTTTATGAGAGGTGGGATCCATTTTTGTTACATATGGGTTTAAACATAACCTGAATAATCATCAGAGGGTTGATTTAACAAGGTCAGGTTTTGTGAAGGCTTGCGATGCATGAATATGCAATATCTCTAATTTTATTAATGCTCTTTTTTGTCCTTTCCCCTCATGTTCTGTTCACTTGTTTGTTATTGTATCTGTATTGCTTAAAAGATGAATAAATAAATTATATTAAAAAAAGAAAATGCCAAAAAAAAAAGTGTGGCACCCATCCCCACCCCTTAACCCCAATCGTTAGTTTGAGGATGAATAAATTGTAATAATATGTACAAATGAGATAGTACGAATTCATATGAATGAGCTTCTAAATCAAAAAGTTATGAATTGACATGAGATAGCAGAGTTGCTTTATTGTGTTCAACTGAAGAAAGAAAAACTTTAAAACTTGAGTGTTAGTAAATAGTAAACTATCATTTTACGTTTTACTTTTATCACAATATTTAACACAATTTTCTATTTGAATATTTAAACACATATTTTTACATATATTTTTTCCTTAGCATTTAGCAAAAATAAAAAAAAAATAAATAAAAATTTAGCAATTTTGGAAACTCTTCTATCTACCAAACTGTACAGTTTTAATCATGTCTGTATTCTGAAAGGTTAGGCTAATTCTTAATTTTATATTCAATGAAAATATAGATGTAACAAGGACACTTAATGCACATTTGCAGCTCCACCTGAATGAGGGCCTAGCTGAATGCTTGTATTGCTCCCCATTGATATGGCCTCTAGCTTACAAACAACAGCTGAGTCTGCGTTATACATTAATGTATGGAGCTCCAGCTGAGGGTGTGAGGTGTTTGTGTGTGTGTGTGTGTGTGTGTGTGTGTGTGTGTGTGTGTGTGTGTGTGTGTGTGTGTGTGTGATATAACGCTCAGTTCACTGGGGAAACACTTCTGCACAACACAAACACACAGGCAGAGCATTTTACAGGGCATGCACTTGCTGAGGAGATAAACAGCACTATCAAAGAGCTAAAAAATAAAATAACATCTTCACACTTAGATCTTCAACACTTTTGTAGTGCAGCGTATTCATAGTTACAGTAGTCATATATGTTATTAATTATACTAACGGGATTATATGGACAGTGGTTAGTCTTTGATTGATTGGTCGAGCAGTATTTTAAGTGTTGATATTACAGTACACAATAGCCCCTTTCACACAATCAGAGCAAAGGTCTGTATGTGTGAACAGGCTCTTTTTGAAAATATCGGTTTTCTGGCAATTTGTTCTGGCAATTTTCCGGCAAGAGAAGTTGTAACATTACTGGTAATTTGCCGGAATGCTGCCCTGTTTTAACGCTGGAGGAAAGTTGCCAGAAGAGATGATTAGAACGCGCTAACGTGAGACGTCTACACCAGCCAATCAGAACATCCAGCCCTGTTTATGAAAATAAAAGCCTTTGAATATGTTTCCAGACACATTTAGCTGTTAGATGTTAGTCGAATAACATTTCTATGTTCTTTCTTAAAGCCAACTGTGTAAAACATATTGATAAAATGCTCATGATAAACCACTGATTGTTTACCTTCAAGCTCTGCTTTAGTTGCTTGATACGTGTGCACACAAAGCAGTCGGTGAGTGCCAGCACACACATATTATGTACATCTCGACAAGCGAAAGTGTTACTCAATATTTTTTCATGTTGTTCACAATGCTTATCAACCACAGAATTTTTAATTTCGTCAAATGTGTAAACATTTAGCTACAGTTCACGCTTCTGCCTTTGAATATTACTGGAACCAAGCAGGTGCATGAATGCTAAAGCTTTAATTAAAAGTAAAACCAATAACAAAAGTCTGTCTGACCCCTTCTGTGTTTACAAATACAAGCGCAGCCATTTAGAGGTCATTTCTGGTTAATGATGTCAGAATTTACCGATATTTTGAAATGGAAGTGTAAATGAACTTCTCCGGAAAAATTCCGGAACATCCTTGTGTCAACAGCGCTTTTTTAGATTTACCAGTAAAGTCGTTGCTGTAATTTTCTGGATATTTACCAGTATCACTGTGTGAAAGGTTCTTTTTCTAGCTTGCTTTTTAAAACTGGTTGGGTTAAAGGAAGTGGGTGATCTCTGGTCAATCGGTGCTCTGGTGGATTCTCAAAAATAAAAAAATGTAAAAAAATAAAAATAATAAAAAATAGCTCCTGGAACCTATTTCACAATCTCCATAAATCTATATAGGGGTACATTTTCAGAATGAACCTGGGTTGGGTTTAGGGGTTGGCTTTGGGGTCACATGACTGACATAAGAATTTGTACGAATTAGCTACTTTTTTTGCCCATACAGTATGTAATAAAGTTTCTTGTGGGATCAGGGTGGTTTAACATACAGTATGACAACACCAGACAAACAAACAAACATTTTTTTTTTTTAAACTAATACTAATACAATCTCAAGAAAATTACTAAATAACTCATGCATCGTAGCTCGACTAACTCTTCAAATGCCAGTGATACATTTATAAAGTTTTAAATAAGCACTCAGCTGGGTTAAAAATCGTCTTAAAATTTGAATTTATTAAAAAAATTAACCCTGCAGATGAATTTGTTCAGATTTTATCTAAATATTTTTACAAACTATGCTTCCTTAAATTTTATGATGGATGCGGTGTAAAATAATGGTCAATAGTTTATAGAAATTTACCGTGAAATAACACGCAAAATTACAGAAATTTACCATAAAATACAGCCATTAAATTACAGAAATTTACTCATTTGAAGAGTTATTATTTAACTATTTTTACTTTGCTAAACCTTTTTTTAAAAGACTCATCTGCCTAAATAGCCTCTAATGATATGATATGCAAGCATGAGATTGATTGATTGATTGATTGATTGATTGATTGATTGATTAGTTTTTATGTATAGTTAGTTGTTTTAAGCCATTTTCTTTGTTTATCTTTTACTGAGTTGTTTTGAAATGTCTTAAAAAGTAATTCTGATGCTCTCTAAACTACTTTGGCATACTATTATTAGAATGTCTGAATATATATATATTTACAACAAGGCAAAAAACTTATGTTAAAGATGATATAAAGTGCAGCAACAGTCCCAAGTCTCCCCTACAAACAGTCTGAAGTAGAGACTTCAAACTGTCATCCCAAGCTCACATATTCAATGCTACCCATAAGTATCTTTATAGCTAGATGAGCAGTTCCTCCAAAATTCACTCCAGAGATGCAGTGTAATTGACTCCACATCTAACAGTATGGAACAAATCCTACTAGCCGGGGCTAGTCCACAAATTGCATTAAAAACACTCAATTGGCCTGGGATTGAAGTGAGCCACGTGTCTTTCCTGATCCCATTAAACACGGAGCTACTAAACTTGCTGACGCACAGGAAAAGCATGCAGACCCAAACCTGTTAGTATGTAAAGAAATTAAGGAGTTCAAGAAAACAGTATATAAAATGAGCTTCTCTACAGTAACAAATAGAGTCGAACTGTCAAATCATCACAGCAGACTACAACACTTTACAGTGCTCGGGATGACATGTAAACAGGTTTTGACATGGGTCCTCTTTAATGTGTAAGACATGATGCAGAAAATGAGTGGAGGGGGAGCGTGTGCACAACCGAACCTGTCAACAGCCGCTACCTGCTTTAAATCTGTAACCCCCGTTTCAGGCAATCTGTGGGAACCAGGCCTGCGGAGTCTAATCCTGTATTTATCCACACCCCCCTCTTCTGTATCACACTTTCAATTCCACTTGCTGCCTCCTTTGTGCGATTTTCATTTGATCTTGACTTTAAAAATTCACAATCTATTCAAGGTTTTTTAGTTGGTTTCACGCCGCGGCCGTGAAGCTCTATTTATGTAGCAGATTTTTTATTTTTTTTGTGTGGAATTGCAAATCAAGGAGTGTGTGATTTGGGGAAATGCTAGTGTGATGTTTCCGTGCACTCACCTTTTATGAGCCGGTAGATTTAAAATGTTAACACAGGACTTTAAGCGGGCTGATCGGGGCTGTATTAGTCAGTAACTGGTTATGTGATGATGCTTGTTGTGCATGGTTATCTATGGGTATAGCTTGTGTAGCTAGATGCGTCTCGGCTCTGATTAATGGCTCAGGTGATGTCTAGACAGCTTGCCAGACATCAATGAGCGGCCGTATTAATATTGAGTGACAGAGTGAGTGATGGGGACAGAGTTGTCCTCAGTTAGTAATTAGCACTCTCAAAGGGAGAAATCCCTCCCTGTGTTAAATATTCCCACCTCCGACCGTTCCCACCACAGGGGCTTCATGATAAATCCAACATGTTCACAAGCCAAAAACTTGACTATAAAAGTTTTTATTTATTTATTTATTTATTTATTTATTTAGGTTAAGGGCTACTTCAATATTAATATAAAAGACTGATCCACTTAACATTTTTACAAGGCATTGACATACTTTTCATAATATATTATGCTTAATAGACTTAATTTAGCAAAAACAGAACAAAACAAAACTGAAACCATCAATAGTGTGTGAATATCAATGCATTAGTTAAGAACCAAATTCAAATGTTTTATTTTAAAACACAGCGATCAAATCTAGACTAGTAACTGCTGATAGCTCATCACTGGTCTCTCACAGACATCACTAGTCTAACACAGGACATCACTGGGTCTCACACACTATGTTTTCTTTAGTTTGTCCCACATTTCACTGTGTTTCAACCATAACTTTGTCACCAGGGATTTTTTAGAGATTTTCAATCAGGTTTATATCAGGACTCTAGGCGGTCATTTCATTATTTCAATGTGCTCAGCCAGGGGAACTGCTTGTCCTGTTTTGCTGTGTGACGGAGGTCATTATGCTGCAAACATCAATACAATGTACATGCTGATGTAGATCCTGCTCTGTTCAGTGCTGAACTGGTGAGCAATTCCAAAAGATATCTTGAGGAAACCTAAAAAACTGTAACCATTGGCTTTGATAGAGGAAAAAACTAGGGTTGGGCATCTAAGCTATAATGCCGATCCGATACGCATCTCGATACAAAGAATACGATCCGATATATTAGCGATACATTTGTGACATATTGCGATGCAACACGATACGATTCACACCCATATCACGATACGATGCGATATTTCAGCACTAACTAATTAGATCAAGTTTATGAGATTATGTGAAAGAGGATGCTGTGCCATTGAATGAGTTTGATTATTTATTAACCAAGCAAAACCAAGACTTTTTTTTACAAACTGGCTCTTCTCTCAGAGCCAGAGTGTCAGTTTACAGTAGAGGGCCATTTTAGAACATATAGCACATATTATTTAAGTATTTTCAAGATAAACAGAATGTATAAGTGCAATATCTATTAAAAAAATATGTATATATTTGCACTCTTTTAACATAAAGGTTTAGCATTGCACAACAAGAATTGTGATTTAACTTTTCAACTATGAAAACAAGTTTTACAAAGATATATTTTGCCACTGATTATTCAAAACTTAAGGTCGTGAACTAGCAGTGTTATGCTGCTTTGAAACATCACTGTCACTGTTAACAACAGGCTAATAAAAATATAACAAACCAGCAATCTTCTTGCTGTGAGGTGGTCAAACTACCCACTGTGCCACCGTGACACCCATTATTTTTATCATTATTATTATTAATATTATTATTATTATAATTCAATAAAAATTAACAGGAGGAGGTGTTTAAAACCTTCGTTCTCCGTGACACTAGGCTGAATATCTTTGCAGATGAACAATGCAATAGCATTCGTTATTGGCGTAGAGCGCACAAAACTGTTGCGCACGGAAAAAAAACTTGCAATGCTTTTCTCACCACTTTTGGAACTGGTTGAAGCAGTGCGAAAGCCGGGGATGCAGAAACACTGGAAGATGCTTTCACAACAACACCGTGGCGCCCCTTCAAGTGAGATTTCAGATTAGTCGTACTGCCCGCGTATTTTACAGATGCGCGGCACATTTTGCAAATTGCATCTGTCCTGTCATGTCGTCCATCCTTAAATGGATGTTTGTTTTGCTTCTCGCGCTTTCTGAGGGCGCTCCACTAGCTTCATCCGCACACCTGATACACTGAGTTGTAGTGTGTGCACATCCGCAAATCCGTTGCTAAGGCTTACTTTATGTAGGTCGATTAAATTATGCGCCAAAAACAGGTTGACAACACTTGTTAATAAATAAAAAATACATTCTATATTAAAAATATAAGCTGTATCTCGGAAAAATCGATGCATCTCGCAAAAACCGATGCATCTCGATTTGCTTCCAAAATTTTATTCATCCTCTGCTGCTCAACCGATGCACTCGCATCGTGCACGCGCATGACCGCGTATCGATACATATCGGTTAATCTTCCCATCCCTAGAAAAAACAAATGCAATGGAAGTCAGTGGTTACAGGTTTCCAGCTTTCCTCAGAATATCTTCGCTGTTGTTCAACAATGATTTGGAACCACTTGAGAGTGATAAAATTGTGATTTGATTTGGCTTTTTGTGGGGGTGAACTATCCCAACACCAATAATTATGAGTGTTCTATAATTTTGATGAGTGCTCTTTTCTAATTTCTTATTTACAGGTTTTATACTATACTTAAAAACTTCTTTACTCCTGACAAGCAGTGACCTTGAAATTTAAGACATTGTAATTTGTTCTCTAGTGGCATGGTGGCTTAGTGGTTCACCTCAACAGCAAGAAGTTCGCTGGTTGGAGTCCCAGCTGGGCTAGGAGGCTTTCCAGTGTGGAGTTTGAATCTGTCGCATGAAAAACATAAACCAGAGTAATTGGTGATTCATTCCACTGTGGCAACCCCTAATAAATCAGGGACGAAGCTGAAGAAAAGTGAAAAGTTGTTCACTAATTTTGATCTCCACAATATAATGAAAGCGATGAGTTCTTCTTGGAGCACCATAGAAGCTTTGCTATATGTTTTTGCTAGCACAAGAGCCAAAAGTACAATTCATGGCCAGTGTCTTGTTTGAACATATCAATCAGCCATACATTACTAGTCTCTCACATGACAACACTAGCCATTCACATACATCACTAGTCTCAGAGCCATCACTAGTCTCTCACAGGTTTTACTAGTCTTACACACTGCTCTGCTGTGATCTTAATCTGTTTTTCTTCAATCTCTTCACACATCATTGTGTTTCAGCCATAACTTTGTCACCAGAGATTTTTCATAGATTTTCACTCAGGTTTATATCAGGACTTTAATGTAAACAGCTTTAAGTTTAAATCAGGGATTCTCAACTGGTGGGCCGTGGCCCACTAGTGGGCCTTAGCGATCATGCAGATGGGCCGCAAGACAGCTTAAAATTAACTCTCAATATTGTACTATAATTTTATTATTTAATTAATATGCTGTATTAAAACTATTAAAGTAATGCATTTTCTCCTTTTCTCTGAGTGATTACTTCAAACTCATCGCAAAAACAGCCTCATGATCGTGTCTGCCACTATATAAGTCTGTTCATTCACAAACTATGTGTGAAGTGAAAGTCTCTCTTTGTCCATTTTTGTGTGAGTGTTTTATAACAGACGCGAACACATAGGAGGATCTAGTGAGGCTCAATGGTGTTTCTGCCATAGAATGTGAAATAACCTTGCATATGAGCTTCAGACGCGCACTGGTGGACCTGATCACTGTCCCTTTCAGCGATCTCCCAATAATACCAACTCAACTGCCATCAGATTGATGGGTTTCAACAAATTTAGGGTGTTTTACTCTATTTTACATTTGTCTGTATTTTTTGAATAGTAGATATTTACCAGTATGTATTCAGTCAGTCCAGTTTAAAGCAGAAGCTGGTCTTTTGAAATCTCCTAATTGACCTGTGGCTCTCTTTGAATCTGTGTATGTTTTTTTTTTTTTAAACTAAATAAAATTGTGTGTGTGTCTGTGTGTGTGTGTGTGTGTGTGTGTATTTAAATCAAATATTTTTTTTATAAAATGCTGATAATAGAAAATTATAGAAGCCACAACAAATGTATGAATATATATATATATATATATATATATATATATATATATATATATATATATATATATATATATATATATATATGTGTGTGTGTGTGTGTGTGTGTGTGTGTGTGTGTGTGTGTGTGTGTGTGTGTGTGTGTTAATAAATAAGGGTTTAAATGAGCATTTAATACACACATTTTAAAGAAAATGTCAGACAAGTGGACCAGCAAAAATTGATTGGAGAAAGAAGTGCGCCACGAAGTGAAAAAGGTTTAGAACCCCTGCACTAAATTAACTGTAGTGTATGAGTGTGTGTGAATGAGAGAGCAGGTGGGTGTTTCCCAGCTATTGAGGATCACATGTTAAGGTACTCTCAGTGCTGGTTTGTGGCTGGAAGGCTACCTGTCACATAAAAAAAACATATGCCAGAGTAATTAGCGGTTCATTCCAATGTGGTGACCCTGATAAATCAGGGACTAAGCTGAAGGAAAATGAAAAGTTGTTCACTAATTTCTTTCCGCAAAATAATAATAGCGATAAATTCTTGGAGCACCGTAGAAGCATTGCTATATAATGTTTTTGATAGCACCTGAACCAAGAGCACAATAAATGGCCAGTGTCTTGTTTGAACATATCAATCAGCCATCTCAAAGTGCGGCCAATGGGAATATGAAAAGCTTGTGAGGTGGTTAGACAACACTCGTCTGGTTTGAGCGTGTGGCCCCTGTGCGGTTCAATGAGCCGAACAACAAGGAAACTAAATAACCTTTCTCATAACAAATAGATTTGTGAAATGTCAGGATGCATTTCACCGCAGTGCCAGAGACACTTGTGCCGAGAGAGCTGAATGTGAAACTAGAGAAACGGCACAAATGAGCCAGGCAATGTTTTCTACACAAGCCCTGTGTCTACAAGCAGGAATTAATGGATCTGCTCTAATAATATACTCTTTACTCAAGCTTTAGTGAGTAATATGAAAAGCTTGCCACCGAGATGCTGAGACACCACTCGCTTGGTTTGAAAACATCAAGTATATATTTTCTTTATTTGCCAAATGCTCAAAAGAGAATCTTATCGTGAGAAGGCAAACAAGTTTGTCAATATTATCTACGCAAGAGAAAGAAATTGCATACGCGTGAGCCAAAGACGACACAGAAACCGTGCCATCCAGCCTTTAAAACAGCCTCTTTACACCACACAGACCAAACCAACGGGAAGCAAACAATTTGCATGTCTTAGACAATGCACACATAAACACACAAATTATGTTGTTCTGGAACAGCTCATCTGTCATAATTCCTTTAAGTGGCTGAGGGAGAGTAAGCCGGTTTGAATGGCGAGGAAGTATATTTTGGCTTGCTGGGTAATACCCTTGAGTAATATATGCAAAAGAATTCTGTATTCCTCAAGAGCTTCGCCGTCTCTGCAAACAAACACTGAATTTCTCATATGGACTATAATGAAATATAATTCCAAAGAGCATAACGCAGCCTCTTCATTTTAAATAGAGACTCATATGTCTTTAATAACTCGGGAAGAGGCATATGGAGAAGAAACAAGGGATCAATCTCGAAATGTCACAGAGAAATAAATTCGGAAATTTGGAACAGCCCTGCAGCGAGACGCATGGCCGCAACAACGGCAATGAATATATTGAGCGCTCTGCATCCAAACAAAGCATATATGTACATGGCTGGTGTCTGGAAAACACGGCTGGATAATAAGAAAGCCGAGTGGCTCAGCAAACACCACACATCGCCCGTGTCACTTTTACTCAGGCATCCCGGGCCACCCGTGCTGATGCTGACACCTCAGTGTTGACATTTGTGTTGATATTGTCATTGAAGAGAACAGCAGTCACTGGATTTGCACTGGCTTTTTCCTTTTTCCTCCCAAGGATTATCATGACCATTTCAATGGCTTTTTTAAGGCTGTGTCTACATTAATCCGGATACGTTGGAAAATACGTTTCAAGCTCTATAGCATTTTCAAGCCTTTTCCACAAGTTTCCCAACCACACCAAGACTGTGATAGACTGCAAAAAGGCGGACAATATGCCTCCACTTCTTTCAACTATAGAGAAGTACAACAACAAAAAAATTCTGCTACCATCTTTTGGTTTTGAAAATCAAGTCTGGTGGTATTGATTATGAGTAGAAACCCCAATGGTACACAATCATAAAAAAAGCCTTGTTTTTATGTTATCAAAAAGTAGAGAAAGTAACATTTACAGCAGTGGTTCCCAACCTGGGGTCCGCGCCCCCCTAAGGGGGGCGCCAGAGTTCACAAGGGGGGCGCGGGAGAGGATAAGTGTTGAGGTAGAAAAAGGCATAAAAATGCTCCACTATTACATAGGGCTGTACAATTAATCCAAAATCCGATTTCGATTTCAAACGATTATAAAAAAGCATTAATCAAGATAAACGATTATATGCATCATATACCGCCCCCTTTCCAGTTGTACACGTGTTGTGAAAGACCGCGTGCTTATGTGTGTGTGCAACACGCACACACAGTCAGAAGCATGCGGCCGGTCAGCATTCGCACACTGAGACGAGCAGAGGAGCGCAGACATCTAAAGTCATCTTAACGTGAGCGCTTTAATGGTCAAATAGGTGTCAAAACGCGGTGTTTAGTGATTATTTATATTAACCCTCATTTGTGTAATAAACAAACGAGTTGAGGTTTAAAAGACGTGAAAGAGAAACCATTAAAGAGACAGGGCAAAATATTCCTGCTGCCGCCTGTTTTTATTATCATTAATCAAACATGCAAGAAAATGTTTCTCTGCTCTTGACTGAAGGATTTTTGTAGCTAAAGTGTTTTTCTTACAGTGAAGATGCTTAAAGCACAGTTTGTTTTATATTTTTATTCTATTGTATTTATTTCTTTTTCCTTTGCAGGGTGGAAAATAACTGTATATATACACTTGAAGTCAGAATTATTAGCCCTCCTGAATATTAGCAACCCTTTTCCTGCCCAATTTTTGTTTAATGGAAAGAAGTATTTTATTTTTATTTTTTACTTATTTCTGAACATAATAGTTTTGATATCTCATTTCTAATTACTGATTTATTTTATCTTTGCTATGATGACAGCACATAATATTTTACTAGATGTTTTTTCAAAATACAAGCATTCAAATTAAAGTGCAATTCAAAGGCTTAATTAGAGTAATTAGGCAAGTCATTGTATAACAGTAGTTTCTTCTGCAGACAATCAAAAATATTTATTGCTTAAGGGTGCTAATAATATTGATCTTAAAATAGGTTTCAAAATATTTAAACCTGCTTTTATTCTAGCTAAAATAAAACAAATAAGCCTAGAAGAAAAAAAAATAATAGAGGAAATACTGTTAAAATCCTTGTTCTGTTAAACATAATTTGGAAAATATTTAGAAAATAAAAAATTCTCAGGAGCGCTAATAATTTTGACTTTAACTGATAATCGTTTTGAATAATTGTGATTACAATTATGACCAAAGTAATTGTGATTATGATTTTTCCCAAAATCAGCCCTACTATTATATATGTATTTTTAAGTACCAAAAAAAATCTAAATCAAAACATATGCTTAAAATTCCAACGTAATAGTAAAAATAATTAAAATAAATAACTTTAAATAATTTTTTACATTTTGCTCCTTTGCGCAATCTGCTTGTCCAACTTCTCGTAAAGGCAAAATCAAAACAAAAATGGCAGAGAAACGTCAATGCAATGATTCTTCAGAGGCGAAGAAAAAGATTAGACAGTATGACAAAGCCTATCTAAATACACATAAACACACACGTACAGTACATATATATATATATATATATATATATATATATATATATATATATATATATATATATATATATATACGGTACATATATGTGTGCTTGCGTGTGTATTTAGATGTTGGGGGGGCTCCAATGTTTGTATATGTTCATGGGGGGGGAGTTAACCAACTGTGACAACTCCTTGTGGTCGTTTTCTGTTAGGGTGTGGATGTCTGTGTTTATGTGTGTCTGTTTGCATGAGTCTGTGCGTTTACAGGTCCACCTAAATGCGCCAAGATTGGAAACATCGGTGTATGTTTGGTTATAAACAGCGAGTCTATCTTGGACGAGGTGGCTGCAGTCGGAGTCTTATGATCGCCTATTTTGTGCGAGTCGGGCCATGGTTTAAATAGAGCTAACAACATTTTGTTTAGAGAAATGAGTTATATTTTTCCACCGCAAATGAACTCGTCATCTCTTTATTTGTGATGACTGGTTTAAGGTCACAACTAGGCATGGGCTGGTAAAATATTTTGACGATATGATGACCTTGGATAAAAATATCACGGTTTAGCGGTATTGTAATTACTGCTCTAAAATATCTTCTTTTTAAATGTCTGGGTAAAAAACAACAACTTTTTTACCCTTTGAATACAATATGTTTTATTTTTGACAAACATTAGAATATTTTGGAACAGTAAACATGTCAGGCTGACTTATTAAAAAGAATCATTGGCTTCTGCTACCTTCATCAGTTTCAAAAACAGTGAAATACTGTTGTTCTAAAAAACATAAATAAAACATCTTTTTTAATCATACCTCAGGAACGGTATAACAGAAAATTTTGGGCGGTTTTAAAACCTTAACTTCTCAAAACCACGATATACCTTGAAAACGGTTATCGTCCCATGCCTAGTCACAACACCAACACAGTGTAAGTAAAAATCACATGGATGGCCAATACTGTAAACGTTTGTTTAACGGTCCAATAAGGCGGCACAAAGTTTGTCACAAATATTTGTGCCACAAAGGTGGCATATTTAGATTTCCCTACAACACAAAAACTGGACTAAACACAAGTATCCAAAAAGCTCAGCTTTTGCAGGACAAATCAATTTCTTGGGGAATTTTTGCACAGCACCATTTTCAAGAACTTTTACGATGTTTGTCTGTTTATATACAAGAGTATCATTTTAGAAGCCTGAAAACACAAACTTTCCAAATTAAAAACTACTGTACAAAAAACGTATTTGTCCATTTTGTATTGGTCTACAGGCATATACAAATGTCTGATTATAGAACGTCTGATTATAGAACTCATTCATTCATTTTCTTTATCGGCATAGTCCCTTTATTAATCAGGGACCACCACAGACACCAACTTATCCAACATATGTTTTACGCAGCAGATGCCCTTCCAGCTGCAACCCTACACTGGGAAACAGCTGTGCACATTCTTTCACATACATACACTACGGCCAATTAAGCTTATTCAATTCACCTATAGCGCATGTCTTTGGACTGTGGAGGAAACCAGAGCGATATTGAGAAGAACATGCAAACTCCACACAGAAATGCCAACTGATCCAGCTGGAGCTTGAACCAGCGATCTTCTTGCTGTGGAGCAATGATGCTACCCACTGTGCCACCGTGACGCCCGATTATAGAACTGCATGTGAATAATGTTGATTTAAAAAATTATTTCTCCAAACTAATGACCAGACATGAATCATTTAGTGTTTTAGTCATTTTTGTTGATCTGTATGAATAAGCCAGTGTGTTTAAAAGAAGGCTACCCTATGTCTAAAACAAGGCTAATTTTGGGCTGTCAGTGAAAATCTAATAGGCATTAAACTGAGGTCCTGACTCTATGTGTATGTTCAAAATTTGCCCACTGGCATCTGTCCATCATGGCCTCCTAACCATACCCAAGTCATAATTTGCTTCATCATGCCGTCTCCTCTCCACCAATCAGCTAGTGTGTAATGTGCAGTCTGGTGCAATTTGGCTGCCGTCATGTCATCCAGGTGGATGCTGCACACTGGTGGAGGATGAGGAGATTCCCCCCAAAAATGTGTAAAGCACATTGATTGTCCAAAAGAGCGCAATATAAATGTAAATTATTATTATTATTATTATTACTATTATTATTATTATTATTATTATTTAATAATTCATTCATTTTCTTTTTAGCTTAGTCCCTTTATTAATCAGGGTTCGCCACAGTGGAATGAGCTGCAAACTTAACCAGCATATGTTTTTCACAGCGGATGCCCTTCCAGCCACATCCCAACACAGGGAAACACCCACACTCATACACTACGGCAAATTTAGTTTATTCAATTTACCTATATATTATTATTTTAAAAAAATAGCCCAATACTAGACTATTCTGTCTAATCGGTGTATTAATGACAAGTCTAGTTTTGGGCTATCTTTAGACATCTATTAGACATCTATTAAACACAAAATTGGTTGGTGGAGGGACTGTTTTGAAAACATTGTTGTCTTAGAGCAAAACAAGAAACACAACAACAACAACAACAACAATAATAATAAATAGTACATTGTTGTCGTGTACTTTAAATGTATTTTCAGCATGAATGAAAGAGCAAAACAGAAAAGGGAAAAATGTGTTTTCAAATGTGTCTGGATTAGTGTAGACGTAGCCTGCTGTAAAATGATCTGTCATTGATTGACAGCTCATGATGCTGGTTTTCAATGTTTCCAAATACAGTCATTGTGCAACCGCAACCGCACAAATGCTGTTAAAACTGAGTGACCTTATCAAAGACTTTGGAGTCATTCAGTTCACTGACGCAACACAATATAAACACTTAATGAGACACACGAAACACACGCTTATGAATATTAGGACCTCAGTGTGTGACAGTACTTTTAATATTAGCAGGATTTCTAAATTACACAATTTCCATAAAATGTTCTTGATGGGATAAAGCTTTAACCTGCTTTATAATAAAGCCTGGCTAGTAAGGTTAACACTGAAGAGCTTTGTGCCATTAAAATTATGCAGAGAAACATTAGTTTGCGCATGAATCCCTTTTAATGGATTAGAGGGTGTGCTCGTAAATAGACTTCACGATAAAGAGGTGTCTGCCACAGTAACATGCTGAAAATAGAGGATAAATGCTAAACTTTACACACGTTTCAGTGAAGAAACTTTTCACACAGTCATCGCACAGCAAAAAAATAATAATAATAATTAATCAGTAGAGTAATCTCGAGAAGCAAAATTGCATAACATATTAAAGAGATAGTTAATCCGTGAATGAAAATTTTGCATCAGCATTTACTCACACTCAATGTCGCCCAAACAGAAATGATGGTCTTTTTTTTTCTGTGGAAAAGACAAAGAGATTTAGTGATGGCTATTAACTTCCATGCAAATTACACTGAATCAGGACTTAAATAAGCACCATAGGAATTGTTATTTGTTAATATAGAGATTGTGTATGGTGGCAAAGGGAGCTTAAACACATTGCAAGTTAACAAAATATTTGCAAAAAAAATAAAATAAAATAAAAAATAACAAACTGAGAGAATATCCTAATCAGTTTGACAACAAGTGCACATGCCAAATCTGACAACACATGCAAAAAGCACAACCACAAAATGATGAACATGGCTGTTTCCTGTTTAGAATCATGGGTATTGTTGTAGATCTACATACAAAAAAAAAAAAAAAAAAACATGTCCTGATCTTATTACTTGTTGTTTGCATATTTTATTCAACGGACCAAGGGCCTGTTTCAGTAAGGACGTTCAACCAACTCGGATTTTAAATGTGAACTCTGAGTTGATTTACAGAGAAATTTAAAAACAGAGTTTTTAGTTTCAGAAAAGCTGATCTGAGTTAGGTCAGTCAACTTTGGTAGGCCAACTCAAAGTTAAGCGTGCACACCACAACTATAAAAAAGCATTATCAATGGAGCACAGATATTACGAGTCACCATGGCAACATCTGAAAAAAGAAATCAGCATTTCAGTCTCCAGCTGAACTTGATGTGCTCATGCAAAGTTATAGCAAATATGAGCATATATTTAAAAATGCAGCACTGCTGCATCAGTGAAACAGACAGTTAGCGTGGGAAAAGTTCATGTGTAAATTTACATTTAAAGTATTTAAATATTTAAGTATAATAAAATTATTTATGTAATGTGTGACGTTTATAGACTTTTCATTAAAAAAGTGGTCATAACTTTGAAGTTATTTCAGATGTAATTGCATTAAATTACATTAAACAAGAATGCATTTAAACTTAACTTAATGTTCAGTGGAAATATTTAATTTAAGGTTCCCACTTTTACACATGTTGATCAGTTTAAGATCTAAAATTGAGTTTGTAATAGATTTAAAAGTGCACTTGTTTATCTGCCTTTTTATTGATCAAGTGGTAGCAGTTGATATGACATTTAAAATGTCAGCAGCTCTAAAATATAGTTTTAAGAATGAGTAATAATCCCATTAATCTAGTCAGTGAATTTAATTTAATTATTCATTAAAAAGGACAAGAAATGTAGGCAATAGCTATGTTTCCATCCAAAAATGCTAGGTAAATTTATTTATTTGCAAAACTGGAATATCCCATTATAGATGTGCGAATTAAGCAGTGTTTCCATCCAACGAGTCAAAGAGAACAAAATCGCTACTTTCTAATTAAACGGACACCAAATATTAACAGTAAAAACAGAATTTACTGCGGTAGAAGAAGCTGTGTGAATTTTTTCTTTATTTAATAAATGAATTTTACCTCATAGGACAATGCCGACACAAAATAAACATATGGTGGCGTTTGAAGCCATGAGGCGCGGAGAACAGACGCTCTTGATACACTCCAGCTAGACGCTCTGGAGGTCATTAATAATATAATAACATTAATACTGAAATGGTTAATGCATTTTAGAATGACCAAAACAAGATTTTAGAAGTTTTACAGAGTGCTCAGCCTGCTGGTTTGTCCATTCACACACATTTTCATAATCAAATGATCTCTTATAACAAACCTTTTTTAATGCGCATACTGTAATTTGTTCAGTAAAAGTGCTTCCATCGTGCACATTTTTTCCTATCGAATAATTTTGCACACTTTTTTATGTCTATTTTCAACATTTATGTGCATCCTGGCGTTTTCATCAAGCGATTTTTTTCTGTGCATCTCCAAAAATGTGCATAAAAATAGGTGGGTGGAACATAACGTAACGTTTAAGGCAAGAAATACTGCTTCTTCTTTAAAAAAGGGGAGGAGACCAACAGAAACTGAGTTTAGAGAACAAAACCTGCTCCTGACCAGGTTAGGTTCACAGAGTAAGTTACCTCTCTTTGAGAAACCGGCTTGACTTACCCTGCTTTCTCCAGTTTGACAAAACTGCCATTTTGAAACTGAAAACTGCGTTTTGTTTGGGGTTTTGGTTTCTTGGGTTTTGGGGTTTTGTTTGTGGTTTTGGGTTTTAGGTAGTGTTTGGGTTTTTGGGTTTTGTTTGGCTTTTGCTTGTGATTGGGATTTTTTTGGTTTTCTTTTGTGTTTTGTGTTTTGTTTTAGGTTTTGTGTTTTGTTTAAAGTTTTGTGTGTTGGTTAAGGTTTTGGGCTTTGTTTGGGGTTTTAGGTTTTGTGTTTTGTTTTAGGTTTTGTGTTTTGTTTAAGGTTTTGGGCTTTGTTTGGGGTTTTAGGTTTTGTGTTTTGTTTGAGGTTTTGTGTTTTGTTTGAGGTTTTGTGTTTTGTTTAAGGTTTTGTGTTTTGTTTGAGGTTTTGTGTTTTGTTTAAGGTTTTAGATTTTGTTTGGGGTTTTGTTTTTTGTGGTTTTGGGTTTTGATTGTGGTTTTGGGCTTTGTTTGGGGTTTTAGGTTTTGTTTGGGTTTTATTTTTTTGTGGTTTTGGGTTTTGTTTGTGATTTTAGGGTTTGTTTGTGGTTTTGGGGTTTGGAGTTTTGTTCGGCTTTTGCTTGGGGTTAGATGTTTTGTTTGTTTAGGTTTTTATTTGGGGTATTGGGATTTGTTTGGGGGTATTGAGTTTTGTTTAGGGTTTTGTTTAGGAGTATTGGGTTTTGTTTGTGGTCTTGGGCTTTGTTTGGGGTTTTGGGTTTTGTTTGGCTTTTGCTTGGGGTTTGTGGTTTTGTTTGTGGTTTTGGGTTTGTTTGTTTGTTTGTTTGTTTGTTTGTTTAGGTTTTTGATTGGGGTATTGGGTTTTGTTTATGGTTTTGTTTAGGGGTATTGGGTTTTGTTTGGGGTTTTGTTTAGGGTTATTGGGTTTTGTTTGGGTGTGTTGGGTTTTATTTGTGGTTTTGTGCTTTGTTTGGGGTTTTGGGTTTTGTTTGGCTTTTGCTTGGGGTTTGTGGTTTTGTTTGTGGTTTTGGGTTTTGTTTGTTTGGGTTTTTGTTTGGGGTATTGGGTATTGTTTAGGGGTATTGTGTTTTGTTTGGTGTTTTTTTAGGGGTATTGGGTTTTGTTTAGAGTTTTGTTTAGGGGTATTGGGATTTGTTCAGTTTTTTTTTAGGGGTATTGGGTTTTGTTTGTGCTTTTGTCTTTATGTCTTCTTTGGCTCATATTTTCAGAAAACCAAAAATTATATTTTTTGTTGATATTTCTTGTAAAATATTGGGGTTTTGTTTGGGGCTTTGGGTTTTGTTTGGCTTTTGTTTGGGGTTTTGGGTTTTGTTGGTGGATTTGAATTTTGTTTGTGGTTTTGAGTTTCGTTTGGCTTTTGTTTGGAGTTTTTTTGTGTGTGTGTGTGTGTGTGTGCTTTTGGGTTTTGTCTTTTTGACAAAAATGCAATTTTTGTTAAATATTTTTTTAGCGATAGGAAATGTAGTGCGTCCCTGCTTTGTTATACATAACATTTTCCTTTACAAAAGACCAAAATTTTTCTGAAATGGAATATTAATTAAAATCCATTTTTGATGTGAACGTGAGAGTAAATGACGACAAAACTTTTAATTTCAGGGTGAAAGAATGTCCTTTCACTTTTTTTCTCACACGTGTGTGCGTATGTCTATAGCAGTAGCAAAGATCCATTCTGTTCATGAATCAAATTAATAAAAAATCATGAATAAATAGCTAATTTTGACAATATCTAGATGAAAAAGGATTTTCACAGAACAGCAGGAATTAAAGTTTGAAGCACAGACCGAATAAAATCACTGGTGGTGCACCAAAATGATATTCGTACTGCTGTGTTTTGCACTTGCTCTTAGTTTCATCATGTCGACGTAAGTAATGAAAACAGCAGTTTTTGGTGGCTGCAGTGGAGAGCAGAAGCATCAGAGGCTGAAATCTGAACAAACCTCTGCTCTAAGGCATTGAAGGAATCTTTTTTCCCCCCTCTTTAGTCTCTGGAGCAACAGTAATATGAGCATTTTCTACCTATCAGTGGATAATGGATTTGGTATTGGGTTTTCCCATGACATTTAGAGGTTAATTTGCACTGGTTTCATGGTTACTTATTGACGGCTAGCCCGGATATTTGCATTCACTACGCTTTTTATTGACACAAATGATTAATATCCTGCCAAATCAAACAGGATAGCCAGTCAGTGGGGCAGAGTGTTGTGCTCATTCTCTGAACATTTTGTAATCCGTTTCAGTTTTTTTTTTTTTTTTTTTGTAGGATGCAGCCAGATAAAAAAAGTGAGAGGATTAATTCAACCAAATTCCTTTCATGCTACTGTCATTGTTTTTGGCTTCTCGCAGATCCCAACTACTTTGCCAGATTCACAGCTACTGTAACTCATGAACACATTCATAAATCTCATTTTCACCCATAAAATCATGACTTTTCATCACGGCTGACATATAGGCTCAGCTGACGGAGGACGGCGCAGTCATGGAGCCGCCACCGCAGCTTTGATCCCTTCACTGGCAGGAACTGCAGGAGGAAGAGGAAGAGAAGATTCTTCACGGCCCGCCATACAACTCTGACCCTGGATTTGTTTTCATCCCTACTAATGTGCTGACAGGCTTGAAGAATCAATCATGTTACTGCCTCTTCCTCTCTCTGAACCTACTTTTTAATGGGTCTTTGCAGCTCTTAAGGTCAAAAATGAACCTTCTTAATGTTAAGAATGATTTTTAGTACTGTATATAAGAGGTTTGACTTCACTATATGCATACCTGTCAACATTGGAATGTAAAACTCAACCCTAAAAGAACTATCGAAAATATTACTCCAAACTCCTTACTATGTTCATTCAGGACAGTTTAATTGTATAAGCCGAGTTGAGAAAATAGCTTTAAATGATATAATACATACTGTAACAAACATTAGAAAACTGAAAATAAAAGGTTTGGCCTAAATCAATGGCCTATACAGAAATTAAATCAAGTCTTAAAGTCTCATTCACTTTTATTCACTGTATTTAAATATTGATTAAAGTTATTATTTATTTAGTGAACAGCAGCGGATCTTTGATTGTTTGATAACAGAGGACTCCCTTTAAGAAACCACAGATCTATAATGAAAGCATTTGATTACTTTCGTAACAATTTATGCTCATTTAAGACTAAATTATTTGTGTTTAAAATAAAACACGCCAGGACGAACATGTTTACATATTATTAAATGTATCTCTGTCTGTTTAAAAACACACCCAAATCCAAAAGTGTCCACTTTCGCTCCTCTTCAAATCACGTGAAGCTAATCTCAGAACAGAGCATGTCCATCAGTCAGCACCATTATGGATGATCTTACATGACTGATTCAGCGGTTGCATAGGAAGGGCGATGGTTGACGCAAACAGTAGCTTTAATGGAAAGGGATTGAAGGCAGCCATTTTAATATTCATTTTAACATGCTTTCAAGCCAATATAAAGCAAAAGCATAATTCTCTTGAAAAGCTCTTGTAATTACATCACATATGAGATTGACTCTTTGATGCTACTTTCACTTTACATAGACATATTAAAAATAGAGGAGAAATAAGGGAATATACTTAAATAACTTAAATTGTATAAAGCTGATAGCTTTATACAATAGTAAAATACAGGAGAATCCCGGCAAAACAGGGAGTTAACAGGTATGTGGCTTTTCTAAATGTGTTTGATACATGGTATTTTATACTAAGTTTCTTCAAACCTTCTTAAGTCTACATCATTCTTAAGTTAAAAATTAACCTACTGTATACTTTAATATGTGTTTAAACAACTTTACCAACGACTCTAAAGTTGATGGTTAATCTTGCACATCTGCCAATAGTAGACCATCTGGGAATCTTTGGCATACCATACTATGGTTTGGGAGCTACTATTTTCGACAGATAGTGTGCGAATTGGGAGGCAGCAACATACAGTAGTAGGGCTTTAACTTCTATGACATCATAGAATTTCTTGTGATGTCATAGGAGAGCATTTTTTTAATCCTTTGTTGTCTTAGGAGATTTCACTGAAATATATTAATATATTTTACCCAATTTTGAGCAGTTTTGTCCTTATAAGCTTCTATTATGTCATAACAGAACAAAATAACATTTTTAGATTCCAATGATAACATTTTAGGACACCATGTTATGAGAATACATTTTAAGCTATAGGATTATAATATTTAAGCTCCTTATGCCATTAAAGAACAATTGCATCATGACATTATTAAACTTTTGTGATGTCCCAAGAACATATTCAAGCTGCTTTGATGTCATAAGAGAATCTGTTAAAGCTTATAAAGCCATAGGAGAACATATTGAAGTGACAGGAGAACAATGCTCTGTGATCTAACAGAATGCTTTTAACCTCATAGCAAGTCATAAGAAAACATTAAGCTCATATGACATCACTGAACCTTCACATTGTAGGACAACATATTTAAGCTTTGATGATAATAAAGAGCATTTTTGAGCTCTCATGACACCATTGTGAAGTATTTTAAGCTCTTATGAAGTCATAAAGAGAATATTTTAGGTTCCCATGATGTCATGAGAACATTTAGTGTGTATTACATCATAGAAAATCCCTGACTCTACAGATTACTGACAAATGTGTCCGAGAAGTTGCCTTCTTTTTATTTAAGCCCTGTACTGCTGTCACCAAACTTAAATAAAGTTTCATCTTTGCAGTGCAGCTTTTTAATATAGTCTAATTAACCATTGAGAATATAACATATAGACTTAGATATAAAAAATAAGTAATAAGATATAGGAGTGGTACAGACCAACCTTACGAAAGTATGACTTAAAGAGGGTATACTTAACTAAGATACTTTCAGCAAATGGCTATTAATTAATACCTAGCCAACATGATAATATTTTAATTGCATTTTTCATGTTGTATTTCATCTGCAACAACAATGTGAACTTATATAAAGAAGTGTTTGGACATTAACGTCTGAATGCATAATTATCCAAAAACCTGTGGAGATTTTTCTGCATGAAAGACTTGTGAATGGCAGATTAACCTACTACCGCATCTCCAATATGGAAGGTAATTAAATATGAAAGGAATGTGGATGATATGTCGAAATGATTGACAGGGAATGTAACTAAGCAACATTACAGTCCATTAATGAGAATTTAATATGTCCCAAAATTTGCATACTTAACAGTAAGCATGTACTCTTTCTGTACAAATGCACATACTTTTAGGACATAGTACAGATGTGGCTACTGAAAACAATGCTGCAGTACTGCGCGGCACAGCACGAAATGGTCTAACACAAGAAAGACATGACCAGCAGGGGGCAGTTATGTAACATAGTGAACATACTGAACTGATATGCTGTAGCAGCCAGAGCATGTGAGCGGAGCCGAGCGGTGTGACACTCCACTAAGCATTCGCTAACCGCCCAAAGCAAGTGCTCTGTTAACATTCTGCTCACGCTCGCCGGTAAACCAATACAGCTCAGATCCCGCTCCAACATAAAAATCCTGACCTTATTTTTATTTTTATTTTTTTTTAAGTTCTCAGGTTCTGCAGGTTGCAATGTCCTAAATTTTGCTTGCCAAACTTAAGCCAACTGTAATCAAGTGTTTTGGTTTAATTTGGAATTTCCCGAACCAGCACAGAGCGCGGAAGACCACAGTGAGTGCTCCAATGGTCCCTTCATTTTTTTTAAACTAAAATATCTTAAATAACTGTCTAAAATAAAAGCACGTTGATAAAATAAGTTTCCGTTTCAAAGCGGCAATCTTTCTTATGCTTTTTTTCTTTCAGTACAGTTTTTTTTTATATATTTTATTAGGCCTAAGTAATTAACTATGTATTTTATAGAACTATATGCACATAAAGTCCAAAAATAAACATATTTGCGAACTGGGACGCAGCATCTGTACATCCTATATCATCATATGAGCTTCAAAATATTCTCCTACAACAATATAGAAACTTAATTTTGTGCTACAAAGTGAATGCTCCTCAAAGCCGCTATGAGCTCTAGGTGTCGTATTATGACATCATATTATTCTCCAATGACGTCATGTAGTAACGAAAAAAATTGTACGACTCTTACAATGTGAATACTCTTCATTGGAATTCGGAACTCAAATATGACATCACAATCTTAAAAATGATGTCATGGGACCTTAAATACCACTGTGTGCTTACTCTTGTACAGGACTGTATGTTTAGGAAGAACATGCAAAATCTTTGCACAATACCCTCATGCTGAATTTCTTCGAACAATGGTTCTTTGTGGCGGACATGAGTTTGCGTGGTAAGAGATGCGTTCAGGCATATCAGCAAGGAGGAAACACTGGCGCAGCACCTTCAACACCGTGGTGAATCACACACCTCTTGATATTCAGCAAACTCCACAATGCATCTTTGCAGCCTCTCATCTCGCGCCTAATGCCGAGCAGTTGTGCTTAAATGTGTATAATTTTACATCCTCCGATTCGCACGGCATGTCAGCAGCTCAGAGTGAAGTACAGTAATGTTCAAAGGAGCTGTAATGTGGAATGATGGGGGGCCTGCAGGAGCTCAAAGTGCTTGACACACAGCTGTCTTTGCTATAAATCTTGTAAATCCACAGTACAAAAAAAAGACAGAAAAAGAGGGGAAAAAAACAGTCTCTCCAGAGGCTTCTTTGTGCAGTTTTACCAAAGCTCTAAGTAGCTCGACGAAATGCTGTAAGACTTCAACTTTACATGCAAGCAAAGCTGAGTCCTTGCTGGAAGTAAATTGATAATTAGTTTAAATTAGACTGTGTAAGTTTGCGGTTAACTGACTGGCCAAAATGAAAACTCAGATGACCTTATAAATAAAAGCTATGCCCACAAGACTCGGCGAATAAATGGTGAAACACAAAGAACAGTCTGAGTTCAGTAAAGCACATAAACAACATATGCTGCAGTTTTAAACGCAGGGTAGGTGATTTGGTTCAAAAACACTTTTTTTTTGTTTTGTTGTTTGAGACTCTTCACATCTCGAAATGACTCATTAACTTAAGTGGTCAAATTCAATTAAATGTATATTTATATAGTCTGTGGAATGTGTAGGACAAAGAAAAAAAAGAATATACTTTATTTACTCCAGCAGTGTTCACACAGACAGGATAGGCCATCAGCACATATCTGCAATGCAGACAGAGTGAAAACATTTTTGAAACAATTTATGTTTGTTGCATATTTCAGACGTCAAATCCACTAGAGCAGTGGTCCTCAACCACCGGGCCGAGGTCCGGTACTGCTTCGTGGATCAATCGGGCGGCTCAAAAAATCATTAATTATTTCTGTTTAATTTATTATCTGAGCCTGAACAATATTTTTTTTGAAAAGTCTACTATTTTGAAAAACGATCATATTCTCTCACTTACATCTTGGTCACTTGAGCGCCTAAGTTTAACCCACAAGCAGTAAAATTAGTCAGAAACAGATGTCTTTGAAAAGTTTCTTTGCTAAGAGGAAAAAGCCCAGTGAAGGACTCACAAACTGCCAAGGAATGGATCCGCAACCCATTTGTCAACAAATCAGGTGAATCCAGCATGTCTGTGCAAGAAGATCAACTGCTGGAGATGGCAAATGATGGCGGCCTTTTAGGGACAAATCACAAGTTTGTTGTTTCTAATAAAAGTGTGCAGCTTGAGTGCACAAGGTGTGTGACGCACTTAAGCCTTCCAGAAGCACCCAGTGAATCAATTCCTCAAATGCACCGCAAGACATGTGTCAAGAATTGACCGATCAGCTTCAGTTTGTATGGAATATACTCATTTCGGTAGACTAATTATCTTTGACAAATACAGAACACCTTTGTATTTTTTTCTTTAAATGAATTGACCGGCATTGACCGGTCCGCGGTGATAAAAGGTTAAGGACCACTGTACCAGAGGACGCTTGTCCACATTTTTAAAAAATCTGAAATAGGTTATTTAGGGTACATTTAGTTGTACATTTCAGATAAACGTCTTTTTTGTCCATGTGTACAAGAAGGTAGGGATTGCACGTACAGATGACCTAGCAAACTGACCTAAACCCTATCCTATACCAAACTAGTAGTGTTTTCAAAAGCAAACATGAGTGAGGCAATTGAAGATGAAGCAGAGCTAAGCGATATTGCAAAAACAATTATCACAATATCATGTTTCATATCATTTTATTTCGATAATTATTAAATGTTGTTAACAATACAATTAGGAAATTAGGATTTTTTAACCACTTTATTTTTAATTTACCAACAAAAAGCAAATAGTTTTAATAGTCAAAAACAAAAATATTTAAACAAAATGTCTGATCTCTTTATAAAGTAATCATAAGTGTTAAAGGGACTCTTAAATTGATAAATAAAATGGTACAAAGTGTGTGCAATGGTAAGTTGCAAATGCTGAACAATCAAAGCAAACTTTAAGGTAGATCAACATCTATAAAGTGTGAAAAATAATGATACAGTAAACCTCAAATTCTGCCAACAAACAAATTATGATAATCAAATCTGAGCTTTCAAGTAAAGGAACCAACCATCATTTTCAAATACATATTGCAACATTACAAATTGTGAAGTTGGATGTCTATATTACAAGAAAAGAAACCAAAACCACTCTGGCAACATCCTTATATCCATTTTTATTTACAATCTCCTCACTGCTGCAATACGGCACTCATGTTCACATGTGTTGTTATTCTGAGCTGAGGTGACAAGTGCGAGCACGTGGGTTCCATCACCATTGACAATGAGATTTGCGCTCATGCTCTTCTGGCATCTCTCATAACTGGGCAACCATCAATCGTTTTCTCATTGGATGACAAATGGACAAATTATTGCTGCAGCTCAGATACTAGTTTTTGGAGAGAAGTAAAAAGCACTGCAGTGTTTAAATGTGCTGAGTTTGTGTGAAGTAACTAGTCGTTATTACTGAAACGTGTATATCCCATACAAAGTGTGAAGCAGACTGGTTAGTTCTATCTACATGAATCGTGGCACGCCTGCAGCATTTGGAAAAGTTGGGATGTTTTCAATTAGGTGCGGCTGGCACAACATGTGTCGTGTGCCTCCATTGTAAATTACCAACTTATAGCCTAAGCTTATTGCAGCCACATTTTAAATGTGGCTCAGCAGCCACATTTTAATAAAACTATAGCCTTCATACCAAAACGTCATACAGAACTTTTTTGATTGTTATTGACAATGGCGTTCGGTCAATAAATTTTGATACCGATTTTATCGCCCAGCCTTTAAGATAAAGAGACCATGTAATTTTACCTTGATTTTGCATTGCTTTCGTATCTCTTTTGTAGAACCATGCTTCACTGTACTCAAACTAGATCACTTTGCTTCACAGGTACAACATCATACAAAGTCAGCAAACGATCATGTATGTTTAGTATGTTTTTCGCAGTTTTACAATGTTGTAGGCTGAAGCCTGTATTTTCAATAAGCCTTTGTTGGGCCTTTCTGAAATTCCTACCCTACATACTGAATGTGTAATGTAGACAAAATGCTTTCTAACCTTTTTTTTTTTTTTTTTGTATAAATTATATTCAAATTATAAAACGTTTCTAATGAAAAACAAGTTATAAATATTATTGTAAAATAAAAATGAGCAAAAAAAGTATTAATCTGGGACAAGACTAAAAAAATAATACAATAAAGAACAACAAATGAACATCATAAAAAATAAAACGTACAATAATTAAAAATGTTTGATATTTGGTTTCATAATTTTGTTTTTATTTCATAACATTGCTTTATTGTTTCTATATTATTATTTTATTGATTATATTGATTCTATATTACTTGCTAATATAGCAAAGTAAACCAGGAACAAGATTTAAAAGCACTATCTCACTCACCCAGTGTAATGAAAGCCAAAGAAAATATGAATATTAAATTAACGTAAAAAACTTTTTTTTCATATGTACAACATTTTTTTATTATTTTTATTTTTTAATTTTTTTAAAGCTGTAAATATATAATATTTTTATAATTCTAAATATCTCATTTAATTCATGTGTTACTTGTGGTTTCTTTATTTCAGACAACTGATTGTGGAATTTACAATGAAAACTCGCTTGAGTGACATTTATGGAACCTTGCATATTCTTTTAAATACACAGAACAGGATACACTTAGAAGACGAGGTTAATCTTACAGGTTAATAAATACAACAACTGCCATATTTCATAATACTTGGCCTTGTATGATTCTTCCTGTCTGCAAGCTAGATATGAGGGAAGCTTATGATGTAACTTCAGTTCACGCTTTGGGTCAAGAACAAATTGCATCACTTAATATTTTAGCTTTATATTCAGGCAGGATGGGGGAAAAATGCAGCTTCACATTTCTGGGTAATGAATCTTACATTATTAATGGCATGAATGGCGAATATACTTGAACTCCAGCACTGAGGCCCTGCGTTTCAAGTTCATTAATGTCATTCTTGAACTGAGATATTGCATCCAGCGTTACAGTATGTACCTTTCCCTCCTAAAACATGTTCAATGAATGTTTGAACAATACATCACTCCCTGCAAAACTTACTCAATGGCTTATTCAGAGATTTCCTTCATACTTTACACTACATTCAGGCTAAACCTATACATGTGTGTGTGTGGAGGCATGTGTATGTGTGCATTTTTTTAGATTTCTATTATTAATGCCCTTTCGCCAGTAGAACATACTGGAAGTATTAAAATTGAAAATAAAATAAAATAAAAGCACAGAGACGACATGCTAAATATTAAACTGAATGGTGAATAAACTTGAACTCTAACAGTGAGGCACTAACCATGACAAAAAGAAAAACAGAGCAATGCTAAATGCTAAACTGAATGGAAAATAAACTCAAAATAGGTCATTGAGGCCCTGCCCATGAAAGAAGAAGAACAGCAAACAAAATCAAAAATAGAGACCAAATGCTACACGCTAATCTGAATGGTGAGAGAGAGAGAGAGAGAGAGAGAGAGAGAGAGAGAGAGAGAGAGAGAGAGAGAGAGAGAGAGAGAGAGAGAAAACCCCAAACAAAAACTAAAATAGAACAAATGCTGAACTGAAAACACTTCCTTTCCAGACTAATAAAATGAAGACCAAATGCTAAATGCTAATCTACAGTGGGCCTAAGTGGTGAATAATCTTGATCTTCAACACTGAGGCCCTAACCATGATAAGGAAAAAATAGTGCAAGGCTAAATGCAAATCCGAATGGTGAATAAACCTGACCTCTAACATTGAGGTGCCAATCATGAGAAGAAGAAAAATAGAGCAATGCTATTTGTTAAACTGAGTGGCATATATATATATATGAGTGGCCTGCAGAAACACTAAACAACAAAAACAAAAACAGAGACCAAATGCTAAATGCTAATCTGAATGGCGAATAATACTGAACTCCAACATAAAGGCTCTAACCATGAAAAGAATAATATATAGTGCAATGCTAAATGTTAAACTGAATGGCATATTAACTCGAACTACGTCATTGAGAGAAAAAAACACCAAAACAAAAACTAAAATATAGACCAAATGCTAAATGCTAATTTGAATAGTAAAAAAACTTCCAACTTTGAGGCCTTAGCCATAAGAAAAAAATAAATGCTAAGCTAAATGCTAAACTGAATGATAAAAATACTAAAAATTGGTCATTGATGTCATGCCTATGAAAGAAAAAAACATCAAACAAAAATAGAGACCAAATGCTATGGTAATCTGAATGGTGGACATACTTCAATATACTCTATGAGAAAGAGAACAACACCAAACAAAAACTAAAATAGAGCCCAAATGCAAAATGCTAAACTGAAAACACTTGATTTCCAGACTAACAAAATAAACACCAAATGCTAAATTGATCTGAATGGTCAATATACTTAAACTTCAACTTTGATGCCTTAACCATGAGAATAGAGCAATGCTAAATGCTAAATTGAATGTCAAATATGTTCAAAATCAGTCATTGGTACCAAATGAAATGACACATGCTAATCTGAATGTTGAATTAACTTGACCTCCAACAGGCCCTAACCATGAGAAGAAGAAAAACAAAGCAATGCTAAATGCCAAATTAAACAGCAAATATATTCAAACTCTGTCACTGTAGCCCTGTCTGTGAGAGAGAAAAAAACACAACAAATAAAAACAAAAATAGAGACCAAATAATAGATGCTAATATGAAGACACTTAACTTTCAGACCAACAAAATAGAGCAAATGCTAACAAACAAAAACAAAAATAGTGACCTAACACCAAATCCTGGGCTGCAGGGTGGCGCAGTGAGTAGCACATTCGCCTCAAAGCAGGAAGGCCACTGGTTCGAGCCTCAGCTGGGTCAGTTGGCTTTTCTGTGTGGAGTTTGCATGTTCTCCCTTTGTTCGCGTGGGATTCCTCCGGGTGCTCCAATTTCCCCAACAAGTCCAAAGACATGTGCTATTGGTAAACTGGGTAGGATAAATTGTCTGTAGTGTATGTGTGTGAATGAGTGTGTATGGATGTTTTTCAGTGATGGGTTGCAGCCGGAAGGGGATAAGTTGGCAGTTCATTCCACTGTGGCGACACCAGATTACTAAAGGGACTATGCCAAAAAGAAAATGAACAGTTAGAGCTAATATGAAAGGTGAATAATCTTGATCTTCAACACCTTAACCATGAGAGGAAAAAGAGCAATGCTAAATGCTAAACTAAATGGCAAAAATACTCCCAATCTGTCATTAAGGCTCAGAAAAATAGAAATAGAGACCAAAAGTTAAACTAAAAACACTTGAGTTCCAGTTTACAAGCCCAAATGCTAATCTGAAAACACTTGATTTCCTGACTAACAAAATAAAGACCAAATGCTAAACGCTAATCTGAATAGTGAATATACTTAAACTCCAACTTTAAGACCCTGCCCATGAGAAAAAAAATGAGCAATGCTAAACTGAATAGCAAATATACTCAAAATCAATCATTGAGGCCCTGCCCATGAGCGAAGAAAAACACCAAACAAAAACAAAAATAGCGACCAAATGCTAAATGCTAAACTATACACACTTGATCTCGAACCCGAGGCCCTGTTCAATTGATGTTGTTACTAATCTACTATATTGCCACCCAATGTTATGCACCTTTCCATATCCCAAAACATGTTAAATGAATATTTGAACAATATTTGAAGTTACTCAAGGCTTCACGCTGAGATTTCCCTAATGCTTTAAACGCAGGACTCCAGCAAAAGTGGAACTTCAGCGACAGACGTAATACACTTTTGCAACTCGGCACACAATGGCACAAAGCCAAGAGCCGAGCCGCTCGCCGTCAGAGAAACCGCAATTCATGCCGAGTTTTTAACCTAACCTTGCTTTATTAGCTTATTTGATTCGCCATTCTTCTTTTAGTTGATTCAATACATCTCCTATTTGCATAAAACTGGCCGGTAAGATTATCTTCACTTATTCGATCTATCCTAAGAGTCACCTTGTTCTGGATCTTCTGCGAATAATGAGATTTTAAATTGGAAGACACTCACACAGAGAGCGAGCCATTTACAGTTAATTCATCTCATTGAGGTACATTGCTTAGAGGTATTGGAAGGTTTAGATTTTCATTCAGGCGTCATATTTAACAACGGCTGCCTCCTCCACTTCACTCGCATTCACATTTAAATGCCTCCAATTTGACTGATCCAATATTGCGTTTGACTGTTGTTATTTTCCTTAAAGCAAATATTTTGGCAAAATTCCTTTCTTGGGAGAAAATTATGTGTTGGTGGTGGCGGTGAGGGAGGGGGGAAGACGAGGATGAGAGGAAGCATGTTGTTGTCTGCAATATTTGTTTTTTTTTTTTTTGAGGATTTAGTGATTTTTTTTCACAGGCATCTGCTTGGGTGACACACAGTAACAAGTCCTCTGGGTCATTGCTTGGAATTGGGTGGATTTATTAGTTTGCTTGGACTATATTTAAGGATGTTAAACGTTAAATATTCATAATGTGTATAATTATGGGTTTATGCAGATGACAGGGTCAACAGAAACAGGGCTTACTGTTTTGCAGTTCAATTTGATATTGTAAGATCTGGGCTCTGATAGAAAGAAAGTCTCATACAAACATTTCGAATCAAGCAAGGCTGACATCTTTAGATTAAAAAATATTTATTGATTGATTGGCTGATTGATTTGTTGATTTATTTATTATTGAACACTCAATTATTATTGTATACTTTAATACTATTATATTATATATTATTATTATTGTTGATGTTGTTGCATTATATATTTTAATTGCATTTTTTGTCCCCATTGCATACACTATTTTTAATAACGCAAAATTTGTTGAAAACACTGAGCTTAAAAGCAGCAATTAGTCAAACTTTCCTACAAACTATTTTACTATAGTTTTAGAAATTGATTTTTGAGTAACACTGTAGTCTGTACACAATGTAATTAATTACACATTTAAGTATTAGATTTATAGTACTTACTGTACTGTACTTTACTTTTAAGGTAATTAGTCATTGACTAGAGATTGGTGTGGGATCATTGTATACAATTATGCATTATAAACTTTTATTACTACTCTCGCTGGCCACTTTATTAGGTACACCTTAATATTTCGGGTTGGACCCCATTTTGCCTTCAGAACTGCATTAATCCTTCGTAACATAGATTCAACAAGGTACAAGAAATATCCCTAAGAGATTTTAGTTCATATTGACATGATAGCATCCCTCAGTTGCTGCAGATTTGTTGGCTGCACATCGATGTTGCGAATCTCCCGTTCCACCACATCCCAAAAGTGCTCTATTGAATTGAGTTCTGGTGATTGTAGAGGCCATTTGAGTAAAGTGAACTCACAGTGACCCTCTGGCATCATCAAGGCATTTGTGCCCACAGAACTGCCGATCACTGAATATTTTCTCTTTTTCTGACCATTTTTCTGTAAACTCTAAAGATGGTTGCGCATGAAAATCCCAGTAGATTTGAATTGAATCCCAGCAATTTTTGAAATACTCAGACCAGACCATCTAGCACCAACAACCATGCCACGTTCAAAGTCACTTAAATCACCTTTCTTCCCCATTCTGATGTTCGGTTTGAACTGCAGCAGATAGCCTTGACCATGTTTACATGCCTAAACGCATTGAGTTGCTGCCATGTGATTGGCTGATTAGAAATTTGCATTAACGAGCAGTTGAACACGTGTATCTAATAAAGTGGCCGGTGAATCTATAATAACTACAATTAACATGAACAAAAGCAAACACAGGAACACAGCAAAATAAAATGTATATTATTTTAGGTTAGTTTCTTGAACTTATTTCTAATTTACTATAGGAAGAGCACTATAATATAAAGTGTAATAAACCAAAAAATATAAATAAAAACTTTTACTTGTACTGTAGATACTGTACTAGTAATGTTTACTATTTTTTTAGTATTTGAAATGTACTACAAATGTTTCTGCATTATTCAGAACCCACATTGGTAAAAATAAAGCTTCTTTTTTATTGTTATTAATGAACTTTTACCATACATAGAACCTATGCATTGCACAAAAAATTATTTATAGGAAAAATGGTTATATAGATTATTATATTGGTCTATGAAAAAAAATGTTGTTTGAAAAACTTTTTACTTCAATGCATCACTGAGAAAAGCCCTTTTGGATTCTTCCTGCCACCTTTATTTGTAGGAGTGAAAGTGTCACTTGTTTTATTGAATGACCTCTCACACGTGTGTCCATCACACTGATAGTATCTGTGGTGTAATGCTAAACAGTGCAGAGCTAGCGAGTTTCAATGGCTACATACATGGCACACGGCCTCCCTGCAGAGCGCTTGCAAATGTGTGTGCGAGTGAAGGTGAAGTTAATTGGCTTTTTATGACTTCAATTATATAACATTATGAACATACAGGCTTAGCAGCTCGTATGTGGCCTCTATTAACAATGTCTCTGGGATTAGCGACCGGGTTTAAGGTTTCAAGCACTGAGCTCATCACAGATTTTAGGAGCACCCGGTGCAAAAAAAAAAAAGTTCCTCTGGACTGTAATCCTAAAAGAGCGATTGCAAACTCCAAACCACTCCAGATAGAAATCGAATCGACGGCATCATGATGAGACACTCAGTAGCATGATGACTTAGCAAAGATAGTGCAGACTCACCTGACAACAAATTTCACAGAATCACTTTACATACTCCTTTCTTTAGGCCATGAGTTTAGGTTATTTAAAAGCCAATGTCAACTACCTTCAAAGGCTTGAGTGTGTTTTAAATCCTTTAAAAATCTATTAATTTCCACATTTTTTAAACATCTATACTTACTTTCGTTGCATTCGAAATCACATACATCCATATTATTTAGTACGCTAAAAACAGTATGCGAGCCGATTGGATGGATGCTACACTATTCCGTGAAGAACCGCTAGATAATTCATGAATGGGAGTAAAGCGACACAACTGACGTGGGTAGATCACATGATGATCACAAAATGGCAGATGTAGTATGTCCGAATTTCGCTGACCGCCTAGAGCGGCTGTAAAGAAATGTCACACCTACGGTTGGGTTTTTATTTCAATTTTTACCGTTAATAATATCACAAACCAGGGAGAAGCTCATTATAGTCTCTCAAAGGTCTTTGTTGTGGGCCTCAATCCATGGTCACACTAAAGTTGGTCACACTAAAGTTTGAATATTCGAAATTCAGTCTGATGGTGCTGCAAAAAACAACAGGCAGGGCCGGAGCAAGCTGAACTGCCGCTCTCTCTATTCTGTCGCCCTAGACGCGGATATAAGAGGGTGCGGGTAATGAGTGTAGTGTCGCGGACGCTGCCCTCTCTATTCTGCCGCGCTAGACGCGGATATAACTGTCGCCTCTATGGATGCGCCGGCGCTGACAACAGGATAAATAAAGCGCTGGACAAAATAAGCTGGGGCGAGGCAGTGGCGCAGTAGGTAGTGCTGTCGCCTCACAGCAAGAAGGTAGCTGGGTCGCAGGATCGAACCTTGGCTCAGTTGGCGTTTCTTTGTGGAGTTTGCATGTTCTCCCTGCCTATGCGTGAGTTTTCTCTGGGTGCTCCGGTTTCCCCCACAGTCCAAAGACATGTGCTACAGGTGAATTGGGTAGGCTAAATTGTCCGTAGTGTATGAGTGTGTGTGGATGTTTCCCAGAGATGGGTTGCGGCTGGCAGTGCATCCACTGCGTAAAAACTTGCTAGATAAGTTGGCGGTTCATTCCACTGTGGCGATTACGCTATATTTCCAAATATATTATAATATATAATAATATGTTAAAATATGCCATATTAGAGTAACTTTAGCATTCATTGAAGAATGATGGTATAGATCCTGTGAGTGCTATTTTATATTAGGCATGTATTTGTTTGCTTGGATTCATTTCTGCTAGTTGGGAGAAATATTTCATCAGTTGCTTAAGCGACAGTATTTTTGCATTTAAGTTTACTTAATCAGAAAGAATTATTTGTTGAGTGCAAAAGTGTTTTGCATTTACGTTAGTAGTCAGAAAGTTATTTCTTGAAGAAAAAAACGTTTTTGCATTCAAGATTACTAAGTCACCAACCTAACTCTAGAACTAAATTCTCTGAGCCCAAATAGTTTCTTTTTATAATTAGCAGTTCATGTGTGCATTGACTCTTCTTGTTAAATCGCTGAATTCCTCCCCTATTGTAAATCACTTTGGACAAAAGCGTCTGCTAAATGATTAAGGGTCTTATCATACACTCGGTGCAATAAGGCACAAGATGTGTTGCCGCGATTTGTTGCGATTTTTAGACCAGCACAACCCCAATTTTCACGTTTTGCGCCACATTGATTAAATAGCAAATCCATTTGCGCTCTGATGGGTTTTGGAGATGTTTGCATCACCATATGGCACATAAGAATAGGATGTGTGTTTGGAGTTATGATTATGGATTATAGATCACAAAATTTAGCGTTTTTTATTTTAGCAGTTTTTTTTAGGAAGGATGGTAAAACAAGAACAGGGTTATGAATATTCGTAATAATTCATAATAATGACTAAAAATACTAATTTGTGGATCTCCTTACTTCCGGGAGCAGCAATCCTGCCATTGTGGCAGGTGTATTCTGGGAAATTTTCTTATCCCTTGGTTTCGAGTGTGGTCCTGAATCTTCCTCTATGTCCTACTCCTTTAAGCTAAAGAGAATTGGGACACCCCAACCCCTTCATGGGAACACGTAAAAATGAGGGGTAGGGGTAAGGTGAAAAGCTAAGGGGTAGAATTGGGATCGGGCCTTAGACTGTGTTATAGAACGACAATAATAATAATAATCATATTAATAATAATATTAATAACAATAATATTAATAATACATTAAAATAAATCAAAACCACTATAACAGAGCTTAAATATTTCACAATAATAATAAATCAAAGATTCACATATAAAGTAAATAAATCAGCTGAAAGAATTATCAATAATATCAAAGAAATAACACTGTAATGCTGCTGAATTATTAAGCATTTCAAAATATAACATCAAATAAATACTACTACTAATAATAATAATAAAAATAAATAATAATAATAATAATAATAATATACAAATAAATAATAATAATAATAATAATAATAATAATAATAATAATAATAATAATAATAATTAGTCTCCAACAACAATGGCCAACTGAGCTGGTTCTATTTTTTAGCAGCACCCAGTGCTAATTAAAAAAAAGTCCTCTGTATTGTAATCCTAAAAAGCTATGATTGTCCACCAATAGCCATCAAGACGAGATTTGCAGTAGCATGGTAATTTAGCCTAGCTAGAGCTGTTGCCATTGACCTCACAAAAATACAGTTTCTTAGAAGAAAAAAAAAAAAAAAAGAAACAGTCTCCCTTCATTACACTGTTAGTTTATTCTTTAAAAGCAAATGGTGTGGAAGCAAAACAAGCATGTGCCCGTCCTGAAGGTGTTAACTAATCTCCAGTGACCAGTCTGTGCGCCGCCTTCGCTAATTGCTCCCTGTATTTCAGTGTGGTGTGAGAGCAGGCATTGTAGCGAGCGCCCGGTCGGCCCCCAGAGGTCTCACACCTTCATTATCACTCTTTATTGCGAAACCCTCCACCAAACAGCCTGCGCGATAAAAATAGAGCCTTTCCCCTCCTCTCCTTTTGGTGGTTTCAGTTTTAATTACCAACACAGCGCCCGAGCCCGAGTCCTCAGCAGGCTGGGCTTTTTGTTCACTAATTAAAGCGAGGAGGGAGTTTATTGAAGGGACCCCAACTATGTGCTCTCATCTATTATTAAGAGGGCAGGACAAATCATTTTCAAATTTAAACGCTGAAACCTGTCCAGGGACGCGCTGGGGTTCGGGTTCGGGAGGAGGGTGGGGGGGAAACGAAAGCCATTGAAATGGAGAAGAAAGACAGGGTGTTTTTTTTTTTTTTTTTGTCTCATCCGTTGGCACTCATCACGCATTATGACGCTCCTGTCAGGTACAGTCTGGCAGAGACTCCTGCCATCTGTCTGAAACGTCACCTCATTGACGCTTTCTGGGTCAAACATCGCTGCTAAACTCACCAGCCACCAGCCACAGCTTGGATCCCACCCTGATTTAATTGCTGCACCCCCTGTGTGTGTTTTGGCTAAACAGAGGACGTAAATAAGCAAACAGCAGGCAGGTAATAAGAGGGCGGGACGGAGGGTTGGAGATTGATAGGGGGGAACCTCCTCTCGCTGACCTGGCTTCATATTCAGCATTTGCTCAGGTATTTGTTAAATGGTTGTGAAGTTGACAGCTGCACAGGTAACTTGCTTGAAATCCAAACTTATTATTTATTAATTTATTTATTTGTTTGTTTGTTTTTTTGCAAGAAATTGTGAAGTCAGGGCCTGAAACTTTCTGCTACACATTGAAAATTTACCAGTATTTACTAGTATGACTTTGGACTGTGGGAGAAACTAGAGCACCTGGAGAAAACCCACGCGAACACAGGGAGAACATGCAAACTCCACACCGAAATGCAAACTGACCCAGCCGAGGCTCAAACCAGCGAACTTCTTGCTGTGAGGCAACAGCACTACCTACTGCGTCACCTAATAATAATAATAATAATATGTAATATTATTAAGTGTTAATAAAAAAATAATAATAATATGTAATATTATTAAGTGTTAATAATAATAGTAATAATAATAGTATGTAATATTATTAAGTGTTAATAAAAAAATAATAATAATATGTAATATTATTAAGTGTTAATAATAATAATAATAATAATAATATGTAATATTATTAAGTGTTAATAATAATAATAATAATAATAATAATAATAATAATAATATGTAATATTTTTAAGTGTTAATAATAATAATAATAATAATAATATGTAATATTATTAAGTGTTAATAATAATAATAAGGTATTTTACAATAATATTTTGCATTGCACATTTACAATAATATATTATATAAAAATATAACACAATATAAACACAAATCTAATATCAGCAGCTGCTTTTTTCTCCTTTATTCAAATATAAAATGTCCCTGATCCCTTCCTATTTAAAAGAAGAATCTGTTGTCTGATGGCATGCTTACAGGTACAAGAGTTGAACAGTCACCTGCCAATCACATCAGCTCCACCAGAAGAAAATCACTCTTCCTTTTTTTTATTAAAGAAGCTGACTCTAATATACAGCACAACAGGGAAGAAAAGCACAGCATCCCTTTCATGATGACTTTAGAGGTTTTCTCTAATGCCTTGAAATGTGTAGATATGTTCAATATGTTGACGTAATTTTAGCTGAAACATAATGACAAGGTGGGACATCAAGCCCCTCCCCTTTTTAGCAACTAGCCAATAGTCTAGCTTATATCAGCTCTGCCAGTCTGAGTAAGAGCTTAAGCATATCAGACCCTTTTTTTCCGCTTTACAATGCAACTTTCAGCATATTTCAGATGAGTCTGATATATTTTGTGGTCTGTGCCAGTTCATATTTACACTGTCTGATTCATTCATCCCTTCTATAGTGCAGTTTCACCGTGTAGAATATTGTAATTGTGTGCAACAGCCATTATTTTGAATGTGCTATTGCCTATATGCTGATTGTGATTGTATGTGTGTGGTATCTTTTACCCCATTGAACTTTTCAAAGGAAAGTGTGCATATTTTAGCTTTTGCCATAAAGAAAAATGTGCACTGTAAAAAAATCCATAATTTTAGGGTTTATTTCCGGCAGTTGGGGTGCTGAAAAAAAAACATAAAATAATGGCTGCTGAATTACCAACATTTACCGTAAAATAACGAAAATTAAAATAAAGAAATTTCCTTAAATTGAATTTTCTGGTAAATTTCTGTTATCCAACCTCTGTTATTTTACAGTAAATTTCTGTAAAAACCCCAGCTGCCGGAAATAAGTCGTAAAATTATGGATTTTTTTTTTTTTTTTACAGTAATGTGCCGACTGCTAATAGAATTTTAAGTTTAGAGTTTCAAGTTTGAATAGAATTAATTGTATGGAGCCAGATCAGTCTCAAAAATAACACATTTACACTTCACATTTACAAAATTCATAAATTCAAAATTCGTAAATGTTCAAAATCCTATTAATTATTATTTTTACTTGTGAATTTACAAATTGTGTTTTGAATTTACAAATTGTGTTTTGAATTTACAAATTGGATTTGGTAAATGTGATTTGTGCTGTGCATTCCTATAATTTTTTAGACTAATCTGACTCCATATAATAGCATTTTTAATGTGATTTAAGTGATGATATTGAATGTATTTTTGTTGTTAAATGTAATTGGTTTTTTTGTGATGTGATGTGAATGTTGATGTAATTATACAGTGAAGCCAAAGATAAATTTACACTTATTATGAATAATAAAAAAGAAAGTACATGATCATTTGAGCATTTTATTATTATTATTATTATTATTTATTGTTATTTATTTATTTATTTATTTATTTATTTATTTATTTGGTGTTCCTACCCTCATTGCGATGACTAATAAACTTGCAAAGAGAATTAAGTTTTTGTTTTATTTTGACTTGAAAACATTATGAAATTATTATAAAAAAGACTGATAGTGGTTCTGTTCTATTAAAGTCCTATGCAACTTTCAAATCAGGTAAACCATGTATCTCTATGTGACTCTGTGACACACTCCTTAATCATAAACAAACTCTGTTCCTGTCCATTGTTCCTTTTTTTTTTTCAAATGTTGACAGGTAATTTTTTAGACTAGGGATGCACCTATAGGATATTTTTTGTCAATAACATTTTTAACTAAAAACTTTTATCACTAATATTGGTCAACTGCATGCAGTAGCTAGTTTTTTCTGCACTCAATTAATGTTACTGAACATAAATTGGATCTAAATAACAATTTAAGACAGGCACATACACACACACACACACACACACACTCACTTGTTTTCACTCATTTGTTCCTTCTTAGTGACAGCTGTGGACAAAATTATCAATAAATTGCTAATTATAAACTTCTGTGAGTTTACCGGCAAGCATTGCGTTCAGCTGTGTGATGCGCGTGCATGTGAAGGAGAGCTAGGGTGAGTCCTATTTTGGTGAAACACAGGTAGTAAGAAACAGCATAAGGGGCAAACTACAGGACTACCATATAGTTTGGCATCTGATTATACAGTTTCTGAATCAAAGTCAAACATTGGCAAAAGCACCAAATAGCTCTCACTGTACTGATTGATTGATTGATTGATTGATTGATTGATTGATTGATTGATTGATTGATTGATTGATTGATTGATTGATTGATTGATTATGTCTTTAAAAGTATTTATTTTTGTATGCGGAAAAAACAGTATATTGTTTTATTTGTTTTAGCCCTTGTATAACAGCATCTTTACCTGCATAACTGAATTTGGATGCTTTGGTGGAGGGAGGGGGGTGGGGATTAAACTGTTAAAAAAAAGTGGAATTCCATCTTAAACTTGTCAAAAAAGCGCAGATTTTACAAAAAAAAAAAAAGTAAAAAAAAAAAAAAAAAAAAAAAAAGACCGATGTTTTAAAGACCGATGACTCGACATGCTAATGTGTTCCTTCATATCTCTTCTTTGAAGTTGTTCACAATACTTATCCATCCACAGAATTGGCTCTTTGTAGTATTCAAATGTGTTGACAAAACTGTTTTGCAGTAAGCGCTTCTGCTTTCGGATGCTGGTGACATGCCCTTTCTCCTTTATTTCTTGGTTTGTCTTAGACAAAAGCAGCTGCGTGATTGCTAAAGTTTTAAACAAAAGTGAAACCATCAACAAAAAATTACCCCTATTCATGTTTCCAAATATATCCGCAACCATTTAGAGCTCATTACTGGTTGATAATGTCTGAATTTACCAGTATTCTGTGTGGGAAAAAATGTTTGTGTGAAAGATGCTTTTCTGGAAAAATTATGAAACGTCCCTGTCTGTGTGAACTGCACTTTTTTTAACTTAAAATCGCAATTTTCCAAATATTTACACAATATGAAAGTAGTTAATGTCTACTAGTTTCCAAAATAAATTCTTCTGTGTTAAAAAGAAAAAAGAAATTCAGGTTTGGAACAAGTGAGTAAATAATGAGAAGTGTTGGGGGTGACACATTACAAGTAATGCGAGATAAATAATAATATTACTTTTCTAAGTAACGCATTACTTTTAAAAATTAAGTAATTATAACTGAGTTACTTTTTAGTTTAGCTAAATCACTTAAAAAATGTTGAATCAAAATGAACGTAGTCACATTGAGTCCCGCACACAATGAGAGAATGCAGAACAGACAGAAAGTAAGATAGCAGAGCCTTACATTTCTGTGATGGAAAAATCTCATTATTTTGAACACATGGAAGAAAAGTAAAAGAGGATTATTGCAATGGACAGTGATTTTACTTTACTAATAAGACAAAAAGTACAAAAGCAGCAAACACATTGCTTTAAACATTCATTAATCTGTATATACGGCATGTAAGGCTCTGGGGTCAGGAAGTTCTCGAAGATAACATTATTCTACATACATTTTAAATGTCTTTTATTTTTTAAGTTAATTAAAGGTTATACATAGTGTTGTTAATTGCAGAGCTACTCTATCTAAATAAATAAATAATAATAATAATAATAAGAAGAAAAAAACTCCAAGTTCTAAAAGAGATCAAGCTGCAGCGAGGTCAGAACTCAAAAGTAATATAACGCATTACTCACCATAAAAAGTAACTAAGTAACACAACTAGTTACTTTATTGGAGAGTAACTCAATATTGTAATGCATTACTTTCAAAAGTAACTTTCCCCAACACTGATAATGATTACATTTTAAAGTGAACTATCATTTTAAGACCAACAGTAGCTATGTTTCCATCCAAAACTGTAAATTAACAATATGCGCAAAACTTAATAATCACATAAAAGATGTGCGAATAAATCAGCGTTTCCATCCAACGAGCGAACAAAATCATCAAAGCAAACAAAATCATCACTTCCTGATTAACTGGTGCCAAATATCAACAGTAAAAACAGAATTTGCTTTGTTAGGAGAAGCTGCGTGAATCTTTTCTTCTTTTAATAAATGACTTGTGCCTCAAAAGGCAATCCTGACATGCAATGAACGTGTGGTGGCAATTGAAGGCATGATTGATCTGTCTTTTTTCTGGAGGTAATTAATAATATAATAACACTAATACTGAGATGGTTAAAGCATTTTAGAATGACCTAAAACAGCATTTCAGATGTTTTCCAATGTGCTCAGCCTGCTGGTTTGTCCATTTACACACAATTTTATTATCACATGATCACTTCTAACAAAATCTCATGACTTTTTTTAATGTGCATTCTGGAATATGTGCGGTAAAAGTGCTTCCATCATAGTTTATGTGCATCTTATCAAATAAAAAGTTTATCCTACTCAGTTATGCGTATATGGTTTTTTTTTTTTTTGCTCATTTCAAACTGTATGCGCATCTTGGCATTTCCATCAACTTTTTTTTATGCACATCTCCAAAATGAGCATTAAAACAGGTGGATGGAAACGTAGCTACTGACTAAAAAAAAGCACTGTATTAAACTATGTTTTAAATTCAGGGGTTTTAGATTCGTAAACAGACTGTATACCTCAAACCATCAACAAACTATCACAAACACCATGCAACAGTCAAGTATATAATTATAGGGCCCATAATAACAATAAAAATCCCCCCCAAAAAGCAAGATATTGCATACAGTGTCTGTATTTTTTCCAAATCCAACCAGTAATGGAGTTGGTGTTGGGCTTATTCAAATTAGGCTGGTTTTGGTTGCTGTGAGTTGACGGGGTGCAGTGAATAGCGAAGAGAGCATAATGAATTTAGCTTGGCTGGGGAGTCTGTGAAACTTCCAGCGGCCTAACAAGCACTACGCACTCTTTCAGCAATTAGTCACTGTCAAATAGGGGCAAATGTAGCACTCTCTACATGCTTGTTAGGTAAAAATCTACACAGAGGTCAGTGACACCGAGGAAAATACAGTGTTTCCCACCCATTCATTGGAGGAACAATACTACTTCTTAAAGGTTTTCTTTCACAGCAGAAATTTAGCTCAGGAATATTATAGATTATATCGATGAGGAATCATAGCATTGGTGTATTTCCAAATAATTCAAATGAATTCTTCATCCAACTGTAAGCGCATCTTTAAAAATTGCCCAAGATATTGCATTTTGAAAGATCACTTGACTATCTCTCGGCTTTGTTGTATAAAGGCAAAGGTATGATGTGGCGTCTTACAAATTATCTCTATCTTCCATTTAATAAAGTTCACCATGGCGACCCTTTAAGAACAGGCACTTATGAAGGCGCCGTCCTCCGTCTGTGGTGAAAATCAAACACCTTCACTAGTACACCAGTCCAAAATAAATGTCACTGCCTCTCGCAATGCTGCTCTGCTCACTTTGAAATATAGATTTTTCAATTACCTACAGAGAACCTACATTTTGGTATCAGATGCCCCACTAAGCGCTCACTCGCACAAGTTATTCTTTTTATCCTCTTTTTTTTGTTATAAGTAAGCTTTAATCTAACTGAAATTGCATTCATTCATCAAGATACCAATGCTTTCTCAATGGCTTTAAGAAAATATTATTAAGATTTTAAAAATTAGTTTAGATTAAGTTTAGGAGATTATCCTTTATATTTGAAATTATGGAGAAAAAAAATTATTAGTAATAATAAAACTAAAAACTATTAGAAGGAAACATTAAAAATAAATAATAATAGATATGACTATGTAACTGTTATATTATTATTATTATTATTATTAGTGTTGTATAATGCTTAATAATAGTTGTTTTATAATATTAATAACAACAACAATAGTAATAATGTGTTATGAGTTTGTCCTTTTTATATTAAAAAAGTAGACAAAAACAATAGGGGACATTGTTTTTTTATTTTTTTAAATGTATTATTTTACAATTATTATTATTATTATTAATAATAATAATAATAATAATAATAATAATAAATAGTGATAAATAGAGTGGATTTATTGTAGATAAATAAATAGCATGTTTTAATCATAATAATAAAAATAAAACAAACAAATAAATAAAAAAATAAATAAATTATTGTTGTTGTTGTGAAATAAATAAGCATTATATAACATAAATAAATAATAATACTATAGCAGCCCCATCGTAATATCTAAAATAATAAAAAATATATTGTTATTATAAATTCTATTGTTTCCTTCTACTATGTTTTTGTTTTATCATTACTATTATTATTATTCTTAAAATCTATAATTTTAAATATAAAGAATAATCTCATGTACTCAAATATCTCCTAATTACTGCACCACCACTACTACCACTTTTATTAGTAATAAAAATTATTAACAACAACAACAACAACAAAAATAATAATAATAATAAATAGTGATGCAATGTCAATACTAGTTCGATGTAAAATATTGCAGTAATTATTATTATTATTATTATTATTATTATTACTACTACTACTACTATTACTACTACTACTACTACTACTACTATTATTATTATTATTATTATTAGTATTATTATTATTATTATTATTATTATTATTATTATTATTATTATTATTATAGACTAACACTTTTTTATGCATTGTGCTTTTTCATCGACCAAACACACCGTGACATCAAATGCTTTTTCCTCACCTTCTGCCTCTTATTGTGTAAAATTATTTAATTTCTGGATATGCATTTAAAAAGCTACATTTCTCCCTTGGATGGATTTTTCCAATATATAGTAGGACAGATATATAGGTCAGAGACTCTTAAGGCCTTATCAGAAATTCACCATTGCCTGGTTATTAAGGACAGCTTAGGTGGAGAAGGCTGAAGTAGCACGAGGGGTTAAGGTGAATTGATTGCCTGTGGACATGTTAAACATGACCCTGTCAGGCCTGCGCTCCGCTCCTAAAATGCGCCAACCTGTGCACCTGGCTGCAAGTAATCAGCTGTAGAAAGGCTTTAATAAAATTCGGAGGGCCCCAGAACTGGCCCCAGGGGGTGTTTTCTACCAACTCGAAAATAATCAAAACCCGCGGCAAGAGACATTTGCGGCGTGTTATCACAGAGAGCATAGTAAATGCCTCACCATATCAGAGCCCTTTAAAGCAAGACACTGCAGGTGAATGGGGGGGAGAACTAATAGTTATCACCAGACTTCCACAGTTGATTGATTATGTTAAGAATATATAATATATATAAAAGGTTTTAAAAACCTTTTTATAAAAGTTTTTTGTTTATATATGCAAATGAGGTATTTTTTATTAAATATGTGCTAATTTGTATACATTTATAGCATCACAACATATATGAAGTCAGATTAGAAATTCTAGTTTCATATTAAAGTTTAAGGTTTTAGAGATATTCGAAGTCTCATTTTATCACTTATAATTTTGGAAATACTGACAACAACCGGGGGGATTTCCTCACAATTTTTTGTAAAATATAATTTTGCAGTATAATCATTTTTCACTATAATCAGGCAATCTTTACAGTTTTTACATATTCCTCTGTAGAATACTGAAGGATTTAAAAATATGCATTGTAATTGAAATCTACAGACAGAAAATTATTAAAGTGAGATAAAAGAAACATTTTAACTCTAACAAACATTAACAGAGAGATGTTTTCAACACATTTCTAAACATAATGGTTTTAATAACTCATTTCTAATAACTGATTTATTTGATCTTTGTCATGATGACAGTAAATCAAAATTTACTAGATATTTTTTCAAGACACTTCTATACAGTGACACTTCTATCCTATATTTAAAGTGACATTTAAAGGCTTAACTAGTTTAATAAGGTTAAATAAACAGGTTAGGGTAATTAGGCAAGTTATTGTATAGCAGTTGTTGGATCTGTAAACTATCGGAAAAAATATTTAGCTTAAAGGGGCTAATAATTTTGACCTTAAAATAATGCTTAAAAATTAAAAAGTGCTTTTATTCTAGCCGAAATAAAACAAATAAGACTTTCTCCAGAAGAAGAAGAAAAAATTGGACATACTGTGAGGATTTCCTTGCTCTGTTAAACATCATTTGGGAAATATTTAAAAAAGAAAACAAAATTTTAAAAGGGGGGCCAATAATTCGGACTTTAACTTTCTATCAACACTAAAACTTTAAAGCAGCTTTAGCAGGTGGTGTGGTAATTGCATTTATGCTTTAATGCCAGACACTGCGACAAAATAGTTTTTTCATCCACCTGTTAATTTAGATTTGTTTTTTCCCCTAATTCTTTAAGACTGTAGAAAAAAGCACACTTTTTAATTTTTTTTTTTTTTCCCTCCTTTTATATCTAAAGTCTCTCTACTTTTATCTACATCACTCTTTTATTTCTACAGTCTCTTATGGAAATACTTTACAACCAGGTACCATTGGTTAATGCATTTACTAAAATTAGTAAACAATGAGCAATACATTTATTGCAGTATTTAACCATCTTTGTTAATGTTACTTACAATTACAATACAGTCGCTCACTGTTAGTCCTTATTAACTTGCAGTGCAATAACATACACAAATTTAGATTTTAATAATGCTTTATGTTGAAATCAAATGCTTCACAATTATTGTTCATATTTATTTGAATAAACTTTACAATAAAGTTCCATCAGTTAAACAGAAATTGGAAAAAAATAAATAAACAGGGGTGGGGGTGTGGGGCTAATAATTCTGACTTCAACTGTATACATATAAAAAATACCAATAAAATAAAACAATATTAAAACACTTGACAGTGCATTTTAAATGCTATTTAATTAGCTTTAATCCTTACACTAAAAAAATGAACAATTTGTGAAAAATCAAAAGCTCAAAATCTCAAAATAGACAGGTGCATGAAAAAACGGAAATTGTCAGGAGTGTCTCAGCTCAAAAATATAGCCAAGAAAAATATCAACACAGCCACCTCATTTTAAAGCCTCTGCAAACACATACATGGGGCGGATTGGACGGAGGCACAATAATGGCGCGGGGTGTCGGGTAAATGTTCGCCCCATTCACAGGCACCAGCTTGCGGCACGGGGGCAATGAGAGGATAATTACGGGGGTAACTTGGGCTCAATCTGTCCACGGGCCCCGTCCCGTCCTCCCCCTGAAGGGGTGTTTCCCTTGATTAGCCCAGCTCGGGGTGCAGCCCCTCCGCGGATGGCAGATTGAAGTTCATCACGGGGGTCTCAGCTGCCAGTGTGTAGCGATGAATTGCCTGCTGTAAGAAGGTGTTGACAGGAGCAGCTGGACATCAGCGAGTGATGAAAAGAAAGGGAAATTCATTGAGAGCCGAGACAGAACGGTCCACTGGGGAGACGGAGAGGCAAGAGAGAATATCTGGCATCTGCTGGACGAGAACCGAAACTGCAACCTGTCCTGAAGGTGCATAGTGCAGGAGGGAAGCTGAAAGGGGGTGTTATGTCATCAAGAGAAGAAAAAAATACTGTTTGGTTTTATAAATTTAATTGTTGAATTGTTGTGGAATTTTAATGGCAAATAGCTAAACATGAACTGCAGCTAATCCTTTTTTTTTTTTTTAATTAGTGCAATAATTGAGTTGAACGTAAATTTATTTTCTATAATAATAATAGTAATAATAAATATTAATAATACAGAATTATTAGATAGTTTATTACAAAATTATATACACAATTGTCATTAGTACTATAGTTAGTGAAAGTGATGTATACATTTAAATGTATATTAATATAGTAATGATAATCATAATAAATATTAATACAAAATTATTAGATAGTTTATTAAAAAATATAACATGAGTATTATTAATAGTACTGTTAGTAACACTAATGTAGACATTTAAGCATAAATTAATAATAATAAAGTTATTAGTTTGTTTGGTAACATTTTATTTTGATGGTCCATTTGAGTATTAGTAGACTGTCTGCTTAATGTCTGCTGATACTGACATGTCAACTTACACTAACCCCAACCTAACAGTTTACTTATAATCTAATGAAAATTAGTTGGCATGCATAACTGAAATTCAACAAACAGACCATCAAAATAAAGTTTGTTTATTAAAAAAAATCACATGATTGTTATTATTGTTATTGTTAGTAACAGTAATGTGGTCATTTAAGTGTATAATAATAATAATAATACAAAATTATAACATAATTTATTACAAAAATTACATGATTATTATTCATATTATTATTGTTAGTAAGAGTAATGTATACATTTAAATGTATATTAATAATGGATAGTTTATTACAAATATTTTTTTAATTATTATTGTAACTGTTGTTAACAGTAATAATGAAATTCGCGCATATATTAATAATATTACAAAATTATTATTCTGGGAAACATATATATATATATATGTGTGTGTTTCCCAGAGATGGGTTGCGGTTGGAAGGGCATCCGCTGCATAAAAACGTGCTGGATAAGTTAGCGGTTCATTCTCCTGTGACAACCCCCGATTAATAAAGGGACTAAGTTGACAAGAAAATGAATGAATAAATGAATGAATATTATTATTATTATTATTATTATTATTATTATTATTATCAAAAATAATTAGAAATAATGTAGTAAATGAATAATTAATATTTAATTTACTCTTGTTTTGCCAATAAACATTCAAACTTTTTAAATTTATTTTTTACCACCACCATCACCGCTACGACCTACTACTACTGCTACTATTACTATACTACTACTACTACTACTACTACTACTAGTGGTAGTAATAATAATAATAATTATAATAATTATAATATTTCCCTGTATGGCTGGGAAGGCATCTGCTGCATAAAACATATGCCAGAAAAGTTGGCGGTTCATTCCACTGTGGCAACCCCTGATAAATAAGGGACTAAGCTTAAAAAAAAAAATAATAATAACAACAACAACAACAACAACAACAACAACAACTTTGCTTTCAGCACCTTTGCTGTAAATAAAACCAAACAAGTAGTATATTTAATATAGATAGAACACGTGCGTTTTACAAATACTGACTCATTAGAAGTCTTACACTATTGTTGTTATACATAAAATAGCATTCTAAAAAAAAACCATAAAATATGAAATTTAATTACATGTGCTTTTTTTAAATCTATTTTTTCAAAAGCGATCAGTGTAGCATATATAATTTCTCTTCCATAAAAACATATTAAAATGAATTAAAAGAGCCTCTTAATTCCTGCAGGCTAAATGGTGGAAAATCTCCTGTGGCTTCACTCGCCCACCACAAAACTGTCAGAATGTCAACAAAGTTATCATGCAAATTGCATGTGAAAAATAATGACTAATGCCTGAGACCGAAGCAGCTCACATGCAAGTAAATACTAAAAAAAAATAAACAGCCCGGCTAGTTGTGATTCCCGGTGTAAATGAGGTATGATGGTGAGTGGCTGGCACACTGAACCCCAGCTTCTGCCAGTGCCCTGGGGTTACACTTGGCTCTATTGGTGTGATTTCACTATCCTGTGCATTAATGAACTGCCTACCCGTGCAAATGAGCTTTTAATGGGTGTTACTCTGCTAGTGCGGTCCTACCTCACACAAAAGGCGATTTACGCACCGACGCCACCCTCCCGATTTCACTCAAGTAAGTAATTGAGGGTTGCAATCACGCTGGTGTTCCAATACACTGCTAAACAAGGGCATTGGTGCATTCGCTGGAATAGGACCACTTATTTGGTCTTTGCAAAGAATGTGCTGTTACAATACCTTTTCCCAGTATTTTTGCAACTGTAATGCTCTTAGTTTATTAAATATGTCAGCTATTCAGCTCATGCACAGTACTGACTCGTTTAAAAAGCAAATATGTAACCCCAAAACCAGACCAGGGTCTTCTTTTGTTTTTAAATTGAGATTTATATATCATTCAATAGCTGAATAAATAAGACTAGGATAGGTTTGTTAAGCTTAGGTTTGTTGGGATAGCACAATACTTACCCGAGATACAACTTTGATACAAATTAAGTTCTTAGCATTGCATGTTACTACATACAAATAGGGTTTTGATATATTTCTACTTAAGAATCTACTTAAAGCAGATCTCAAACCTGATTCCTGGAGGGCTGCAGCTCTGCACAGTTTTGCTTCAACCCTAATCAAACACAGCTTATACAAATAATCAAGGTGTTCAAGACTTCTAGAGACTATTAAGCAGGTGTTGGAGATGGTTGGAGCTAAACTGTGCAGAGCAGTGGCCCTCCAGGAAATGAGTTTGAGACCACTGACTTAAAGGGTTAGTTTACCCAAAAATAAATATTATGTCACCATGTCACCTACTTTTACATTTTTGAAACCTGATTGAGTTTCTTTCTTCAGTTTAAACACATATGAAGGTATTTGGAAGGAAGTCAAAAGCCTGTAACTATCGACTTCCATAATATTTGTTTTCCTACTTTCGAAATCGGTGAGTACAGTTTTCAACTTTCTTCAAAATATCTCCTTTTGTGTTCAAACAGAATTAAAAAAAACTCATGAAGGTTTGGAACCACTTTAGGGAGAGTAAATATTGAGCAAATGGTAAGTAGATTTGCATTTCTTGGGTGAACTTTCTCTTTAATATTAACCCTTTGGCTGCCCCACCAAGAAAAAAATGTTTAGATTGCATTTCTTAACTCGTAATGTCGCTAGCTTACTCACTCAATGCATTTATTTTTTCAACACATCCCATAATTTCTAAAATATCAACCTCTACCAAATGGTCGATATGTTGGTTTACAGTAAAAGTACCAGAATTAATAAATATACTATGGAAAATCTGAACATATGAAGTGTAAGACCAATTTATTTTAGAAAAGAATCAAAATAACACATTTTTGAATACTGAATCACCTTTTTAAAGTATGCCATATAATATTTCATATTCTCATTAAACGTTTTCTCATTTTCTTGTTTGTTTGTTTTTTTTACAATAAAACTAAAGTCAAGTTTAGTACTGCAGCAGGATTATTTTTGTTTGATTTTTTTGTTTAACCAACAATGCTGTTTGTGTAAACCATTATTTGAAACAGTCGCTTTAACAGTCATTATTTAAAACAGTCAAAACATGGTCAACCGTTTGGTACAATAGTTGACAATAGTTGTTTTTTTTTTTTTTGACTGTTTCTAAAGATATACTCATACAACTTAAGGATAGTTTTGTGATTCAGGGCCACACTTAAGTTTACAGCACAAAAGAAACAAGCCAAAACACAAAGGAATTTAAAAAAGCAAAAATACATTTAAGATGAATGAATGAATGCTTATAAATGAAAAAAAAATGAACGCAGATACAATTACAAGAAAAGCAACAAGTAGATGTGGATGCCATGACAAGTCAAAATGGAGAAAACAAACTAAAACGTAATAAAAATGAAGCAAAAACAAAACAGAATTTAAAAAGCAAGCTTAAGTACACAAAGGAAACAAGCCAAAACTCCACACAGAAATGCCGACTCACCCAGCTGGGGCTCAAACCAACGACCTTCTTGCTGTTAGACGACAGTTCTAACCACTGAGCCATGGTGCCGCCCCCCCAAGCCTAAACAATGTTATTAAAAGTAAAACAATGCAATCAAGACACTACACAACAGAACTGCTCCTGACCACTGGGGACAGTTGGTCCATGGATATAGACAAGTACTCACATATGTTTTTTTGCATATCTAATAACATCTCATTTTTATGAGGTTGTTAACCCAACTCTCAACCCCCAATCTGCAGGACCATACACAGACACAGATAATTCAGCTTACCCAAATCCCCTACAGCACATGTCTTTGAACTGTGAGGAAACCCATGCTAACACAGTGAGAACATGTAATTTCTCCATACTGAAAACCCAAGTGACCCAGCTGGGGCTGGAACCAGCGCCTTTCTTGCTGTAAGGAAACAGCGCTATCCATTGAGCCACCATGTCACCACTTCCCTTCATTTTAGAATGTGAACAAGCCGAGTAATATGTCTGAATTCAACAGTAGGCGAGAAGAACCCATATGACCAACAACTGGCGAGGTTCTGTAGTGCGCATGCAATGAATGTATCCCATGATGCCACACAAAAGGACTCATAAATGGACGCAAAGCAACTGACATAGACAGATCATGTGATAATGACAAAAAGTGAATAGCACACACTCACATTCATACTATAGAACGTCCTTTTCTAATGGTCTTGAAGTAAATTCAAATGTAGTTCCTATACGAATAGTAGACAATTTCGGATGCAGCTATTGTGGCGATTAGTAAAATCTAAATATCAGAATGTATGTTATATTGTGGTGCACTTTACGACACACTTATAACTGTCCAGTGTGTATGTATGCAAGTAACTGCCCGTTTTGCAGACCAACTGCCCCCAAGTGGACAAGAGCATTTTCATAGTGTCATGACTTATTTCTGTTGTGTTGTTAAAATCAGCATGACCCTGGAAACTTTTATTTCAGTATGTTGATGTAACTGGTGAGGCAGTGGCGCAGTAGGTAGTGCTGTCGCCTCACAGCAAGAAGGTTGCTGGGTCGCTGGTTCGAATCTCGGCTCAGTTGTTTGCATGTTCTCCCTGCCTTCGCGTGGGTTTCCTCCGGGTGCTCCGGTTTCCCCCACAGTCCAAAGACATGCGGTACAGGTGAACTGGGTAGGCTAAATTGTCCGTAGTGTGTATGTGTGTGGATGTTTCCCAGAGATGGGTTGTGGCTGGAAGGGCATCCGCTGCGTAAAAACTTGCTGGATAAGTTGGCGGTTCATTCTGCTGTGGCGACCCCGGATTAATAAAGGGACTTAGCCAACAAGAAAATGAATGAATGAATGTTGATGTAACTCCAAAAAATCTTGAATATTGAGAAGGGGGCGGGGCTTTCTTTTATGTGCATCATTCCCTTGTAGCAAACTAATGGTAAGGGGCCGTGGTTATGAATATTGTGGCTGTTAAGCTGTCAAACTGATGTCAACAGAACGTTCGCCACAACAAAGGTGCAAGCTCTAGGCATGGGCTAGTATAAGATTCTGACATGATAACCTTGGATATTAAAATCAAGGTTTCACGGTATCACGGTATTGTGGTTACTGCTCTAAAATATGTTCTTTTTAAATATCTGGGTAAAAAAACAAAACCTTTTCCCTTTTTGAACACAATGCATTTTAAATTGAGAAACATTTATAATATTTTAGAGCAGTAAATATGTCAGGCTTAATGAATTATTGACTTCTGCTGTTTTTATTAGTTTCACAAACAGATTTCTTTACCATTTAAAATGGCATGTTTAGAGATAATTTCTGCTGGAGAAATGTAAATAAAAAATATTACTAATACCTTAGGAACCGTATAGCAGAAAATTTTGATGGTTAAAAAAACCTTGACTTTTCCAAACTACAGTATACCTTGAACACGGTTTTCCACCCATGCCTAGAAAGCACATGGTCAGAATTTAATTTAAGATTACCAAAACAAACTTTTTTTCAGTGGATTTTCTGTTTACAGATTAATTGTTCACATTAATGTGCTCAAGCAAAATAAACATTGCATTTCTGTTGCGTTGTGGCTTGTTGGCTTGTTTCCACAGTGTTGCGAACTTTGCTTTTCAAATTTCATTATGTTCTAGACTACTGGGCCACAGTAAGTTAGTCTGCAATCGGCACTTACATGTTGCGTAGGCCCAGCATGCACCTGTGCAGACACAGACGTGATGAAAGCCACTCTGTTAGCCGGGATGGCTTCACAGCGATGATAAGGAAGTCTCACAGCCTTGCTGACACCCGCTACTGCTTAATTAGCCAGAATCAGCCCAGCCCTGTTGGAGAACCAGAGAGACTCATGATTAATGATAAAACTCCATTTGAGTACAACCGCTGACACAACACTACATGTCACAGCGGAGTCCACATGTAGTACAGAGGAATAAATGTCTGTTCACAACAAGGATAATGATACATATAATGATAACTGCAGTGATCAAAAAGAAAAAAAACAGCATACACATTGGGTCAATTGACATGATCTTGGTTTAAAGCATATTTAGTGTGTCGCATCAGAAATAATTGATGGATGAGCAAAGATTAATCCCACATGGAATATGCATGCGCAGAAAATTTGAGCCCATCATTGAGTCTATTTATTTACTTGTGTAAATTTATATGTATTATTTATTATGTTTTTAAATTAGTTTCAGTAATATTATCGACTAATATGAAAATGTTTATATGATTTGTTTACAATACAGCTTGTAAAGTAATATTTTCTGTCATTATATTTTTATGTAAGGTGATGCAGTGGCGCAGTAGATAGTGCTTTCGCCACACAGCAAGAAGGTTGCTGGGTCGCAGGTTCGAGCCTCGGCTGGGTCAGTTGGCGTTTCTGTGTGGAGTTTGCATGTTCTCCCTGCGTTCACGTGGGTTTCCTCTGCGTGCTCCGGTTTCCACCACAGTCCAAAGACATGCAGTACAGGTGAATTGGGTAGGCTAAAATGTCCGTAGTGTATGGGTGAGTGTGTGTGAATGTTTCCCAGAGATGGGTTGCGGCTGGAAGGGTATCCGCTGCGTAAAAATGTGCTGGATAAGTTGGCGGTTCATTCCGCTGTGGCGACCCCGCATTAATAATACATTTTTTACAAAATTATCACCAGAAATAGCAAAAAAAGTTAATAGATTCTGTCTAACCCTTAGCAATAATCCATTAATTCAGATTTTTTTTTTTATTCTGTTAGTTAGCACCTATTGACTTCCATTGATATTTTCCCTACTATGAAGTCAATAATGGTCCCATCAACCATAATTTTTCAAAATATCTTCTTTAGTGTTCAGAAGAAACACATAATGGTTTAAAACCAAACAAGGGAGAATAAATGGCCACGTAATTTAGATTTGGGGATCTATCCCTTTAGTGTGAATAATGGTAGATAGAAATGCATTTGCTGGATAAATTCCGATGTACTGTACCAGACAGTAAACCAAAAAAAAGGAACTCATCTGCTGTTTCAGCTGATTATGTCTTCCTGGTTTCTCGGCTAGTCGTTTGCCAATACCATCATCAGCTACTCAAACAACTTGATGAAAATGCATCTAATTCACTTTTTTTGGGTGTATTTTGAAAATAATTAATTAAGGATAAAATCCCATCTGGTGAATTTAGTTACACTCTAAAAAAACGATGGGTTGTGTCAAATTTGGACCAACTTTTGGGTTAATAGTTTACTTAAACTTACAGTAGTCAACATTTGAAGTGGATCACCACCTTTCATCAAAGTTGTCCTAAAACTATTGAACAACACCCATTCTTGTCCTAGGACTATTTTGAGAAACATTTTTGGTTCACATTGAATGTTGACTACTTTAGATTTGATTAAAAAAATTAATAAATAAAAAAGTAAGGTATAATGTCTGCATAATCCTTTTATGTTGTCCCAACGCAAATCGATTAAGTTAACTTAATTGTTTTTTATGAATTTAAGTGGATTCAATATAAAATAGATTCAATAGGTTGTCCCAAACTAAACAATAGTGTTGTTAAACTATTTACTTAAATGAACTGAAAACAAAGTCTTTTTTTAAGTGAATGGTTGGTTTTATACATATGACCCAACGTGGGGTTAAAATGGCTCAGTGTGTTTTTGTGTGTGTGTGTGTGTGTGTGTGTGTGTGTGTGTGTGTGTGTGTGCATAATCACAATGTAGTAAAGTAAAATCAACACTGCAACTCTGAATATAATATAAAATATAACCCAGACTTTTCTATATTAAAATACAACACTACCCTTTTCATTTTAACTTTTGAATCCAACATTTGGATTTGTCCTTATTTCACCCAACATTGGGTTACAAAAAGCCAGCATTTTAGAGTGCATGAACAACACAGATATCAAAACTAGCACCGGGTAGCTGAGGCACCTTTAGGTTTCGAATTAGCTGTTTGCTAACCTAGTTTGCGGAGTTTCAGTTAATACCTCTCACCATTTATTCTGAAGATCTGTCCAAATGGTTACCAGATATTCATTACCTCTAAAAGGCATGTAAGTCCAGATCTAATCCTGAATGAAATCTGAAATAATATTATTAATAATTCTGACATTGACTCCAACATACAGTTCCATTTCTTTAGAAAGTGATAATGTGGTCTGAACTACTGCTATTGTTTTACATTCATAATGATTTTTTAGAACTGTATCTTTATTGTTACCTTTATAGTTATTGCTTTCGGTGTGAACGATCCTTTTTACTCTTTAATGTTGCTTCCCATTTCACTGCATTAAGCCTCTAATGGCGAGTCTGCTATATGACACCTCTTCTAAAACTCTCAGTGTATTGCTAAATCAATTGGTCTATTGATCCGGGACTAATTAGGGCAGGATAAATGGTTGAAGTACACAAATATTGGCTCACTGATGAGCCAAAAGACAGCAAGGGGCATAAATTCGGAAATAGATGGAGAGGTGTCAGACAGGCGTTTCAAGACTTGTTAGTGCCTGCACTAAACTAAATGAAACGCAGTATGAGGGAATCTGTCAGCTAAATGCGTTTATTGAGGAACCGCACATAAGAGAGATTTATGGGGCTTAGTGAAATGAGACTTCCCTACTAGTTGGTTTAATTGTGTCCGTTTATTCGAGATCCATCGATATACTGGATATCATGATTGGTAGATTTGTAATGAACTGTTTGTAAAGTAGGTTAAGAAGGTGGAATGGAAAATGAAAGTGTAATCATCTGTATCCTTTGATTTTTTTGCTATTAAAAACTAATATTAAAGGAATAGCTCAGTGAAGAAAGAAAATAGCAAACTATATTTTAAACTCCAATGAATTCCTGTCATGTTAGCATCAAATTTTTTTACCATAATTAATTACTTTACTACTTTTCGGCATCACTTGATCTTTCAGCAGTGGTGCAAATTATCAAGTACTCTGATTACTTTATTTTAGTAGTTTTACCTCAGGAATTGTAATTCATGAATTAGTTTTAAAAATGTGTGCTTTTACATTCCCTTGAGTACATTTTTAATTCTGTTTCGGTATTTTTTAGGTCCGTAGCCAGCCTGGTGAAAGGAGTGGTTCTTTTTTTTCTCAAAAAGTAAACATTTTAGCAGTTATTCACCTCATTTTCTATTTATGAGCGTTAAATACTGCATTTCAAGCACGTTTTTTTTTTGCTGGATTAGCTATGGATTTCATTGCCACACTTTTTGACATACCAAAAACATTTCCTAAAAATTTTGGATGAAGAAATATTACAATAATCTATACGAAAAAATACAATACTTATTTATTAAAATTTATTCCATCATGTATCATTAGAACAAAAAAGGAACCTGTTAAAGAATTTTAATTAAAAAAAGTGTAGCCTCATATCATTTATTAGGCATATAACAAACTGGTCAACACAAATCGCCAAATTCGGTGTTCCAAATTCTATACCGTAAGCCAACATAGGATTCCAATTGGTCTTTAAGCCTTTTCGATAGGCTATTTTCATAATTCATTATGGCATAGCAGTCAAAATAGGACAAATGAGCTCATAAATGGGTCAAATTCTGGCCCTTTATCACTGTGGGATGGGTCTTTCGAACCACTCGAACCCCCCTGGCCAGCTTTTATGGCACTGTTTTGCTTTAACCTGCATTCACTACTTTATTTTTTCTCATCTATGGGGATTGGCTAAAGCAGAATCAGCCCTGTGAGTCCCATCCAATCAAATCGCAAATAGAAACTAAATCACATCATACAGAACAACCTCATGACATGGATGCTTCATAAATGCAGCTAACCAATTGAAAGCATTAAAAGTGTCCAAGAAAATGTCCAAAATCGTCACATGTAATGACAGAGACTGCATAAAACTGATGAGAAGATGATGGATGTCTAAATGTATATGATGTCTGAAATGGCTTTAAACAATTACTAACCGAACTACAGAATGTTACGTTTTCACACACACACACACACACACACACACACACACACACAAAGTGCATGTAAACACATCAGTCTTTCACAGTGTAAAACTCACTACTCTTGAGTACGTTTGAAAGGGCTACTTTTTCAGGACCTTTCAGCACTCCTTCCACCACTGTCTTTCAGAAACCATTATAAGGTAATTTGTTTACGTTACCAGTGTCAAAAACAGTTTGGCTGCCTAATATTTTTGGGTAAAACAGGACTGTTTAAAATAGAAATTACACAGAATAGAAAATATACATAACAATTCTTAATTAATGTAATTATGTTGTTCAAAGACATCCAAAAGTACAATTTAACAATTTTCAATTTATATTTTTATTAAGTAATGTGTATTGTGCATTAAGTTTTATGAACCTACTTTAAATTACAATGCAGTTACCAAAGCTCTTCTTTAAAACACAATTAGTTTTAATTATATACTTAGTTTCTGCTTTAGATCACTGCAGCAAAGGTACTGTAAGGCCAAAAATAAAGAAAAATAAAGAAAAATGAATAAATAAAAAAGATGTAAATAAAAAAATAAAACAATCATTTATTCATTTATTTTCTTTCAGCTTAGTCCCTTTATTAATCTGGGGTCACCACAGTGGATTGAACCTCCAACTTATCCAGCATATGTTTTACACAGCGGATGTCCTTCCAGCTGCAACCCATCACTGGGAAACACCCATACACACTCATTCACACACATACACTACGGACAATTCAGCTTACCCAATTCACCAATAGCACATGTCTTTGGACTGTGGGGGAAACTGGAGCACCCGGAGGAAACCCATGCGAACACAGAGAGAACATGCAAACTCCACAAAGAAATGCCAACTGACCCAGCCGAGGCTCAATCCAGCGACTTTTTTGCTGTGGGGCGACAGTGCTAATCCCAGAGCCACCGCACTATTAAAAAAATAATAATAAAATAAATAAAACAGATATATAATTTATTATTATCCATTATTTAACTGTTAACTGTTAAAAGAATCTGTTAATTTCACTCCAATAAGGAAATCTTGTAGTGGGGACTGAGTAAAAAAAAAACTTTTTTATGAACCTAAATAGATTCTATAAAGATTAAGCAGGCTAAAACCTTCATTTAATACCAAAGTCACTTTAAGGCAAGTCACTCAGCGACCATCTTTGAAAAGGCAGTATGCTTGGGCATTCTGTTTGAATAAGGAAACATCAAATTCTCCAAAATTGCTTGCCAAGCTTACCATTAAATTTCATATTAGGAATCACCAGCAAAATTTAACAACAACTGTGTCTTTAGTTTCATTTCTAAACATCCAAATCACACAAAATCTGCAGAAACTCACGCCTGGTCTTAGCCCCACTCCCAGAGTAGCGTCAGTCTGTAGCGATCGATGATTGGCTTCTGTACTTGAAGGCAGCTTTATTAGCCATATTGCGATCGATGAATGGCTCCTGTGCTAGTACGCAGGGCTTTAATAACCATATAGACCGTTTCACTTTTCTCCATTCAAAACTAAACAAGTAACATGTCTTGAGTATTCTAAAGTCTTTGTTAATACTAATGTTTTAAATGCCACCTGCTTGTAAAACATAATTTAATGCTGATTTACTTGGTCTCAGGTTGAGCTGCACAATTAATCGTAAAAGGATTGCGATTTCGATTCGACCCCTTTAGACGATCTTAATTCAGCATTTCTACGATTCTGTCAATCATATTTTCACGTTCAGCAGAGAAGCAAGGTGGCCGCACAAGTCTTCAAGTTGTTTTACATACATTGTTCAGCAACAAGAGCCTCCAAATGGCGTTGAAATAGTCACATGCTGTATTTATAGGATATAATTCACCCCAAAAATGTAATTTCTGTCTTCATGTAATGATGTATTTTCGACCGCAAAATCACACGTGACGTGAGCTCACTGTGACCTGTTACCACAGAGAGGGCGAGTGTGCACCTATGAATTAAGTCTACTTTAGTGAACAGAACTTGTATAGGCTGTGTATAACAGGTAATAAAGTTAAAAACAACATTCGGTTTGTGGCACAGAGTGATCGTTTGGGAGCTCCGCGAGAAGTATGAACTGCTCTTAGCAGTGAAAATGAAACCGAAAGCGAGCACAGTTTTGTCAGATGTAGCTGACTGATTCCAGCCCAAAAAGTATCCAAAACATGCCGACATGCAAAAATGCCCATTCAGTTTTCTTTATTCACGAAATCACGTCAGTGACAGATTTTAAGCAGAAAATGACACATTGTAAGCATGTGTCTCAAACACAATAATTCAACATCAGAATAATCATCAGCATTAATGACCAGGACAAATCTAAAGTCTGCTCAAGTCCACCATTCAAAGTCTATACAAAATTTAGCATTTTAACCAACAGTAGACCTATACAAAGCCTATTGCTGATTTACCACATGTTTGAGAATAACAATAATAGCCCACTCATATTAACCTTTATTTTACATCTACAGAATCGTGTAAAAACATTGATTTTTTTTTTAGCCAACAAAGTCATGATTCTCATTTTTGCCAGAATTGTGCAGCTCGTCAGGTCACCAAAGATTAAAAAAAAAAAAACTTAACTCTTTAACTCTTAGTGTCGCTGCCTTGACTTAAATTTCATGAATTCACATTCCTAAGGATCACGATTTAATCTAAAAAAAAATCTTCTTGCTCTATTAAAAGAAAAAGCTAACGTTACCTCTGATGACCTGAGCGGGGAGTAAATTAACAGCAAAAATGATTGTTTTTGTGTAAACTATCCAGAGCAAAGGGCTAGCAAGGGTACCTGCAACAGCTTAAAAGCTACTTTAATTATTACATCATAACATTTGGCATTGGGACCCGAAAGTCTCCAAAATTCATATTTTCCCAAAAAGTCCTAAGTGTTAGACATGTCAATTTACCTGTATTTTTACTTATTAGTAAGTAGGTGCTGTCCATTATCCTCCACAGCATTTGACACTTCCCTTATTTTCATTAACGTCTTTTCCCCCTCTCTCAAGTGCCCTATTTTACCATTAGACAGCGTTGCGGTCACACGTCATCAAACTCTAATTAGTTTCAGCTGACAGGGTGTGTCCTGGAGGTCAGAGGTTGTAGGGGGATGATGGCGAGGAGAAGGGTCGTGGCAGAGCTCAGGGATCACAATCCTCATTACAGCGATCTGTTTGCCCTTAAATCAACCTGGCAACCGAGCGCCGACAACCACTGTGTTTGTCATACACATACAGAGCCTTTCCCAGAGATCTTCTTTTTCATCGCCGCTTGTTTGTCTGTGCTTTATTCCCGATGCCCCCAGTGCTAATGTCAAAACAACAGTTGATGTTATTTCTCCAGGGGTGAATGAGAACGGGCTCGGCAGCGCCCTCTGCAGGCAGGCCTCGAAAGCACATGAGTCATTAACCCAGAAAACACAGCGTTTGCCTGAATTGTCAGAACAGATGTTTCAGAACTATTTCCCCAAAAGCTTAAATTCTGGGATACGTCTTAAATTAATAACCAGCCCTCCGCCCTTCAGTTCCTCAGTCAATGCTAAGTGCCCTTGTTGACTCAATTGGATTAGCACTAATATGTAAACACAGGAGGTAAAAGAGTAATCCTCTAGTGAAAGCCAAAAAAGGGGGGATGGGACAGATAAATAAATGGAAATGGCATGTTCTGTACTTTATAACAATAAACGAGAGAACTGATTGAATGAGGAGTTTGATAGCGCAGACCTGAGCGCTTCGGAGATGAGTGTTTTGACCATCCAGTGGCAGAGTAATTACCCGTTCGTAACTCAGTTGGATAATAAGAGGCAAACCTTTGGGGGATAAGACACAGAGTTGTTAATTATTAAACGCTTACATCAGCCAAGCGCTAGAGAGTTGCAATTATTAATGTTGTTGTTCTTGTTTGTGCTTAAACACAACTGCTGCTGTTAATATCCTCATTAACCAAAATGAATGATTTTATTACTCTTGATTTGGTCTGGGGTTTGCTAATGCATTTGGGTTGTGTCTTCAGTGCGAAGTGAGGGATAAACATCGGCGTCGGATGCACCGCTAGAGGGGGTTTTTGTTTATTCCCACCCCCCACCACCACCCAACACAGACATATAACAGGAATATTCAAACAAAACAGACAGATATGTGATGCACACCTCTAAAAATACACCGTAATCGAGCACAGGAGCTGGAAGAATAGCACGGATGATAGCCGTGGATTTAGACTCGGAATCATTAAAAACTTACGCTGCGAAACAAAATAGTCGGGATTAAGCAGAACCGGTTGAGATGGAGGCGTGTCATTTTAATGCCTCATCTAAAATGGTCTGAGGTTTTGAGTTTCTACCCCACCCTAGAAACACCAAGGTGTCCTCAAAACGTCTCGTTGCATTAGAGCAAGTCACAGCATTAACGTTCAAAATACCTCCTCTCCTGAAATCACTTTACAAGGCAAACTATTAAAAGGGAAAGTTGAATTAATGAGCTTCACCTTGGATTAAAACGAATAACTGACTATTAATTACAACAAAAATATCAAGAATATTTAAGCTCAAGGATCAAAGGGACATCTGCCAGTGTTCGCAACGTGGATATTTTTATAGAGTCCTTTATTTATTCAGCGTTTTTAGGTCATTTTTTTTCTTCTTTAAATGTTCAGATATTAGACAATCAGATTGCAGAATGCTGATTTTCCACCCTCAATCATTCTGTGAAGGCTGAGAAGCAAGAAACGCAAACAGTCAAGTAAATTCTCATGCTCCCCGTAGAGCTGACACACCGCTCCACAGTATTTACTATTTCAATAACATGCTGAAAGATCGACCAATCACTGGATTAGGACTGTTATAACTCTTAAATAATAAAGCCTCTCTTAGGTCTTGCCGCTGATGACAAAGGACTTCCTTCATCACTGCTTTAGAAGACTCTTTTGAGCGGTTAACTTGTGTCGGAAAAGAATAACAACTACACTTTCTCTGAACACAATGTAAATGAGGCATGCCAACAATTGCCACTGGTGATATTAAGTTGTTGCAAAGGGGTTTCTAAGATGTTCAAAGTTGTTTTTAGCATCTTGCAGTGGTGGTATTAGGGCGATGCACATTTAAATGTCCACCATGCAGAAGTTCCAAGACGATTGTTTAAAGTGATTGCACATCTTAGGGTGCTTTCACACCTGTTTTGTTCAAATTATTACAGTGTTGCACTTTGTTCTTGGTGCAGTTCGCTTTTACACTGCAAAGTTTCTAAACGTACCAAAAGAGCTAAAACAAGTCACGTGCAAGTAAACTCTCCTCACATTGGTCAGAGTCGCGCTCGGCTGTCATGCGTCTTTATTTTAATTTATGACGATGAGCATTAAGACATTATAAGCGAAAGCTGTGCTTTAATTTTGAATGGTGACACCCACAGACATCATCACCAAGTATAAATCAGAGGTAAGACTTTCTCATACATAGCCGTTGGCCAGAAGTATGCATTATTGGCTTTACATTATAGAGAAAAATAACAGATAAAACTAGACTGCAGTTCAGTCAATTTTCCTAACAGATAAACAGCTCTCGTTAATAGTTAACATGGTTTCACTTTCATATTTGACATGAAACACACATTTACCAGTAGGAATGACATCTCCCTACTCATAATACTGTCTTCATATAGCCGTATATATGCCATACATATTCATAATATTCATAATATACTGTGATAAAGCCTGGCTTGGATCGTTTTGCTTTGTCACTACAATCGATCCGCTCCAGGGTTTGTTTCAATTGAGCAGAGAATACATTCAAGCCATCTCAGACTGATTGTTTTGCCACGGATCCAAGCACGATTGCTGGATTCACATATGCCAAATGAACCGCGATAACTGGGGAAACGCACCAGGTTCCAAAACAAAAGTCTAGGTGTGAAAACACCCTTAAAAAGCTGCACCATTTGGTCAATTTTACTCATGCATTAATATGTGAAGGGCCAATTTTGGCACCAGTTATTTCTTGCTAGAAGTAGCCATGGGTTCACTTGGATCCAGGCTGAAAGGAATTCCGGGTGCCTTGGACACAGGTCGGGTTTGGAATTAGCCGACAGCTAGCTCTCTGCAACTCTCACATGTCGCCCACTGAAGCAAAGCAGGCCTGTGCCCGGTTAGTAACTGGATGGGAGACCACATGGGAAAGCTTGGTTGCTGCCGGAAGTGGTGTTAGTGAGGCTAGTAGGGGGCGTGCAACCTGCAGTCTGTGTGGGTCCTAATGCCCCAGTTTAGTAACGGGGACTCTATACTGCTTAGTGAGCGCCGTCTTTCGGATAAGATTTTAAACCTAGGTCCTGACTCTCTGTGGTCATTAAAAATCCCAGGATGTCCTTTGAAAAAGAGTAGGTGTTTCACCCTGGCATCCTGACCAAATTTGCTCATGGCCTCCTAACCCTCCCCATATCATAATTGTCTTCAAAAGTCTGTCTCCTTTCAACCAATCAGCTGGTGTGTGGTCTGGTGCAAAATGGCTGCCGTTGTGTCATCCAGGTGGATGCTGCAGACTGGTGGTGGACGAGAAGATCCCCCCCCAATGTGTAAAGCGATTTGAGTGGCCAGAAAAGCACTATATAAATGTAAGGAAATATTATTATTATTAATTAGTTTCACACATTTACTTTAAATGTGTTTTTCCAAAATGTATGCCATAATTTAAAGTATGTACTGGAGTTAGAGCAATCATCATAGAATGATTAGTGATTGGCATTTCAGCATGGACTTGGATGGACAGAAACACGGGACATGATTAGAAGTTAAGCAGGTCGCACACCAGAAACGCCGCTCGGCGCCGCGACATGGCGTGTACATGACAGTTTAAAGTATCACACACCAGACGCGCACATTCGAATGATATTTAACATGAAACATCATCTGCACAGCAATGACTTTTTATAGTGTGTGAGTTGCTTTAATAAAAGTGTTTGCTAAATTAAAAAAAATAATTATCAAAAAGAAAAAACATTTAGCAAAATTGCAAACATAAATCTATCATATAGATATGAGATTCATATCTATATGATAGATCGGTTCACTGCACTGCATGTTTTAGCACCAGATAAAATCTCAAGTTTTAACTACAGTTTGAAAAAAATGCTCCAAAAGTCGGCATTGTTAAGCTGTGGAGAGGAAAAGGTCGTCAACAGGATGCCAGATTGACACTGTACCCCAATGTTGTCAACCTTTTTGTTTGAAAGTTAAATTGGGTTGATGTTAGAATTCAACTTCAGGCTGATGTCAATGTCCAACGTTCAACCTAAAATCAACGTCTAATGATGTTACTGTACCACTATGATGTTTATAGTTTTAAAATGCAGCACCAAACCCTTATTATGTCCCGCAATTTGAACCAAACCATAGACGCAAAGGTGATGTTTTTATTGATGCCTGGCAGGCTGCTTCACGGAGAGCACCAAAAAAGTTTCTGAGCTTGTTGTTGTCACTTTATTTTTGCCTTGTTCGTCATTTTTCTAGCAAATAAGTCAACGTTAAAACTAGGGGTGTGACGAGACACTTACTTCACGAGACGAGACATGAGATTAGGTTCAAGAAAACGAGACAAGATTTTTTACCCTATTTTTAAGAAATCCTCAATGATGAAATATTCATTCATTAATTTTCTTGTCGGCTTAGTCCCTTTATTAATCCGGGGTCGCCACAACGGATTCAACTGCCAACTTATCCAGCAAGTCTTTACGCAGCGGATGCCCTTCCAGCCGCAACCCATCTCTGGGAAACATTCACATACACTCATTCACACACTACGGCCGAGGTTCGAACCAGCGACCCAGCGACGTTCTTGCTGTGAGGCGAACGTGCTACCCACTGCTCCACTGAGTCGCCATGATGAAATATATGAATGTAAAATAGTATTTTATGCAACTAAAGATAAATCACAAACTGCAAAACTATTTAGGTGCTTTTTTAAAAATCAACCTGTAATGAATGTTATTTAACATGCAAGGACATGCAAACACTGCAAAATATTTTGGTAATAGCCTATGTGAATGGAACTTTATTTATAATTTTAAATATTAAACTATTTGCTAATATATGAATGCAAAATAGATTTTTATTCAACTAGAAAAAAAATCTAAATAAAAAAAAAAAAATCACAAAATGTATAACAATTTACATACTTTAAAAAAAAAAATTGTAATGAATGGTATTTTATTTCTATTTAAGTAAATTCTATGCCATAGTGGACATGCAAACACAACTAAATATTTAGCTATAAACACTACGGGCTGACTTCTCCCCTATACAGTTTCACATGAGAAATCAAACTCCATTCCACAAACTAAACTTTTATGTACTGTAGTTTTAGATAATTTTTTGTTTCACTTTTATTCAGCAAGATTTCATTCATGCCCCCGGGACAATCTCTGAGCTACAGGCTCTGGGCCAGCCTGGGTTGCCAGGTGTGTGAAATCCAATCCTGCCTCCAATCTTTAAGGCTAATATTACAACTCTCGAGAAGAGAACTTTCATCTCGCGAGATCTCGTCATACGAGATCTTGTCACAGCTGTTAAAATCTCTCTCTCTCTCTTTGATTTCTAGCTTTACAAAAATCAATGCATATATATACATTAATACAGTGCTCAGCATAATAGAGTGCACTCCATTTCTCAGTGAATATAGACAATCTATTTTGGTGCATTTAAACAAAACAGATTTATTAAACAGATATATTTATTAAAATTATATTTTACTCACCAAACATATTTAGAAATTGAAAGTTATTACAATTAAACTCAAGCAAAATATTGCAAAAAATGTTCAACCAAAAAAAAATTTAACTAAATATATTCATTTTTTTTGCTTCATTTGATTTATCCTCTTTTTTTTAAATATGTATTCAATATTTTTCTATAGCATAAATTTGGCTGTTATCGTACTTTATGTTCTTAGATTAGCTCCAGATTTGCCTTCAATACTATTGAAATAATTGAAATAATATTGTATAGTTTCCTATATGAACTTCCTAAAACTGTGACATGATTTAGATTTTAAACATTAACAGAAAATAAAAAACAACCAACTAGCTGATGCTAACATAATCTAATAGTCAGAGAATCAGAAAATGTAGTGTAGCATTTGATTTCCTGACCCTTTAAGAGTAATACTAAACCTCATGAATCATAAAAGTACAACAAAGTCTTTCACGAAGCATCAAATATCAATTCTAAGTAAACTAAAAGTAGAAATGCAATAAAACTGGCTCGTTACACACTTCAGTAAGTGCTCAGAATAGCCTTAATAGCAGCGATGGCATAAAGGAGTCAGAGGTCAGTTATAACCACATTGCTCGTGTCCATGGTCTTTGGGGTCTTTTTGTCTCTTAGCGAAACATTTCCTTTTTTCTCCATAACAAGCATTGAGCAAGACATGATAAATTTACACATCCACCATATACAGAACACACACCCACACATACTGATAATAAAGATGTCGTCTTTGGAGGAAATTGTTTAACAAACCAAACTCTATAGGAAATGCAAATAAGGCCATTTATGGGGCAAGTAGCTCCTGTGTAATGTGAAGCATATGCAATTTTAAAGGGTGTTTCTCCTGCTAATGGGCCCCGAGGGGCCGGGAGGTTAATTGATGCAGCTGTTGATAGCTTTTACACATGACGCAGGGTTCATCTCCCCTGTGACTCTTATTCCAAGGCACTTTTTAATGAAGTGTTAGACAGAAGGCTTTTTACAGTAGGTTTGTATCTTGGAGAATGCTTCAAAACAACCTAAAGAAGAGCTTTTAGGAGAACGCTCTGTGGAAGACCATTGATTTATGCGTTAAATAACAGCTTTTTTTTGCCACATCGCCACATTGTTGATTTGCAGCTCCTGATGGGGAACTGGAGACAACAAAGTCAATCACGTGCTATTGGTTTGCTTACTCTCACTAAAGGCACAAGGATATTTAACATGATAACATGTATGTTGATTTTTAATGCATACATGACTAAATGAAAAAAATAAAATAAAAAATGCACATATGTTTGCAGCTAAAGATCCATAGAATAAGAGTAACAGTCCAGCTGCTGACACATTAAACACAACCATAAACTAGGAGTGTATTATTGACACATTATGTTTGGCAACACTGTTTCGATTCCCAACGTCAATGCATTGATATTTATTAACCTTTTGATGCACAAGCTATTCAAACCTCTTCTAATCCACAAAATCAGTCTAAAATTACCATATTTATTTATGGCCAAGTGTTTTTTTTATTTTTTAAGTAATGGATTAAATAATTAAACAATGTTTTTTTTTTCTATTTGCACAAATCATATTGCTTTCATTCAATATCAACAATTTTTAAATATATTTATACATTGATTTGCACGTTCAAATGTGACTCATAGTTTACCTTTTTTGCCTAATTTAGCAAGTTTTATGCAAAAATAAAGAATTGTAAAATGAAAATATGTATATGTGATGATTAAAAACAAGTTCAATGAGGAATGCCTGGAATACCAAATGATTAAAAGACATATATACAGTGGTGAAAATTGTTAAACAAATTTAAACATTATACAATTATGTCACAAGTATCATAATTTATTTCATAATTGTCATTGTGTTTTTGAGATTTAGACACATTGAGAGTAGCAATTTACAATTTTAGCATGATTTTCTTTAATGTGCTTTATTAACAGTTCACTTTATTATTAAGTGAAAACTAAACCTAAAACTGCATAGCCCTGTATGAAAAAGTGAGAATGATTATCCACAAATAGCAAAAACATGAAAAAGCAGAGAACCTTCCAAGAAGCTACTGGCCAACTGAAATTACTCCAAGTGCGCAGCGACAACTCATAAAAAAATAAAGACTTTGGAGTGGCCTGGCCAAAGTCCTAACCTGAATCCAATTGAGATGCTTTGGCATTACCTTTAAATGGCAGTTCATGGTTGAAAACCCTCCAATGGGGCTGAATTACACATTTTCTGCTAAGATGTGCTGTACTAGGCTCATTGCAAGTTATTGAAAATGATTGATTGTAGTTGTAGCTGCTAAGAGTGGCCCAAGCAGTTATTAGGTTCAGAAGGTAAACATTTTTTCTGGATATGTAGTTTTGTATTTTGTTTTCCCTTAATAATAAAGTTTACTGTTATTAAAGCAAAATAAAGAAAATCATGCTAAAAATTGTAAATTGCTACTCTCAATTTGTCTTAATCTCAAAAACAAAATGAAAATGAGAAAATGGTAGTTGAAGTACTAATGAAAATCGTTATTTATAAAAAAAAAAATGTGGGGCTTTATAAAGAATTTTGGTCGCACTTTATTTTAATGGTCCGTTTGTTGAATTTAAGTAACATTCCAATGTATCTACATTCCAACTAATTCTCATTGGATTATAAGTAGACTGACACGTTGGGGTTTGGGTTAGAGTACTGTAAGTACATGTACTTGCAAAGTTTCTTATAGTCAGTTAAATGTCTGTTGAAGGAGCAGTATCAACAGATATTAAGCAGACAGTCTACTAATACTCAAATGGACCATCTAAATAAAGTGTTACCAGAATTTGTCAGTCTTAAGGTTATCTACGGTCATTTATATTGCTATAAGCCACTAAAATGACAAAATAGGCATTGTGCATTCAAAATGTACAATGTTCCACCAACTTGATAAACTATTTCAATGACATGAATTTATATATCTGTTTTCTCTTCAGATTTTTCTGTCCAAGCACACTGCAAAAAATGCTTTTCTTACCTAGATTTCTTGTCTTGTTTCTAGTCCAAATATCTAAAAGTTCTTAAATCAAGAAGCATTTTCTAGACGAGCAAAGCATATTGTCTTGTTTTAAGAAATAAAATGCCAAAATGAAGTGAGTTTTTCCTTAAATCAAGCAAAATAATCTGCCAATGGGGTAAGCAAAATAATCTTATCACAAATCGAAAAACAAGATTATTTTGCTTACCCCATTGGCAGATTATTTTGTTTGATTTAAGGAAAACTCAAACATTTTGGCATATTATTTCTTAAAACAAGACAATATGTTTTTCTTGTCTAGAAAATGCTTCTTGATTTAAAAATTTGTAGATATTTGGACTAGAAACAAGAAATCTAAATAAGAAAAGCATTGTTTTGCAGTGCAAATGCTCTCTAATCTGTTCAAATGTGGCTTTACGGAGCTCACCGCCTCTGACCAAGGTGTCAAAACAAAACTCTATTGGCCTCTTTTTTAAAGGGGTGGAGCTTTTTATAAATATGCCCTGCCCTCTCTTAATTTCTAGTGGAAATTTTGGCTTTTCAATGGACTTCAAAAAAAACATATTGATCATAGTGAAGCTGATGTTTCTTTTAATTAGACTGAACATAAATCAATGCTCATATGTGTATGTGACATACTGTACAGAAATTGCTAAATGAAAATGCTTGTGCTGAAAATATTTTTTATTAGTTTTTATGTATATAGTGGCACTATATATTAAAACATTTTATCACGATATGTACGGCATTGCCAAATTCTTGCCTATACACAGTTCTAAAAGAAATGGACCGCACAGAAATGTCACGAAATTTACCACACTCTTTGTTTATAAAATGACTGCCTAGCACTCACAGTCACAAACCCCGGCATTTGACAGCTACTTAATTTCACATCTGAGGGTTGAGGGTGACAAGTTCACTTTCTATAATATAATCTCCGGCAGATTTTAATTAAATAGTCATTGGCGAACTCCTATAATTCCTCTGAAGGCCAGGCCTCCATGGGAGCCGGAAAAAAAAAAGCGAATGGGTTTCCTCACAGCTAAAGGGGCTTCTTTACCAAGCAAACATTTACAGATATTTGAGCATTGAAAATTAAATACAAATACATAGCTAAATTTATTTGATCCGAGGCTGTGGAAATGAGCGTGGAGCGTGGAGAGAGCGGGAAGTGATGACAGTGTGATGAACTGGATAGCAGCCTCACCCTGAGGATTATACTCCCACAGTCACTAAATTCTGCTCATTAAAGTGACAAACCCAAACACAAAGCCAGTCAAGCGTGAGATTCAGCTGTGTACAGCATCTGGCCCGTACCGGCAACCCCAAGCGCAGCCATTTCCACCACAAAAACACCTCTACACACTGTAACCTCCGTCAAATCTAAAACAATCAACTTGCCTTTCATTTCCAATTCTGCTGCCTGCCACAAAGCCCTATTAGAGTCCATGATGGTGCGCTCTCGCTGATTTACAAGCAAGCGTGAGGGGGAGTCCCCTGTCCTTCCCAAACATCTCCTCCTCTGCTCGGGCTCTGATGCCATCCGTCAGCCTCCTCCATCCTGATTATCTGGAGACGGCAATTTCAAAGAGACATCTTAATGGTGATGTCAACGTATTAATTAGAAGTGTTAATGAGCTAAAAGCAACCCAAATTAAATTAATGCAGCAATAGACACAGAGAGCGAAATTAGCTTCAATTTCTGTAAATGATTCTGAAGTGTGCACAACATATCAGGCTGCCTGAACGTTCCCATCCCCCAAAGCTAATCAAGAACTACATTGCAATTAGCTGCTTAATTAAAGCAACACTCTGCTCGGAAAATCCGGCACAATTAAGTAATGGCTGTTATAGCATGAAGAAGGCAGGCCGTATTTGTCTTCGGGAGAGGTGCAAAACACGCGCACACACACACCCAGACAAGGCATATTATATTTCCAGCGGCCCGCGGGGACTGAAGACGGCCAAGATCTGCCGAGATGGAGAAGGTTTGGAAAGTGGAGTGGGTCTGGAGCTGGAAACGGCACGACTCAGTCTGTGACAGAGCGCCAGATCGCACTCCCTTGCCTAGGGTTTCATAGACTGCCGAATTGGCTCGGGCTCAGGCAAGCAGGGCCTAATCGCCACTTTCTGTGTTGTCACCTCGACGCTTTCCAGTTGGACATGGCCAACCGCAGACAGTTGGAGCATTCTTTACTGTTTCAGCTGAGGATGTCTTGGTGACCTTCCAATCTGCAGATTGGCCAATTTTGCAACTCGGCTGCTCGCATTCGAGTGAGAACCACCACCGAATAAGAGCAGACTTCGTGCAGATGTTTCTCCAGGTGGCAGCCCCTCCTATAGCAGCGTATCCGGCTTTATTTACCAATCTGAGCGAGGGGCTGAGCTTTGATTAACACCCCGGCTTGGCTGGGCCGCTCAGGGACGTGGGTGTGAGCGCCATCCTTCAGCAGGTGTAGGCCACTGCAGAGCATATGCCACCGGGCTGCGAGGGCCGCTCTGTGGAGACGTTCCTCCAGCGTTTCCTGGGGCCTTCGATCGACTGGGAACAGGCGTCACTCACAAACACCATCTGTCAGGTACGGCCTTACCTGCTAGGAGCATTTAACTGAGAGGTGCCAAGTCCTTCTCCCATCTCAGATCTGTTTCACAGTTAGATGGAAAGGGAGATGAGGAAGAACGGGCCTCGCTCTCCAAAAGGCTTCTCGGATTTCCTTGATCAACCGGAGACAAAGGAGAGCGTAGAACTCCCGTGATGCTCCGGGACTGATTTCCCCCTCTTCCCGAAGAGGGGAGAAAAGACACCTGAAGTGTTTGACGCTAAATTAGCTTTTCAAAAGCAATAATTAGACTTCCTTCCCTAAAGGTAAATTACCTGCTTTCCCCAATTGATCTGCATTCTAATTATAACAATTTGCCCAGGAGCCATTGCTAGAACCTCACTGTCTACTACGAGTAGATGTTAAACATAGGAAAAGACGTGTAGATATGTGAGAACCGCTGTAATCAGTTTAATAAGCATTCTGCACCAGAACTGGGAAATTAATCAACAGTTCTGTGCACCTTTGAGGGTGATAAATTAAATGAATATTAGTGAATATTAGTAGAGCAGAGGGCAAGGTCTTTCTCCCTGCATGCTGCCATGAGATTTTATGATCGCAATACTGCCTGAATGACAAAGCCTGCAATGCTCCGAGTTTGTTGGTGACTGCTACAGAAAAGCTGCATGATTAGTTGAGAGAATTGAAGGACTAAAAAAAAAATCAATCATTGCTCGTTAAAATCAATAATGCAGAATTTTAAAGGACTTTATTTTGGCAGACATTTTATTCAGGTACTATGAGTCTATGCCCACATGTCTAACTCACAGTATGCTTTTAGCTGTGAATAAAATAGTATATGAGATAATGGAATATTCAAAAAAACAGCTAGCAAAGAATACTCTGACTACTGAGCAATGACTTTTACACAACTATTACCATTTTTGTCAATGACGAGAAACAGCATTATGGCTGGCATCACAGGACACATGACAATTATATATAACATATAAGGGAGGCATTCACACCACATGTTTCAACAAAAATTAGACATCATCTTTTTGTGGGCCTAGAAATGCAAACAAGTTTCCAAGTGCGAGTTGTTAAAAACAATACTATTATTGTTTCAGTGTGAAGTACAAAAATGCTCGCTTGTGAAAATGGAGACATCAAGTTTTTTTTTACAATTTTTTTATTCATGAATGAAAATACCTACATAACAAAAATTTCTCTGACCCAGCTCTGGCCCACACAATCAGCTTTTGATTGGCCACATGCCGCAGTGAATTATGATACATGACTGGACCCCAGACAAGGGCCAAACATGGACAATATCTAGGCCAAGTCTTAGCCAAGGTAATAACCCAGAACTGAGCCTGAACTGGGCCAGATATGTTGGTGTGTAACGACTGCAATGAAATTAGTAAACCGATAAAACATTGCGCTTTAACTTTGCTATGGGCGTGCTTTTTCTTGAAGCGACCTGATTGGTAGAATTTTTTTTTCTTTATTTGAAAATAATAAAATATATTTTAAATGTGGGTTAACACTTACATGGCCCACTTATTAATTATTTACATCTGCGTCAAATACTATATTTTACATCTGGTCCAAGTATTGTTTGCCGCCTTAAAGACGGTGCCACCTCTGCCAAACCAGTGCCATGTTTGGCTCACATGGTGTATGCTAGTGCTGGATGAATGTCTGCTGTGCCAGATTTATACCAAATCTGGACCAATTTTTTTTACTACTTGGGTATACAACCACAATGAGGAGATCTATTTAAAATGAGATGGAAAAAAGAGGCAAAATACAAGCTACATTAACTGTAAAAAGAAAAAAAAGTCTAAAAAAATAATAGAAGCAGTATAAATAAGTTAATTAAAAACATTAACGGAAAGTTATCTAAATCAAATCAGAATCAATAGACAACAATTCTTCATAAAATACTAAAAACCGGACACATTTTCTGTTGTTACACATACCGAAAGATTTGAGCAGTGAGTCAACTTCAATCAGAAAATGTCAAAAAGTAGGGACTGAAGCCACGCATTTTTGTTTATGTATAAAAAAATTCCAAACCAGAAAAAAAGTTGAAGATAAATTCTTTAGATTTATGTGCAGATTCTGAATTATAACAAATAATTTATTTTAAACTAGAAATGTCACGAATGGTGACATCATGTACTACTTCAGTCTATAGTCACGAATATTTTCAAAATCAAAGGAAAAATACATATTGTTTAACCTTTCTGTCTTGTTCAGATCCCGCCCCTTATTTTGGTGTTCCTGGCCAAATCGACAGGTCTGTTTTAACTGCTCTTATATTAGCACAAATAAAAAATAAAAAAAATTCACCACCAAATTTTTATTCAATATTTTTTAGCTGTGAACAACGTATCAAAGTAGGGTTTAACATGAATTCATAGAATTAGACATGCAAATGTAACTGCCGTGAAAACACAAATAGGCACCGAAAATTTATGTACAAAATGAACAATAGATGACAGAAATCAAAATACTTTTTCGTTACTAATAGACAGCTCACTAAAATAAATCACAGGGTCACAGGGTCTGACCAAAGAAATTGAAATTTTAATCCATCTTAATGATTTATCAACCAGCAAAGCACAAACGAAACGATATACTTTCCTGTACGGAGTGCTTGAATTTTCATTTAGTCCTTCAATTAGACTATATTAGTGTACTACTATAGGGAATAGTGACTGAGGGTATGGAGCATGGACACAGTACTAGCACTAGTTATATTTTCTTAATTTTTGAGTAAGATGCTAATGGTCTAGGGGTGTCCAAACTCGGTCCTGGAGAGCCGGTGTCCTGCAGATTTTAGCTCCAACTTGCCTCAACACACCTGAAAGGACGTTTCTAGAAAGCCTAAGAGCTTGATTAGCTAGCCCAGGTGTGTCTGATTGGGGTTGGAACTAAAGTTTGCAGGACACCGGCCCTCCAGGACCAAGTTTGAACATTTCTGGCTTAATCCAATAAAATAATCGATGCTAAGCTAAGCTAAGCAAAAAGTGCTCATGCTAGACCCTGAGATTGGCTGAAAGAAAGAAAGAAAGAAAGATACAGATGGGTTCACATAACATTCATAACTTGACATAACATTCACATAACAGACACCTAGTCTGTGTGAAGATATGATACATTGTTTAGGAAGTTGATTCACGATGGAGGAGCTAATGCTATCTCACAGCAATTAATAACTTAATGATTTCGTGGCTAATTCGTATGAATTTGTACGATGTTATTTATACAATTTAGTACGATTTGCTAATCCCCATGAATGGTCGAGTTTAGGGGTGGGGTTGGGTGCCATGCCATTACGACTGGCCTTGTACGAATTAGGCACTTAACTGACAAAATGTGTAATAATTAGGTTGCCTTGATGTGATATCAGGCTAGATGCCATGTAGTTTAATTCTATATTTTGTAGAAGGTATAGCGTTATAATCCTTTCCTTTATATATATAAAGTACACAAAAACAAAACCTAAAGGGATGGTTCACCCAAAAATAAATATTCTTTCACTCTTCCTGTTTTCTGCTATTCTATATTCTGATTAACTCATCCTCTACTTATTATACACCTGTTTGAATTTCTCTTCTCTCAAGAACATTAAAGACAATTTGAAGCTGGAAACCTGTAACTATTAACTACTAGTATGGATTTCAGTTTCCAACATTCTTCACAAAATCTTGTTTTGTGTCCATTAGAAAAAAAGGAATCTCATATGGGTTATATATATATATATATATATATATATATATATATATATATATATATATATATATATATATATATATATATATGAGTTTATTTTTGGGTTGAACTAGCCCTTTAAATTTTAAAAAGTGGATGTAGCTACACCTGTGGGTAATAGTTATGTACACACACACACACACACACACACACACACACACACACACACACACATCCAGATATGAAGCTGGATAATTTGAGTGCAGATGCTGGATAATGAAAGTGGAGGTGAAGCAGGGTATTGTCTCCATTAAATCCTGAACTCACCTCCACACGGCGGCAGTGTGACTGCACAAAGACACTTCACAGAGACCGAGAGCGGATATTCATATTCAGCCCACAGTGCCCAGTGCTAATTAATATGTAAATTTCACATTGTTTGTTAACTCCGATGTCAATTTTTGATGTGAGCAGCGGCTTCTATGTTAACAGAGATTCACTGTAGATTGGGCCTGGGTTATTGCCAAAACCCCTGCCTGTCCATAATCAAATATTTTTTAGACCGCTAGACTAATATACGTCTCCGAAGCTTATAACTTGGGAGACACGCTAATGATATTTTATTAAGCCAGAGTAATTGAAGGCCCCATTTAAATATGTAATTAAGCACTTAAGTATAATTATGCAACACAGTAGGAAACCAAATGAATTAATTTTAAAAATACGCCAATACATCAATTTATTTAGCCTCTATTGTGCGTTTGAACGTAAGATGATTAACGTTTTGAATAACGAGCTTGAATGAGACGGAATAAAGGAATTTCATATCCGCCTGGAAGTGCTGAAAGATGCCGTACATGAGTTGGAAGAGAACATCCAATAGGATAAAGACCGCAATTTGAAGCACAGAGAGGCGATTTAGCTTCTAATATACCTGTATGCACAAGCCAGCGATTACTGGGCAAGTTTCCACAGCACTTTTCTTACACTAAATCTCCTTTCCATTAGGCTGTAACGATTCAACAGACACTGCTGCGTGGCTTAGAAAACCGTGGATGGAGGCGGAGATGGAGAACGAGAAAATCTGAGTGAGGGTTTGTGTCAAGTCTCATCCATTTAAGAAAAAAAAAAAAAAAGTGTGTTCATTTCTCCCAGCAGCCACTACGCGGCCTGCTTTAAGAGAGGTTCAGAGATAAACACACATCTCCAGCCCCGGTGGAGTCATTTACCTTTCTCCAAGAAGATTTGAGATATTAATTAAGATAAATCCACCTCAATTCTGTGATTCTGCCATCTGGTTATTTATCCGAATTATGTTAATCATTTCTGTAGGGCAGGAGAATGATTACCTATTTTGCCTCTAATTTATATTAATATTGGAAATTAAATACTTCAGCGAATGCGCTCCATCTGTTTGGACCACATATAGAAAGTGCTGAAGCACAAATACACTCGATGGCGGCGGCAGCAGCCGCAGCACCATCTTCCTAGCAAACAAACAATATGGCAGAATTAACCCTCGGTCTCAGCGTTAACTACTCAGACAAAGTCCTTAATGAAGTTAGCCGAGCGAGTCCGACCACGAATTTCAAACTAAACAAACCTCTAACACAACGACTTACAAGATTTACCACCTCATATGCTTCTAAATCCCACTGATGATCTCACAACCTCCGAGGATCCCGACACCCTCGGCCCGAACAGGCAATTAAGGCACCGGTGGCTTTGCGCTTGACTTTGAGCGCTGGTTTGTTAGCCGGTCACGTGTGCGAGGCGTGTGAAGGGGGTGAGGAGAACCCAATCGCACGCTTCGGCTCAGGCCAGCCACTAATTAGGGTGAAGAGGAGGCCAGTGGACACGCGGTGTGATTAAATTTAGATCTGGAGGGAGATCTTGACCCCGCATGCCCCTCATCTAAGTGACATTTACCCAGGATAACCACACTGCAGCTGAGGCTTATTAACCTTTTGTGGGCCTGAACACCACTGACTGGCTTAATTGGCAGATGGATTATTAAATAGAGCAACTTCAAGATGATTGAACATCTCATATCTACAACGCACAGGTTAGTCGGTAAAATCTTATTATCACTTAGGCTTCAGGGTACAGTGGCCTACATATATACTAGAATGGATCATTTTTGGCATTATAATATTAACAATGCAGGCTGAAGTGCTGGGAGAGCAGGAAAAAAAGAAGAGTTTTGATGTGCAATCCGTCAGAGGGTCACTTGTGAAATATCTCCCATTTCCCTTGGGATGTAAAAAAATAATAAAAGTCTGGCGTTAATCATCAAAATGACCGTTACGCATTGCCAAGCGCTAAACGGTGTCGGATCCGCCTGGAACGACTTAATCCATCACAACCGATTTGGAAAGTTTTGGTCTGTACGGGAGATTTAGATGAGAACAGAGCCTGCGCTCTGGGCCTCGTACATGTACAGAAACAACCATTCCCCTGACTCGTACAAAAGAAAACGCTGTACGCTCGTTTTTCTGCATAGCCAAACAGAGCTGCCAGACGTGTGTTTAAGCATGATCCATTCACCGGGCTTTGCGCCGCTCTGCCATGTCAAATCAATGCTTTCAAGGGAAGCACGAGTCAGCCATGTTGGATTCGGTTCTGCTTTGGGAAATAAGTGGATCATATTGGACGCATTACCATACTTGTGTGACTGAGGCGCTTGCTCGCTCTCATATTCAAAAAGGAGATCATTGCACAGCATGTGATAAATGTCACCTCAGAGCAATGACCCGCATTATGTATTACCCCTGCTGCAGGCGTCCTCCTGCACCTCTGTGATCAGCTGTGGCTCCTGACCCCCCATGTAGACTCACTCTGACTGCAGCTATATGGAGAGAGGACGAAAAAGGGGGGAGAAAATCAAAGAGTGAGCATTTTACATACAAGAGGAGACTGCTGGATGTTGCATCTAAGCATTTGTGTGTCTTCAGGTCAAGAAATCAAAAAGCCTAAAGTAAAAAAAAAAAAAACATCTGCATTATAAGCAGATTTTAAAGTAATTAACAAAACAATAGTCACTTACTCACCCTGATGTTTTTCAAGCCTGTAGGTCTTCTTGGCTAATTCACTGAAAATCATCTTTTCCATGGCTTTAAAATACACAGTGCATAAATCAAACATCATTATATATTTCCACTTAGAAAGGTTACCCATTTCATTGTAAACCCCCAAAATTCTGGGTTATTTTAATGCACATTTCTGAGGGTTGAAAATTAACTGGGCATTATTGAAATTTCACTCTATAGAATTTTTACAAAAAAATTCTTGCACTGCACATCCTCTTAGACCAGGGATTCTCAACCGCTAACTTTCGATATTATACAATAATTTTTGGATTTCATCATTAATATGCAATATTAAAATGATCGAAGTAATGCACTTTCTCCTGTTCTCTGAAACTTGAAACTCAAAAACAGCCCCATGATCACGTCTAGAACACATAACACATTCACAAATTATGTCTGAAGTGAAAGTGAAAGTCTCTCTTTGTGTATTTTTGTGTGAACTATTTAATATATTCGCATAGTTGTCTAAATTAATGTCCTGTAAGTGTTTTATAATGGACGCGCGCTCATACAGGAGGATCTAGCGAGGGTCAATGGTGTTTCTGGCATAGAATGTGAAATAAACTTGCATGAGCTTTAAACGTGCTCTGGCGGAGCTGTTCACTGGTCCTGTCAGCGATCTCCCAATATTATCCAGCTGCAAACTCAACCACCATCAGATCGATGCATTTCAACAGATTTGGGGTGTTTTACTTTATTTTACATTTGTCTGTATATATTAGAACAGTAGATATTTAATAGATACTTAGTCAGTCCAGTTTAAATAAGAAGCTGGTCTTTTGCAATCTCTCTGTTGACCTGTGGTTCTCTTTGAATCTGTGTATGTTTTCATATATATATATATATATATATATATATATATATATATATATATATATATATATATATATATATATATATATATATATATACTCATATAGACGAGTTCAGCCTTCAGCGCCTATACTGCAGCTCTGCACAAGACGTTTGGCCATATAGGAGAAATGGTCATGCCCAACTGAGCCTGGTTTCTCTCTGGGTTTTTTTAATTATTCACTTTTGCCAATTGGTGAAGTTTTTTCCTTGTCGCTGTTGCCATTAGCTTGCATGGTTCGGGACCTGTAGAGCTGCGCGTCAATGGATTGCTCTTCAGTGTTTGGACTCACAGGTCTGAATATTAAACCACACTGAACTGAGCTGAATTGAACTGAACTTAAACACTAAAAACTGGTCTGACACTGTTTCAATTTACTACAATATTCTATGTGAAGCTGCTTTGACACAATCTACATTGTAAAAGCACCTTAATAATAAGGGTGAATTAAATTAAATTGAACTATTTTTGCACCCAACATACGTTTTGAAATTATGACCAAAAAGTTCAACCTTGTTTTCATTAGACCATAACACATTTCCCACATGCTCTTGGGAGAATTTACCTAGGCCTTGATATTCTTTGTAAGAAATGGCTTCCGTCTTGCCACCCCTTCCCTATAGCCAAGACTAATGAAGAATACAGGAGATTGTTGTGCAATTCAGTTCATTTCATCTTTATTTCTATAGTGCTTTAACAGATTTTGGTAAAATGTACTTTTGTAGATTGTGTCAAAGCAGCTTCACATAAAACATCATAGTAAATTGAAACTGTGTCAGTCCAGTTTTTCAGAGTTTCACTTCAGTTTAGTTTAGTTCAGTTCAGTGTGGTTTAAATTTCAATGCGAGAATTCTTCTGTCACTGCGGTCCTTCAGGAATTAGTCTCATGCTCTCAACTCCTGCATAACCACCACAACAGCTGCTCAGGATACGGCCTGGTCCAGGATTATGGAAACCTTGGGAATAATAAAAACAGACTAACAAAAGCGCAGATCCCGTTCAAACTATAATGACTTTTGGGAAGTGTTCCCATCTCTGATTGCCCTAAATAATGCAGACTAATTAAGGATTTGGATTACCAAAGCATTTGTGTTTTAGGTGTATGCCAATGCAAAGAGATGTGTTTTTAATCTCGTTTTAAACTGACAGAATGTGTCTGGTTCCAGAATTTAGGTGCCAGTTAATAGAAAGATCTACCACCTACAGGTAATTTTGATATTTCGGGAATAATCAATTGTCCAGGATCAATTTAGCGTAGAGGATGCGAGGAGCTATAATACACCAGGAGTTCCCTCAAATATTCAAAGATAAGTCGTTCAGGGTTTTGTAGGCAGTCAATACAATTTTAATAGTTCTACGATATTTAATAGGGACTCAATGCAGTGATGAAAGAAGTGGAGTAATATGATCATATTTCTTTGTTCTAGAAAGCATTCTAGCAGCTGCATTTTGAACAAGCTGAAGTTTGTCAATTAGGCCAGCAGTGCAGCCACCTAGTAACAAATTACAATAATCTAATCGAGAAAGCATGAATAAGCTTTTCTGCATCAGAAATTGATAGCATATGTCGAAGTTTGGCAACATTAAGATGTTAAAATTTCAGTTTACAGATGCTTGATTGTTGTCACATGTATTACACAGCCAGTACTTGCCAGAAATTCCTGCAACTCCTTTAATGTTGCTGTAGGCCTCTTGGAAGCCTCCCTAATGAGTTTTTTATTTTTATTTTTTTTTTGTCTTTTCATTAACATTGGAGGGATGTCCAGTTTTTGGTAATGACACCGTTGCTCCATATGTTCTTCGCCTGATGGTTGTCTTCACTATGTTTCGTGATATATTCAATGCCTTGAAATTTTTTTTTGTACCTTTCTACTGAATGATACCTTCTAACAATGAGAGCTTTGGAAACTCTCTGTTGATCATTGGTTTCGCTGTAAGATGCAACTAGGAAAATATCAGAAAACGACTACAAGAACAGCTGAACTTTATTCTGGGTTAATAAGAAGGCACTTTAAATGATGGCAGGTGTGTACTGATTCATATTTAAAATGAGTTTAAACGCTTTAACACTTTATATCCACTGTATTTCCAGAAATTAAAGAGTTTACAGGGTTCATACAGTCAAAAAAACTGAAAAAAGTTATGGAATTTTGACATGGCATTTTCCAGGCCTGAAAAAAAAAGTTTTGAAAAAATTGAAAAACCCACAAAGTTTTGGAAAAGTCATGGAAATTATCTAAAAATATCTGTATATTTAAACATAGGTTAGTTGTCTTTACTTATTTTCTGTCCATGGCCAAACACATGCTCTTACATTATTAGTGCTGTGTGAACATTATCTAAATAAATTTTTCAAAGATATAAAGGCTTATTTAAACTAAATAGATTGTAACTTGTTTAATGATACGCTGTAATATCTTTGAACATGCATCGTTTTTATTATTATTTACCATGTACACATAGACATCACATGAAACATTAGGTCATGAAAATTTACTTGAAAGTCATGGAAAAGTCTTTGAATTTTAGTATTAAAAATGTGCATGAAACCCAAGTTTAGAGCAAAACCAAAACATGTTGGATAAAGAACCATCTTCTATTTTACATCTGTCACAGATAGGGGAAATAGAATCAAATATTTTACTTAGTTTTGGAATAATATATATGATTTACTTTTAACTGTATTAACCTGTGCCTTGCATAGCAATCATGTATCCTTTTAAGAGACAATGTATTTTTTTAAACAGCAGATCGTCATGTTAGCCAACACATTGTTACCAATTGATACATAATTTTTTAAAAGGCTGAGGCAAAATATACAAACAGATAAAAGCAGGAAACTCACTTAAAACATCCTGTCTTAAATAATTATAACATTTTAAATATTTTACAGAATATGCTTTTACAGAAAACAAAAGAAACATTCTGAAGAAAAGGTATTTTTGTAGTGCATATTTAGTATATTCATGACATTGTTAAACACACACAATGTCCAAAAACAACCCAACCAAGCAAACATTATCCACCTCCGTAAAGAGGTTAAGCTCTTTTGTAATTAGCACACACTCTAATACACGCCATGATTTAATGGCCTTGGCGAACAAGACAAGCTGCTTGGCCTCTCCAGCAAGGTATTTTCAACATTAAAGTAAGTTTAACCTGCCTTCACGTGTTTACATGAACAGCAACAAATATGAAAAAAAATACATGTGCAGGAGACTTCACAGAAGCATTATGTGCAATAAATAAATCCAATTGATAAAGGTGTAATAGTGTGCTTTGAACTCGAAAGTGCAATTATATTTCACATCAAACACAGAAGAATGCAGCTAGGAGATGCTTATTGCGACATAATTACAGGCTTTCCAGGCTTCAACTCGCATTCTTTAGCCTATAGGCTCTAATTGCAAAATCTTTTTATTCATTAAACAAATGCCGCTTCACAGCATTCATTCCATGATAGGCATCTGAACAGAAAACATTTTTCAGCCAGCCATGGCCAATTAAAGTTAATGTACGACAATAGAAAGCGCCATGTAGCATATTCCCATCAAACTATTTGGACTAGAGCTGCACGATTAATCGTTCAAAGATCACAATCTTGATTTAAGCACTCACACATGATCTTATCTTCAATGACCCCTATTTGAAAAAGTCTATTACACTTTGACAAGTTCATTGACAGGGGACATTTATATCTGCATTTCACTTAGAGAAAGCAGCTACCATGTCTTTTTTTAACCAAACAACATTGCCGTCACTGTCAAAATGCTATAGTAAAAACAGCTATTTAAAAGTAACTTTTTTTAAAATGAGGGGTAGGGCTGAAAACATATATAATTTCAGCATCGATATCGTAATGTGCGAGTTTGCAATAGTCACATCACAGAATTTGCAAAGTCGAGTCAGACATTACAGTTTACAACACTTCAACCTTAGTGAAAGTTCGTTTGCATTTGTTTTTAAGGTCTGTGACCAAGCATTTCAAGCTAATTGAATGCATTTTGGCACAATAAACTAAGTATTTGTACCTTAAAGATTTACTCATTAATTTTCTTGTCGGCTTAGTCCCTTTATTAATCCAAGATCGCCACAGCGGAATGAACCGCCAACTTATCCAGTTAGTTTTTACACAGCGGATTCCCTTCCAGCCGCAACCCATCTCTGGGAAACATCCAAACACATGTACAATTTAGCCTACCCAATTCACCTGTACCGCATGTCTTTGGACTGTGGGGGAAACTGGAGCACCCAGAGGAAACCCCAACGAACGCAGGGAGAACATGCAAACTCCACACAGAAATGCCAACTGAGCCGAGGCTCGAACCAGCGACCTTCTTGCTGTGAGGCGACAATACTACCCACTGCGCCACTGCTTCGCCCCTTAAAGATTTATTGTACATTTATATTATTATTTACTCAATGAAAATGATAGTGTTACTGTTACATTATACAGTGACCATTTCATTTCTGTTGCTGAATACGGTTCAGCTCCCCGGAAAGTCATAAGTCATTTTTTATTTCATTTGTATACTTTCTCTGTTATATTTTAGCTTGCTTGTCTTTTTAGCTGTATTTTATGCACATATGCTGCCCTATAAATTCATCCGAATCAAATCAAAATTATGCTTTCTTTACAAAGAAATATATGTATATATATGTGTGTGTGTGTGCGTGGTTACAAAGAAATATATGTATGTATTTATATATATATATATATATATATATATATATATATATATATATATATATATATATATATATATATATATATATATATATACCTGTATATATATAGTGATGTATGATTCAATGATGTATTCAATGATAAATGCTAAGCTAAAAGTGCTCCTGCCACACCTGGAGATCAGGATGTATTGTTAGAAAAGCATTGACTCACATTGCCTCTCTTGTTGCCCTTTACAATGAAAATGACAATGAACTGCACAATATAACAATATATCTATCTATAGGCTTACCAAATGCCACAATTTAACGTCACACACTGTGATACAGTAGTAAAAGTTCCAAGAAAATAGCAGCTTTTCATTTTCCGTCGGTCTTAGTAACTACAGAAGAGTCTGACATTAAATAATTAGCGAAACACTTTTTCGATATATATTTTCAGTGAGATGCTAATGGTCTAATCTGATTCAATGATGTATGCTAAGCTAAGCTAAAAGTGCTCCCGCCAGACATGGAGATCGGGTTGCATTGTTAAAAAAAGCAAAGACTCACATTGCCCTTCTTGTTGGCCTGTACAAAGAAAATTACAATGGGAAACAGCACAATATAACAACATATCTATCTATAGGTTCACTAAGTGACACAATTTACTGTCACGCACTGCGATACAGTAGTAAAAGTTCCTAGAAAATAGCAGATTTTCATTTTTTGTTAGTCTTAGTATAAAACAACATTACAGAAGAGTCTGACATTAAATAGAAAAAGTGTTTCACTAATTGTCCTATGTATATTGTTTGAGCGGAATGCTAATGGTCTAATCCAATTCAATGATTTATGCTAAGCTAAAAGTGCACTCGCCAGACCTGGAGATCAATTGAATGGATTCAATAACAGTAAAATTCACCTGTTTAACTCTAGGTGACATGTAAAATGAGCCTATTTCTAAAAAAATCTTAAATGTTCTTTTAAAACCTGTGATTCCTTTTAACACACATTAGCATCTAAATTGCATGTTTGCTCTTAGAAGTCACAAAACCCTGATAGGCTAAAGTTGAAAAGTGACTCGAGATATTCATTTACAATTAGACGCTTTTCATCATTAAAAAAAAAAAAAAAAAAAAACACGCCGCTTTCCAAGCCGGTGGTCGCCACAAAAACACACATCAGCCTTCATCGCAGCTTTAACACCATCGCACTGTAATCTGTCTGGGATTCCACGTGTGTTAACACAGCTACAAACGCAGAAAGCAAACACTCCAACAACACGGCGTGAATGTCTCAATATATTAACCGCACAATAAACAACCTATTCAGTTCCAGGGATTTGCATGAGAAACGGGAGCATTAACGTGGAAGGATGTGTGTAGTCATTCAAAGTGCGGAGGGAAAGCTTTCAGAAAGAGCCCTGCTGCGGTGGAGACTAACACTGCCTCAATGTTGGCATATCACTGAACACAATGGCCTAGATTAGCAAAGTGTCAGTACTGAGCTGAAATAAGCTAATTGCTTAATTAGCTGACCCAATTCGATAAGCCTCTTCTAACATATTAACTCCAGCTATGTAACAAATAGCTTGAATTTGTGTAAAAAAAAAAAAAAAAAAGTATGGGTTTAATTACAACCGTGAGTGTGAAAAGCTAAATGAGACGGCCAGCGCGGTTATGAATGTTATTGTGTCGGAGACTATTAACATCCATATATTTATAAGCAGAAGAATAGCATGACTTGACGGCGCTGAAACTAGGAAACAGAAATAGGTTTGTTTTTGTGCTTTCAGTGCAGGCTTTAACTGTTTGTCGTTGACATTAGGTGTGCTTAAATAAGCAGATATTCAACAGGTTTGTGTGTGTGTGTGTGTGTGTGTGTGTGTGTGTGTGTGTGTGTGTATGCCCATCTCACAGTCATGATGTAAATGGCTATTTTACTCAACTGAATCTATGAAAGCAAATAGTGGCAACTGGCAAGCTAAAAAAAAAGCCAAACAAAAAGTAAATATTTTAGATTATAATCATGTTTTTTTTAGCTTTTATTTTCAATATTTGTGCTTTAATTTTTATCCATCACGTGCTATATATATATATATATATATATATATATATATATATATATATATAGTAACCTGAAAGATAAAAACTATAAGAATATATTATTAAAAATAAATACAAATTCCTGCACTCGCAGAAATAAAGGTACATGGGCTGTCATTGGGGCAGTACCTTTTTAAAGTATACATATTTGTACCCAAATAGTCCACAGTGCTACCTAAAAGGTGCATATTAGTACCCAATTGAACCTAAAAAGTACCTTTGAGGTACCATTATGGACCCTTCAGGTACAAATATGTACCTTTTGAAAAGGTACTGCCCTAGTGACAGCTCCTGTACCTTTATTTCTCAGAGTGTGGATGAGCCCATGTAGTTCAGCAGTTATCTCAGAATAACATACCATGGAATGTCTGATTGACTGATTTATTTACATTTTTTTTTATCAATTTTAATTAAAGAGCCCCTATTTTGGTTTTAGGGGTCTCCAACAACATGCTGATATGTATGCAAGGTCAAAAAACACTTTCATTGACTTCCATATAAACTGTTTAGCACTTTGTTCCCAAACCTCTCCTTAGCATGATGCTAATCTGCGCTGATTGGACCGATGACCCAGTCTGTTGTGATTGGTTGACTGTGTTCAGCGCGAGACGGAGAGAAACACCCACCATGGCTATGGCGTAGCAGAGAGCGTGTGAGAAGCCAATGCAGGAATGCAATAAGGCACTGCAGTTAAACACCAGGGGTCCGTTCTTCGTACGTGGATTACTCAGTTAGCTGGATTTGGATATTGACGATTTAACACGATTCAGGATCGTTTCGTTCTTCAAAGCTGATCCGAGAGTTGTTGTCATAGCAACAGTTCTGCTAGCTCAAACCTGATCGGAAGCAGGTTCAATTCATATAAACAGGATTAGATCGGGTCAGTTCAAGGAAAGATAATAGAGAAAGTATGTACCGAATTCTGATATTTTCTTACAGTAGTAGTTATATACACTTGGGAATATATATATATATATATATATATATATATATATATATATATATATATATATATATATATATATATATATATATATATACATATACATATATTAATAAATAAAGTTATATATATATTAATAAGATTTATGCAATCTGCACCCTCGAAATGAAAGTACAAAGACTGCCACCTGGTGGTGCAAAGAGAAAACTTAAGTTTTTAGATCGCAAATTGTACAAATTGTGTGATAATAGAAATGCAGAATATGTGACTTTTTAAAAAAAGAAATAATACATTAATGCAGTCATAAACATCTTTTGGCAGTTAATATGCCAGTGATTATGCTTCACAAAAGTTGCAGATGCCTTTACCAATATCAAAATGCTTTTGTAAACATCCAGTTATTCCATACAGCGATTAAAAAAAGCGGCTACTAATGAAAATCTTTTCTAAATGTAAAACTAAATACATTGATATGCACTGAAATACATGATGAATACTCTAGACACATAAAAGTGTAATGCCCATAGCTCATAACAAATGTCTAAAGTTATTGCGTATCATATTTAACAAACTGCTAATTTGATGTAATTTTGCTCACATGGATAATTGAATATTAATCAGATGATGTCATTACGCTGCTGTGCCGTCAGCCAATCGTTGCATTGCTGATCATGATTTCGAGGATCGATAGATTTGTCCTTCACAACACATTCAGCAATCTCAGATCTGTTCATCCAGACATTCTAATCTGATTCGCGAACTTGTTTGAAGAACCAAATTAGCGAGAGAAGTTATCAAGATTAAATGATCCAGGATCTGCAAAATCATCTTAGATCATTTAAGTGAGGTACGAAGAATGGACCCCAGCATATCACTCTACTCTTAACCCTAACCTCAAGTAATAACAACAACACACATTCAGTATTAATCCACACAGTGGCAAAAGCTGAACTATTTTGGAAATGGACCACTCTGTGTGTGTAGGAACAGCTGATGATGACCATAGCAAAGACAAACGGCAGAGGTAAGCGAGTGCAGAAACACATTTAAATCTGTAAAGGAAGAAGCACACGCCACATTTTCAACAAGGTTTTGGACACAATATGTGAATAGCCCTATAAAGATTTAACCTGAGAGATACAGTAAGCACTGATCTATAAGAGATACGCAATTACAAGCTGCGCAGGGTGATTACAAGTTACAACACACAATTAAACACATATTTAGCAAACTACAGAAAACGAGGCAATAATTTTAAATACACTTACATGTTTTTATCCAGAGGAAGTAGAAACTGGTCCAGTTGAACTGTAACAGTTACTGACAAAGTCCCTGTCAAAGTCTGAGGAAGTTCTATACATAATAGTCTCTGCTGCTCCTTCCTTTAATGACAGATGAATCCCGCGTTGCAGCGCAGGTTGTATCAAAATTCAAACAATTTACGGGAACACACACATCACATGGTTGGCTATACTGTGCTGTTGTTGTGAAAAGGAACTTTTACCCTTCATACCCGCAGCCAAATCTCCATCTGTCAGTGATCATCATCTATTCTAGTCATGATCAATCCAGTGATCTTCAGCGCTCTGCTAGTGTCTGAAGTGAAAGGCGCGTTACATTTTACCGCATCTGGAATTACATATATGGTGATGTACCGTATCGACGTCAATGCGTTCAAGCAAAAGATCTGAACCCAACTCGATTCATTCGTTCGACTCGGAGTCGACGATTTCGTTAAAGAATCAATAGTTTTAAACAGTGCACTTTACAGATTTAAACTTCAGCTAGATGTTTTCATTCACTAGGTGCTATGTTATAATACACACTGCATGAAAAGTCATTTTTAAAAACTCAAAATAGGGGATCTTTCTTCATTAAATTAAAATATTTTAGCTTTATTTTTTATGACATTTTCAAAAGATATTTTGTCAATTTTCTGTTTTCATTTTATAGTGATTGCTCTTGTATTTGAGTGATTACATTATTATTTTAGTCTTTTCAACTATTTTTTATCATGGTTTAGTATTTTTCTTTATTTTTAAACATTTTAGTCTGTTGGCTTTTATTTTCAATTGACATATTCAATGTTGAGAACGAATGTTACTGTGTCAGAAACTATTAACATCCTTATAAGCAGAAGAATGGCATGAGTTTCAGGCGCTGAATCAGAAAGTCGTTGTTTGTTTTGATCTGCTTGTTATTGACAGCTTGCTTGAAACAATTACAGAGTGTATCAGTGAAAGTGATGTCAGCGAGCTGTTGGAAATAGAAAAGCCGGGTTAAAGGTAAAACCATTTTCTCATTAGACTGAACGATGAGTGGGACAGATTAATTTACATTTTCCCCTGACATATTTTACATACACAATCTTTTGCTTAGCACTGGGACTTATGGGCAAAAGAGCTCTATTTGTATAAGATGAAGTCATTTATATGCTAATTCATTGGAATGTAGACCTTCCAGATTCATGTTTACCTATTAGTGCATATAGATGCGAAGGGACATTAGAATATTGGAAATGGAAAGGACGGGGAGGGGGAGCTGTGGGCAACAAAGTATTAGCGCAATGTTTCCTTCTATTAATCTCATATTATGAGCCATTTCTGGTTTATTTAAGCAGCACCCGAGAGCCCAGCTCACAGTCCTACTGTAAATGACCATTTTCCTCAATTGACTTTGAGAAAGCACATGCTGGCAAAGGCATTGAATGTGCACAAAAAGGCAGCAGCCAAAAACAGAATTATTTTAGCAGTTTCTTTATAAATATACATTTGTTATCATGCATTTTTTTCCTCCATTTTCAAATATTGTAGGGTCTAGTTTCAAATAATATTTTCAATATTTGCGCTTTAATTTTTAAATTTGTATATTTATTTTTGTGTGTGTGTGTGTGTGTGTGTGTGTGTGTGTGTGTGTGTGTGTGTGTAAAAAAACAACAACAACAACAACAACAACAACAACAATAATAATAATAATATTAATAATAATAACTATAAGCATTAGTATAATAATAATAATAATAATTAAGCTTTTTGGTTTATAAGATATTAATTACTAATAATGAAATGAATAATAGTATTTTTTAATTCAATGCAATCTCACGGCAATTCATAACTTTTTGATTTAGTGGCTAATTCGTATGAATTCGTACAATCTAATTTGTACAATTTAGTACAATTGCTCATCACCCATGACAGTTGGGTGTATGGGTGGAGTTGGGTGCCACGGCTCCTTTTTAAAATTGTACAATAAACTACTAAACTGACAAAACCTAAAACACGTTTTCTCGTGAGATCAGGCTGTTTCATTTACAATTTTAGCAATTCTATGCTCTAGACTTTCCATTTTTTGTAATTAACGTTTTTATTTTAAGCTATTACATGTGTACATTTTTTTAAAATATATTCATATTTATAATTTCTAAAACATAATAATTGTACTATTAATTATATAATTATAATAATCAATTTCAGATGACTTTCCCAGTATTTGCATTTCTTTATTCATATTTTATATATTTTTGAAAATCTAGTTACAAGTATTGGAGCGTTTTTTAGTTTTTTTATTAATATTTTTTTTTTTTTGAATTTTCAATTGACTTGATTTAGTATTTTGTTTATTTCATTTAGTTATAAAAAAGAATTTCTTTTTAAATTTAAATATTTTTAGTTTTTTTATCTTAGGAAATGGTACTACTCTAAATTGACAAAGAAATCCTACCTTTATCTAATATTGACATTGTACAGAAATTAACAGTGGTGGAATGAGTATTGATAAAATCATACTTGGGTAAAACAACCATTACTTGCAGAAAAATATAGTGCAAGTAGAATAAAAGTATCTCTTTTAATATTACTTAAAATAAGAGTAAAAAAAGACCTTTCAAAAGTAATCAGGAGTAGTGCGTATATGAGTTTTACACTGTGAAAAGTTGAGGCATTTACATGCAGTTTGTGCAAGGATGTGTAAACGTAACATTCTGTAGTGCATTTAGGAATTTTTCTATATTTGTTCGTTCATTCTTTTCATTGTTTGTTCGTTCTGTCCTTCATTTGCCTGTTTGTTGCTTCGTTCCTTCCTTCATTCTTTTGTTCCTTCCTTTATTTGGTTCTTTTTTCATTCATTCACTAAAACCCAACAGCCAACTTTATAAAAGGAAATGAGTGTAGTTCACTCAAAATTTACTGATTATACTTACTTGAAAAGAGCTTTGAACTCTTGAAGTGTTAATTAAATACCTCATTACTTCCACTTAAATAAAGTAAGTTTACAATACTAAGTATAGATTAGTTTTTTTGAACTCAAATGGTTTTTTGCAATCGGTTTCCTCAAACGGTTTGAGTTACCTCAACTTTTTGGGTTTTACAATGTTTGTTTGTTTATGCCTTCCATCCTTCCTTCCTTAGTTTGTTTAATCCTTCCTTGAATCCTTTCTTTATTCATTTGGTTCTTCCTTTTTTTTCGTTCGGTTGCTCCTTTCCATTCCTTGTTTGGCCCTTCCTTTATTCAGCCCTTTTCCATTCTTCATTGGTTCCATTTAGTGATTGTTTAGTGGCTGTTTGATGATTTCAGTGATCATACAGTCGACATTCTTCTTTTTTTTTTTCTTATGAGTGACATGCAGTCTATAAACAGTCTCTGGGTCAGTGCGTGTAAAGATTTTGGACATCTTCTGGTACATTTTAATGCTTTTAAAAAGGTTTGCTGCATTTTTAAAGCTTCCATGGCTTGAGGTAGTTTAGTATGATGCGATTTACTTTCTATGTGCGATTTGATTGGATGGGAATCACATGACTGATTTTTTTTACTTCAGTCAATCCCCATAGACAAGAAAGAAATAAAGTAGTGACAGCAGGTTGAAAGAAAATAGTAGAGTAAAAGTACCAATACAGCACTAAAAATGTACTCAAGGGAAAGTAAAAGTACACCATTTTAAAACTACTTAGTAAAGTACAATTCCAGAGGAAAAACTACTCGATTACAGTAATTTGAGTATTTGTTATGTGTTACTTCTGGAAATCAATACAAGTAATGATGAATAGAGCTATGACGTGTTAACATTCAGAAAAAAAAGCTCAAGATGTACCACAGTTTTAACTTTTAAGTCAATGAGTCCAAACTAAATCAGCATTAAACGCTCCCATTGTGTTTATTCCCCAAAATCTCAGCCCACACAATCAATTAAGCGACTGTACACCTTTCTAAAATGCAGAAAATGAAACAGTGGGCTGCCTAAGCCAGAAAAAAAAAAAAAAAAAAACAGCATTGGCCTCCACCATCACTGGCTGCCGGAGAGGTGTGACAGATCACATTACAAGCAAGGCTAAAATGCTAATGTAATTCCACATGAGCCGGCTTTAAAGAGATCCAATCGACCATTCCTGATACCCAGTGTCGTTGTGTCTAAAAAAGACGACGTTCCTCCCTCTCATTGTCTCAGTAATTCACCAAAATTGCCACTTAGAGCCGCACCAAGATGTGCGTTTCATCTCCAAGCTTCCTCTGGTCTCTGCTAGTCAGTTCATTTTGACTTCCTCCAAGAGCGCTAGCACTTCATTAACCTTGCCAAGCTCAAGATAAGAGAGGTAGAGCATCAAAAGGAGCCAGCCAGCAGAGAGAAAAGACCACAGAGTCTCTAGCGCACAGCGGCCATCAAACACACATGAACATGGACACACACACACACACACACACACACACACACACACACACACGCTAAATACTCATCGGCCTCTCTTTACCATATCAGTGGTGCTTGTGAGTCTGGCATTATTAGCACTAGAAAAGAAAGACACACTCACTTCTTAGAGGAATTAGTGTTACATTAAAATACACACACAGGGGTTGTGATTTTGGAATGTAAAAGTGATTATAGTGGGGTTTATTGACAAAAAGATTGATATCCTCGGGAAAAAAAACTAAGAGGAAACACTTTCTGTAAAGTTGCCATAGAATTTGATGCTCATATTGAAGAACTGGTTTTTAATACTTAAAGGGATTTTTCTAAGTCAACTTTTAATTTATCAAAGTCGAATCGACATCGACTAGTCACTGGTGACGTCATCAATAAAACAAAATAAATTTGTGATTTATGAAAATATATACACATGCAATTTGACAGCTTATAACACGTTGCAAATCCAATGCAACATTTCCCATGACTGATTCTAGTCCAAAACAAATTCTCTATCAACACTTTCATTTCGTTAATAATGCAGCATTAGCACCTAGGCTAATTTTACCGCTAAATAAATGCAGTCAACACATTGATCACTACACATTCTAGTAAGAATGTAACAGTAACATATTTAGTGCAGATGTAATGCATACATTGTCAGCACACAGATTCGTGTAAAGTTATTTCATAACAACATAACACACAAAAGACAAAAGCTATAACGTTAAGCCTTATTACACTGCCAGAGACTTGCTCAGATGCATATTTTACCACAACAGTATGATGGTGCGCACTAGAAAGCGGCTCAAAATCCTATTCAAGTCAGGCATTTTTTTATGCTTTACTGGTTTATCTTGGTTATTAGAAATCTCCTCGCTGCACATCTTCACCTTGTTTACCTGAGATGATGTTTACACACGCTATGCAGTTTGTTACACCTCCGCGGCTGCGCACTTTTCGGTTTTTGTACACTTCACGGTTCACTTGTACACTTCGCAGAGGGCAACAACCAATCACATTACTTTTCCATCATTGTGCAAACTTGATTGACTATCTTCTGCTGTAGGACATTTGGAGAGACCTAACTGGTATCTGTTTAACAATTTAACGTTCACGTGAATCTTTGACGCTGACATAAGAAAAATAACATTTTTAAAATGACTTAAAAAAAATTAGAGGGCAGTTTCTTTCAGTGAACCCCCTTCGTGGGTATAGCTGCCATGCAGTTTAGGTCAAAAAATGTGATTTGCGCAGTGCGACTAGTCAACATCAATTTAGAAAGCGTCACAGCTAGGCATTATAGTCGACTAGTCAGTGCAACCCCTACCAAACACCAAAGCACATTTTGAGATGATGACAGTCTTATTGTCCCACATTGCTAAAAGCATTATTAGGACACACAAATTTCACTAAAAAGTGATCTTTGGTTGTTTTTTCGTCATTTTCAAGAAAATTCATTCTTCCGGTTTGAAAAGAAATTTTGAAGCTGTGTCACGGCCATGAGATCCTTGTCTAATTTTTAGCATGGAGATTGCATGTCTGTACCGGCGGGTCCAATGTGACATGATTTCATCATTAGTCATGAGAAAGACTTGGTTGGAACCAATCAGCGCAATCTATTGTAAATGAGGTGCAAATTCTTTTACATGCATGATATAGCTGTAACTACAGTGGCCGGGAAGTGCAAAACAACATTACAAAGTTTGAAACACTTTAACAAAGCTCGTTCCCATAACTGAGGACGCGCGGGTGCTGAGGGAGAGAGGGAGGTGCCGCTGACGCTGCCCTCTCTATTCTGTCGCCTATGTGCGAATATATCTGAGGACGCGGGTGGTGAGGGAGGTGTCGCGGACATAACTGAGGACGCGGGTGGTGAGGGAGGTGTTGCGGACATAACTGAGGACGCGGGTGGTAGGGGGTTTACGCCATGTAAACAAACTACCACCCGCCTTCCAGCTTGCAGCTGGAAGGGCATCTGCTGTTTAAACGTGTATGCTTTATAAGTTGGCGGTTCGTTCTGCTGTGGCGAACTCTGATTAATAAAGGGACTAAGCCAAATAGAAAACAAATGAATGAACTTCAATGTGCGAGACCGTGTATAATAAAATATAAACTATGCATATAGTTTTACAGACACCTACAAATGCCTTGCGCCCACATCTTGTTTTGATGTCTTTCAGGAAGGAAGCATTAATTAGGGGGAGGGTCTTGGTTTGCTTTTAAACGAACCCTGAAGCGGTTTGTTTGACGGGAGAACATGATCCGAACTAAAACAGACTCAACCGTAAAAAGTTTTGGACCTTTTTGGTCTAATTCAGCTGCCGTAGTCCGATGCGCTGTGCATTATGGTATATGGAGGAAAAATAGTTGTTGACAGTGCTTTACCAACAATTTTAAACAGAGAGAGAGGGAACAACCAGAAATATTACCAGTGATCAATCAGGAAGATGACCATGTCGCAGTTTAGCTAAATGAATTCAGGCCTCCTCCTGAAGTGACTTGTGATGCGCCGTCGCCATTTGCATTGCATTGAAACATAGTTTTCCAGCCACAGCCGTGCTTCATTCCTTAAATGTATAGTTTGTCTAAAGTGATACAAACTATATTAGTATACAGTGGCCAGAGATACAATCAGCCAGCACAGCCTTCCCTGCGCTGAAATTGAATTGATGACCTAAGAAAAAAAAAAAATTGTGAAAGGTCAACACAATCTCAAGGCAATTCGTAACTTTTTGATTTAGTGGCTAATTTGTATGAATTCGTACGATCTAATTCGTACAATTTAGATCAATTTGCTCGTCACCTAATGACGGTTAGGGTTGGGTGCCACACCTCCTTTTTGAAATCAAACGACTCAACTCGTACGAATTAGCCTCTAAACTGACAAAACGAAAAATACTTACGTTTCCTCGTGAGATCAGGCTGGAAAGGTATATCAGTGGTTTTACATTGCATAATGAAAAGCTTTTTGATATTTGGTAGGAAGGCTTCCTCTTTCTATCTAAACAGCAGCAGACTTTCAAGTAAATGCCTACCCCAATTTTACACCTAAAGCAGTGAAGTGTGCGTAAAATTCTCTTACTTCCATCACAGCATGCTCACCATTAATCTCTCCCCTCATTTTCCTATGAAGAGGACAAAATTATTTTTTCTTGGGAGGGAACTGCAAATCCCTGTCTGGGTTCAGTTAAAAGGCTTAAAATGTCGCTAAATGACAAATTAGAAGCTTCCTCTAGCGCTTTAAGACGAGATGTTGTGGCATCTGAAAGTTACCTGGAAAGGAGGTTAACGTGCAGCGAGCGTCGCGATTATTAAAAACGTCAACCGTCTCATTACCCATCACACATCTCGCCACCAGATCTCAACGGCAATTCAATTGTATAGCATCAAAGCGTTTGTTCACCACAAAGTGTCAAAGGAAAGAGCTTGCATGCTGAGAAATTCAACGTAATGCATTTGAACGGATTCCAGCTGCTTGCTCAGAAAGCTAAAAATATAATATAGGAAAAAAAATAAAATAGCGCCCGGGCCTTAACAGACCCATGTGTGATACGAGACCAAATGACATTTTTCTGTCGAGCGCAGCGCTGGGATATCTCTGTCAGGAGCCGTGTGCCAATGCAGGACATCTAGTGAGCCAGCTCAGATTGTGGCTGAAAAGAGACTTTGGCATTTGTGAAGAGTTTCCATATGTATCACTTCTGTTGTGGGGCCTGTTCCACTGATCCACAAAACCAGCCCAAAGGATAAAGCGGAGAGTCTCTGTGCCAGTGTAAGGAGCAAGAGCTCTTGCGAACGTGTAAAGAAGGAAAAGTTGCCTCGCCGCTGAGCAGAGTCAGGCAGAATCCTGCATTGGCGCTGATAACATGCTTGGATTAGGGATGTTTAAGGGAAGGGAAAATTATTCATTTGAGATGGATGAAAAGCTGCACTTGTCAAGTCTCCCAGTCATGCACTTTCCATCTCATTCCCAGTAGCCAGCGTGCATATTTTCCCCCTCAATGCAAATGTTCGCACAGTGAAATTGTGAGCACATTAACCCGGCTCTTTAAACACAGCAAATGACACAGAGACTAAATGAATTTCTCCCTGCGAAAAATTATTTCGGGGTGGGTAATTGAAGTTTGCCAGTGTGATCATAAGAACAGCTTTTTATATATATATATATATATATATGTGCATTTTTTCCAAAAGGTAACCATCAATATGAGGGGGGTTGGGTGGAGGAAATAGAGGCAGAAATGGAAAAATCAGTTTTAGTTTTTAGTTCTAGATCAGAGAGGCTTTCAACCGTAGAGCTGCGACTCTCGGGACTTGACATGGTGCAAGATCACTGAATATGATTTAAAGTAAGTCTACACAAGATTTAGATTTTTAGCTTAAGTAGAGATGCCAGTGATCTAAACAATTTAAGCACCAGGACTCCCAGAGTCCTGGAAAAACCAAGGGAACATTCAATTTTAATTCATGTTCATTTATATAGTGCTTTTACAAATGTAGATTGTGTCAAAGCAGCTTAACATAGACATTCTAGTTAACTGACAACTTTCAGAGTTGAAGTTTAGATTAGTTCAGTGGGGTTTAAATTTCACTGCTGAAAGTTCAAACACTGAAGAGCAAATCCAAAAGTCCCAACCAAGCAAGCCAGTAGCGACAGTGGTGAGGAACAAACTTCACCAATTGACGAAATTGAAGGGAAAAAATAGAGAGAAAGCAGGCCTACTTGTGAACGACCTTTTCTTGTCTGGCCAAACTTCTTGTGCAGAGCTGCAGTCTAGACGCCGGAGGTTGGAGAACGCTGGACGCCCATTGTGGAGAACTACAGGTGTAAGTCACTGACGGGTGTTCAGGCTGGCCCACCGGACCAATGCATAGTCTGTCACTGTGGTCTTTCAGGAATCAGTCTCACGCTCTCGCCTCTGCCACAACCACCACAGCATCAGCTCAGGATATGGCCTAGTACAGGATTATGGATTCCACAATATCATTTCTTTACAGGTCTTGGATTGCATCAATGGCAATTGAACATAGAACTGATTAAAATCTGGAAGGTATTGTTTTTAAAATATTAAATTTTACATTTTAGCATTATGTTACTACAATGTACAACTGGTTACATGCAGTATGGTTACAGTACTGTTCTTGATATGCTACACTGTGTTTCCATAATCTGTGCGTAATCCTTCACAATGTATTGTAACAGAAGAGCAGGGGCCTGTGCCACGAAGCCAGATTAGCTGGCTAGCCAGTTAAGTTTCAGTTTAGTTTGCACCAATTCTGGGTTTTAGGTACCATGAATGTAGCTCAGCTCTGCTGCTCTATAATTTAATGGAAACAAAGAGTAAATAAATTCAATCTGCTTACCTTCATGTTACCTACATAAAAGCTTAGTTTGGTATTGACTAAAACTTAGCGGGTTAATCAGCTAATCCAGCTTCATTGTACAGGACAAAAACTGCTCCCCCTTTTTTGTCCAACTTCACCAGCTCATCACACAAAAGATTTTAAAGACCTACAGTGGCGATCATCTACTCTCTACAGATGGTTTTCATAACACTTTTTTTGTTGTTGTTGAACTGAACACCTCTATGAAGACTTGATGTAAGCTTTGCCCCTTCCATGAAATGGGTGTTGGAGAAATGAAGTCCATGATTCTCTATCTATACCAATCCCAGCCCAACCCAAGAGTCTCCCTAAAAGTCCTTTGAAAACTCTCAACACACCACAGTAGCATTTCTAGTCTCCAGCAACCTCAAGGTTATAGTCTTCTAGGCCTGGACTCCACCTTGGCACACTGCTCCCTCATCCCCACTGTGGTACATCAGCGCACCAGCCCCAACATGCTCCATCCGGTTCAACCTTGTCCCAACTTACCTCCTGCTCTGTTGGACTCCTCCATGACTTCAGATCTAGCATTCTCAGGCATTTCTAGGGATTTCTGCTCCCTCCTTGATCATTTGATCCCTTAGCCCTGCCTTGGCCCTCCAGAATTTCATCTCCAGCCTAGGATCCCACTCTATTGGCTGCATTGGTCCACATCTCCACTATGGCTCCTTCCTTTTCTGATCCTGCCTGCACTGAGTCTCTTCACCTGGATTCTTCTGCACCTATTTTTTTCTGCACATGTGGCAAGTGCAAGGTCACACCCGCTTTTCTTCAGTTTCTCAGTTCCTCAGATAGCTTTGTTGATACTTCTACATTGTGTTCTACCATTTATCTGGATCACCTGTGTTTGTTGAATTGAAAACTTGTTCATCATCTGTATTCCTTTACAGCTACATTGATTTTAAGAGTTCACACTTAGCTAATGATTGATTATAAAAGCGTGTTTGGCATGCTGTCCTGGGAGAGAGCCCTGAGCTCATGAGATCCTTGAGCGCGGGGCTCCCTCCCGTTTGTAGTGTGAGAGGGGAGTTTGAGCTCAGGTAGGTCTCGAGAACTCTCCTGCTTTTTAATAGTGAGTGCAAATTATAAATAACTATGGAGAGAATATTGCTGAATTAATAGCTCTTCTATGGTGCTCATTTGGTTTGGTCAATTTACTTACATTACATGTTTTTGGACTGTGGGAGAAAACCGGAGAGCCCGGAAAAACCCACGCAAAACACAGGGAGAACATGTAAACTGCACAGAAATGTTAACTTGGCCAGGTAAAGACTTGAACCAGTTACATTCTTGCTGCGAGGCAACGGTGCTAACCACTGGGCCTCCATGCCACCCTGTCAAGGAAAGGGGAGGAGTGGGGGAGGAAGGGGGGGGGGGGTCTTAAAGACGAAGATGGCTAAGGTAAGATACTCTTGTTATTTGTAGTGATTGAGGAATCATGATTGACTGTGGCTGGTCCCGCATTAGCTAATGCATGATCCACCAATCAGATAAGCACGTGCTTCTCTCGAAATGAGTTTATAAATAAACCTCACTAAAACTACACTTATGTAGGACCATTAATTCTAAATTAAATGAAAATTCTAGATTCGAATATTTCCACTCCTGGTTAAAGTTAAAAATAAGCTATTTTGCCAACACAGCAGTACCGCCAAAAAAAATCTTGAAGGGCTTCCAATTATCAGTTTCTTTGGGGGCCCTTTTAGGAGTCAAAAAGGGTGAGCAGCGCTGATCTAGATCAAACTAAACCATCCAAGCAGATCCAGCATTTGGAGCGCAATTACCAATTCTGAATCGTTCCTGTAGCCGGATGATACACTGAACACATCAGCTCCCCTATACAAATATTATGATCCGCCTGATGAGAGCCAGGGCTCCAGTCTGGATGGCTAATAAATTAGAAGCACGCTTCTCGTTTACTCATCAGAGCTAATGAGGCTGATAAAATTACCTTGAGGATCATAATTACAGGCTAGTGGCAGAAGCACCATATCTACAACCCAAGCGCGTGCACACACACCTACAGTAGAAGAACAAACAGCTCAGCGCAGTGGCCACCGCTGGACAAGCAGAGTTTGACCTTTATTATAAACTCTGCGTTAGATAAGTGTGTAATGTATGCTTTTAATTAAACAATTAAAGCAAGTTGCATTTTGCTGAAAGCAGCCCATGTGATCGCATTAGCACACTTTCCACCAAAAAAAAAAAAAAAAAAACACCCCAAAAAAGGGCTTAAGTACACTCCATTTCCAAATCCATTTTGTGTTAGTGACCCACGCTTAGCTGGCCTTGATCAAGCAAATATGTAAATGTCTTTCAGTTATGTACCGAAAGTGAGACGCGCACACGCATGCGTGAGGTTAGCGAGGGTACATCTGAGCTGGCACACCGAATTTCAAACACCATCCTGGTGACAAACACCCGTCGAACCCTGGGATCCTTTCCATTTCGTCAGGCGGCTCATATACATTAAGCACTTGATCAGTAATGGCATCTTTTGATGGACACGGCTGGCGTGGACGCGAGAGAATTTCATTTCATCAGCCAATTCACAGGACGAATTGTTTTACTTATGAATATTAATGTCCGCCTAATTTGAGGCTGTTGTTAATGCTTGTCGCTAGGAGCTTGGCAAATCAGGTCCCATTCCTGTTAAAACCATGTATTAGACACCCCCTGACACTAAGCCCTCGCCTTTGATTCTTAATTGCAGGAGTGCGAGCATTTGCAGGAGATGGGGCGCAAAGCTTTAATTAACTCTAATATCACACGTATTCAGTCTCGACTGTCACCCGCATCACGCGTGGCGCTCTGCACCAATATCCTCCTCCTCCTCGGCGAAGAGAGAGATGCTGTTCCAAGTTCATGATCACAATTTCATGCATCTTAAATTGGGGATGGATGGCCTGTAAGCAGTGCCACGATATTAAATGTGAGTAAATTATCTTAATGCATTTCACTAAAACGCATATTAAATGATGGCTGTATAAACGGCCATTTTACAGCACGCAATGATAGGAACAACAATTACGGGCTCTACCGCGGCGAGCAGGGTGTCATTTTTAACCCTCTCAGGCCTAAGGGTGGCTTTTGAGACCCGGATAAGTTTTGACGTCATTTATTTCTTCATATTATTGCTTACAATCTGATTGCACTGTTATAGCACACATTCTGGTAAAGTAATATGCAAGCAGCATGCACACAAGTTTGTGAAAACAAGGCGTATGCAATTTTGTTTAGGTACTGCCCTGCACTGACAGACTTTTTCATATAGCCAGGGGCGGATTTAGTGATTTTGGGGCACTAAGCAATTCCAGCCATAAGGCCCAAGCCCTGAAATGCACCCGCTCTACTTTCATTTAACAATTATTTTATATAGCTTTTTTTTCTTCTTTTCAACATTTTAAATTAATGAAATCCCTACATTTTAAATGTGTTTTCTTAAAATTAATTTACAACTATATTTTTAATAAATTTGACTGCTGGTCTGCTCCATCACGCATATTTTATTTTGTAATATTATTATTACATATGACATTTTTATAATAATAGCAAAAATGTTATTTTTATAGCTAGAATATAATTTATACTTCTAGATATTTATTGGGGGCTCCCAGATTTCCCCTTAGCCCCAAGCGGCCACTTACCTCGCTTAATGGTTAAATCCACCCCTGCATGCAGCCTACAAGTGTTTATTGCCCCTTCATCTACATCAGGGTTGCCCAAACTTTTCTGTATGAAGGGCCAAAATTTAAATATCATTGAGAGCTGTGGGCCGAAGATAAATATACCAAACTATTTTACAAGCTGCCATGGGTAATTTCCTAGTTTATTTCATAACATTTAAAAGTTAATAGAAAACATCACTGTGAATCATATTGACTAATGCAGAATAACTTTAAATATAACTTATTGCAATAAAAACAATCACATTTATAACAGTTTAATGCTGAATATACACTACTCAAACGGAATCTGCTTTTGCCTCAATTTGCTCACCAAAGTCTCTGCATTGTTCTCGACCTATCGGTTGATAGTACCATAACTAAACTACTGCACTTAATTTCAGTTAGCTTTTTTGTAGCTTATCAATAAAACAATTAAAAGGTTACATTATATTTTAAATGACAATTCCTAAAACATCCCCATAATTCTCCCTCTCATCTCAGATGGGATGGTGGGCCAAATCAAAGGTTACCATGGGCCAACTTTTGCCCACAGGCCCTAGTTTGGGTATGTCTGATCTACATAAAACAATACATACAAACTGCTTTTTTTTGTTTGTTTGTTTGTTTGTTTTGAAGTAATTTTGTGTACTTTGGCTGTATGCATGGAAGGGTCGGTGTCCATATAATTGAGATTCACTTTTATTAAAGACCCTCCCCTGATGGACCAAATTAAAAGGAGCGTCACTGAGGGATTCAAAAGAAATAGTTTAAGACTATACAGTGCTCAGCATATAGAAGTACACCCCTCACGAATCTCTCTTTTAAATTCATAGTTTTAATAGGAAGCTATACAATATTATGTGTGCATATACTTAAGTACTGAAGACAAATCTTGAGCTTATTTAACAAACTAACTTATGAAAATAATCCAAAAACTAGTACTCCCAAATGTATACGTTAGATAAATAGAAATCAAAAAAGAGAAAAAAAATTAAAAATGGAGTTGAAATTTTGTAGTTTGTAATTTTAGCAATATTTTGCTTGAATTTAATTGTGTTAGCTTTAAATTTCGCAATGTTTCCTCAAAATGGGCTGTACTCTATGCGGAGCACTGTAAAAACATTTGTTTATCATTTTATATTATATTGGCACTTCCCATTCCAACTTTGTCTTGATCTTTATTACAAACACAGTTGATTAAATTGACATGCAAAATTAGAGGATTTATTATGTCTGAGTAAATAAATAGTTTAAAACACATTCTGAAGTACGAGTTTAACTTGTTAATAGTACAACAAAATTAATTTGTAGGATTTTAGCAATGACTAATAACCAAGAATTTGCAAACACCAACAATTTAAGGATGTGTAAAAACGTGCATTTGATAAATAAAAACATGCTAAGTAATAAAAAGTTGCTTTAAAAAAAAAAAAAGGTAAATAAATACACTACACAAAACTAAATAAATACACAAAAACACTACTGCTTATATGTATCTCTAGTTTGTTAACTCGAGCATATTAAATAACATTTCCGTTAAACTTTTACATTAAAAATCAAACTTAAGACTTTTAAATTTTCTTTAGATTTATTTTAGCTACTGTAGATCTCTGCTTGTCCAATGACCCTTCTGTGCCCAAAATTAATTGAAATACCTGGAAGTTTCGACTTAGCTAGGCTTTTTGGTAACTGGAACCATTGTAAATGGATAGGCATTTCCAATCAATATTTCTCCTCAGTCCAAATGCAGACATCTCGCATTCAAAGACAGCATGAAAATACACTACTGGTCAAAAGTTTGGGGTCAGTTTTTTTTTTTTTTAAAGAACATTATTCTGTTCATCAAGGCAACATTTATTAAATGACAATAAAAAAGTATGATGTTAAATATTTATTAAAATTAACTAACTGCTTAATTATATGTAGTTTCAAATGCAATTATTACTCCAGTTATTATTGCTTTTATTACTATTACCAATAATAATAATAATAATAATAATAATTTTATTGTTATTATTATTATTAATAAATATTAGAGTGGTTTCTGATGGATAATGTGACTATGAAGACTGGAGTAATGAAGCTCATTAAAAAATAAAATAAAATAAATAAATATTTCACTGGAATAATTTGATTTAATCCCAGTTTAGACCAATAATACCAAAAGTAGGAAATTTTTTTCACAATTAGTTGCTAGAAGTCTTGTACTGCTCAAATGGAAAGACAATTTTTCTCCAACTTGGAGATCTTCTGTACCATCTTACAATAGAGAAGATTCGGTGTTCCACCAAAGGTTGCAGTCAAAAATCTTATTTGGCAGCCAGTGATGACATGTATAGAGCAAATGGATACAAATTTAATATTTGCAGTTTGACTGGTTTATTTGTTTCTCACATTTTTTCCCTTCCCTCCCTCCATTTTATTTTATTTTAACTTCTATCTAAATGATTTTAGTCCTTTATTTTATATTTGCTAAGTCTATTGTGACTCATTGTGTGCGTATACATGTACAAAAGATGAGTGAACATAAGGGAACTTTTATCTACTTGTATTGCATGTATGTATATATTATGGTGTAAAACGGATTAAAAATGTGCATAATATTGTATAGAAATGATGCAGTAGGGCGGGGGGCTCAGCTGGAGCAATCTGTCTTTGTTATTTCAAATATTTTGACATTTTAGTTTTAGTGACAAAAAATGTTAATAAATTTAAAAAAATAAATTTAATTTAAAAATTCCCTGAAATAAATGATTAAATTTATAAACTACTTTTGAACAGTTATTTTACAGTGCAATTACACTTCACAATTTTTACTGTATTCTTGATGAAATAAATGCAGTTTTAGTGAGCAAGACAAACGTATTTTAAAACATTTAAAAAGCCCGGTATTGTACATAAAAACTTTGCTTTTTCTATTCCCGCTCATCAAAAAAAAAAAAAAAAAAAAACACAACAACAACAACAACTCTGCATTCACCTTGGTTATAATACAATTAGAAACTTCCTTAAGATTTATTGAATAACCCATGTTATTAAAGTCAAATACACAATAAATAAGCACATCATCAGCATCTCTTCAGAGAACTTTTTAAAACATCTTTAAAACATTCCTGAAGTAGCTTTTTCAAACAGTTCAGTCATACCTTTTATTTAAAACATTAAAAAAAAGGCCTCTTTGCACATCTACTACTTAGATAAGTTAAATGAGGTACACTTTTAATTGAACTAGGTTAGAGACTTAAAAAGAGAATAAAACCAATAATCCGTGCCTCTCCAGCGCGCGCGCACACAAGATCTTCTGCAGTCTAATCTCCAGCTTGATTTAGCGTTCACAGGATATAAGAGTCTGGATAGTCTGATGCACATGCATGCAAGCTCATAGTGCCCCCTTCAGGTCACTGTTAGCACAGCACATTGAACGCTTTCAATCTTTGAGCTCAACGCTTATTGGAGGTTAGGGTTAAATTAAGATGCTCCGCAGATTTTTGGATGGCAGTCAAAGAGCGTGCTTCAGCCAGCCTTGGACATCTGTTTGTTTATCTGCTAATACAACGGTACGGTTTATCTCCGAACAAGTGAGGGGGTGGAAATAAAAATAAAGTTAAGTAAATGTATATTCTGAACAATAATTATTCAAAAGGAGCCCACGCATTGAAAGTATAGGAGCAAAATTAAACATTTTAAATGAATAGAACAAGCATTAGGTAAATCAAAGTGAAAAACTTTCTGAACATGACTGAAATAATAAAAAGTTAATAATAAACAACATTTTACTTCAAGAACTCTTACCTCACTAAACCACCTGACATATTGTAGACCCACCTTGTTTTTTTAAAACATCTAAAAAGATGAAGTTTCAACAAACTGCAGCCGAACATATGGAGCACGTCAGTCTAGTAGCTGAGCTTCACTCTCCCATCGAGGCTTTTTTACTTCGTCGTCGAAATAACTTTGAGAAGGATGACTTGCGTTTGTTTTTAAACTTCTGAAGACCTGCATGGTGACATAAATAATGTTCACATGATGGTCTTGGGCTGCTTCTGATTTAAAATAAGAATAAGAGAAAATTCTTACCCAGTCTTTGCATCATTTCATTCAACTGTTGATCTTCCTCCTCCTCCCTTGAAATGTGATGTAGTACAATTACAAAAGTGTTTTTGCATATATTGATATTGTTCTTGCTCTAAAAAAAGTTTGGCATTTGACATGCAGAGTCAGCAACTGTGGTTTCTTGAGGACTTGCCTTATCCTGTCTTCCTCCAGACCCTCAACAATAGCGTTTCTGTCATTCACAATCTTCATCAGTCTGTTCAACAGCTCAGTTTCCCTCTTCTTCTCATTCAGAGTTTTGAAATGTTCTAATAAGCACACAAACCCACAGCTTAAATGACAGTTCTTCAAATTAAAGAAATTTAAAAAATGAACCAAGCCATATAAAACAGTCATTGCATTTAACTGGGGTTGACATTGTAATACCACTTTTGCACTTTTGTAAATGCTTAATTAAAATCATCACCATTTTAATTTGAAGCATATCCAAGAATTGCCTCCATGTGTCAGACGAGATCAATGAAGACGCTTAAATTTGTATTTAGTGCTAATTTCTAAAAGCAAACTTAAAAGCAACCAATAAGTAAAGAGAAAGCAAAATAAAAAAAAGCTCTTGACATTTATTAACATTAATGTAGCTAAAAAAACACTACAGTAGCACGCGCACACACACACTTATGTTTTTGAATTAAGTGTTTCGAACATTTAATTAACAGCAATGATCAAATATATTTAATAGTGTGTTGATGTATACATGGAATGCCTTTGTACTTAATGAGACTAGGTAATTATGTCTTTACATTTTGGTTGTCATTCATTTGAATATTTACATTTCAACATTGCAAACAATTACTGGAGCATTGTTTCAATAAAAATATGATAATAATAATAATAATAATAAAATAAATAAAATTGCTGACACCTTTCACAAACCAATAAGTAGCTGGTTTGGGTTTCTTCAATTTCATGAGGTTTCTTTGACAACATCGATAATGTAATACAGGGGTGTCCAAACTCGGTCCTGGAGGGTCAGTGTCCTGCAAAGTTTAGTTCCAACCCCAATCAGACACACCTTGGCTAGCTAATCAAGCTCTTACTAAGCTTTCTAGAAAAATCCCTGCAGGTGTATTGAGGCAAGTTGCAGGACAACAGCCCTTCAGGACCGAGTTGACACCCCTAATATAATATAATCAATATAGTCATAAATAGACCCAATGATTCAGTAGGTTTTTTTAATCTTAAAACTAGATAAAAAGATGTTTGGAGTAAGTATAGAATGACATGATATTTTACCGGAAATGCCCTGGCTGGATTATCAAAATTAAAAATCTCCAACTAAAACAGGAACTAACTAAAGGAAATAAAAACATGCATACAATTCCATGCAAATAGTCACCTTGGATATAAAAGGTTCTATCTGTGTTCTGAGATATTGAGCTTCAAAGTTTTTGCATTTCATAGCAAACAGTATGTGTGTAACATTAGTTTTTTTTAATAAAGTCTTAAAAATGTAAACAACTTCTAAAAAGAAAAAAAAAAACATCCCATAATATAAATAAGTTGTCATTTAATAAGAATGTCAATAACACAATTTGAAAAAATGACAGATAGAACCTTATAATTCTAAGGTGATGAAATATTAACCTTGCCATAGAAAAAAAAAAGAAACTAAAAAAAAAATAGAAAAAAAAGTTTCCGTATTTTGGTAAAAACCCAAGTTTGTGCAAGCAAGTATTTTACAGTACTTTAGAAATACTCAAAAACGTATCTGTCAATGTTTTCAAAGTATTATATTTGATTTACCAAAGTCACACAAGTGGCAATTTCACATCTGTCACATCCATAAAGGAAAGAGGTCACATCCATGACGACGCTTTTTCCTCATAAATGCTAAAAATAATAAATCAAATAAAATCATGGTTGTCCTATAGAGAGCCAACTCTTATCCTTTTAATTAGCACTATTTCACTATTTGGGTTGTGCAGTTTAGTTCACAGAATTACTACAAAGTATGTTGTATACTGCAAACTTGCAGACTTCTGTCACATCCATAACGCACGTTTATTTATTACTCATTTAAAAGTACAAAACAGATTGATATTTTCTGGTCCCTTTACTCTGTGGTAAATATAAAGAGATGTTTCAGTACGTTTCAATGTTTTCAGATGTTTCAGTATATAATAATTTTTTTTTTAATACCTTTTAACTTGTTTTGCTGATTGATCACTAGAAGGTTCATAAAAATAAAAACAAAACACTTATTTTGACCGTACAGATTACTGTTAAAAACTACACTTGATGTTATCTGAAAGGGGGTTTGCAGTAAATCTAGATATCAATGGAGTGCTCTTTACCTGGTTTGTTGATCAATCTCCTGAGTTCCCCCTCCACTCCCGGCTGTTGCTCCTCCAGATCTTGTGTTCTTGCTCTAAAAAATAGAAATCTTTCAAAACAACAGCAAGCAGACCCTAGATACTGAACAACTTGGCTGACTTCTCTATTATCTTATTAATCTACAATTAAATCTCAAAAACATTGTCATTCAGAAATAAAGCACATTAAAATGGATCACTTACATGTACATCAACTCCGACTCTCTCCGTATGTAGCTTTGTTTCTTCCGAATCAGGTTAAACCAATCAACCATTAAGGGGTCCATCAGAATGTCCCCATGACCCTCTGTAAAACAGTCCAAAGTCAGTAAGGTCCAAACTGCATCATTCACACACACAGATACACACCACCTCGAGCAACAATTTAAAGTGCTCAAGAGACAGGCATCTCCAAATACTCACTCCCAACTTCTATTTGAGCTATGATTGAATTCTATTTGTCCCCTAATAGAGTGTTGTAATGCGGTCTAAAAGCATGTTTTCCATTGACATTGCCTTGAGGTGGTACAAAAAAAAAAATACAAGTACAATCATGAATGCGCACAAACTTAATTTGATCAAGCGGAGGTTTTGGCTTTTGGTGGGAGTGACGGTTTCTTTGAAATCCCTCCGGTTGCTCACAGCAGGACAGGTGACTGGAGCAGCGAGCCTGGAGATGATATTACTGTGCCACGGTGACCTTGAAAAGAGCCAATCAGATGCCCTTGCCCCATTCAGCTAGCAGCCTCTCATTGCCGCCCACCACCTCCTCCATTTCCATCCCATCATCCCACAGGAGGAGAGGGAGCTTCCCCTGCGCCTCGCCTCATTTGGCCCTGGCTGCTAGAATAGAGAGGCCTTTATTGGCCACTGCCTTCCCCTAAAGGCTACATAGAAACACTGACTCCCAGGTGGACAGGCACAGCTAACAGGTTTGGAATGAGTGCGCAACTCGCACGACTCGGAGCACACACATGCATAAATATACACATGGCTGTTATATGGCATCTAAAACACACCGCATGGTGTTACATTGCATCAAAAAGAGAATCTGATGATGTCGATTTAGTCGCATACAACCTTGAAAGAGTTCACAACCTTCAAATCTCACTTTCAAACTACACAGACCTACATTCTGGATAAACAGAATCATTATTCTTGAAGGGATAGTGCAGTCTAAACTTATCAATTTCTCACCCACAGGTGAACACAAACTTTGTTCAGTATATCTTCTTTTTTTTTTTGTTCAACAGAATAAAGAAACAAAGTAGAAAACCTGTAACCGTCGACTTTCATAGTAGGAAAAACCAACACTATGGAAGTCTACTGCTACAGGTTTCTACAGAGCTTCCGTCTGGCCACTCAACCATACAGGCCTGATTGGTGGATTGCTGCTCAGACGGTTGTCCTTCCCACTCTCCACAGAAGAATGCTGGAGCTCAGACAGAGTGACCATTGGGTCTATTCTCCCCCAATCACTCAGCTTAAATGTCTGGCCAGCTCTAGGAAGAGTCCTGGTGGTTTCAAACATCTTCCACTTACGGATGGAGGCCACTGTGCTTATTGAAACTTTGAGAGCAGCAGAAATGTGCCTCGAGACAAGACCTCTGAGGTCTAGAGACAATTCCTTTATCTTTATACTTGGTTTGTGCTTTGGCATGCACTGTCAACCCTAAGATCTCAGACAGGTGTCTGCCTTTTCAAATCATGTCCAATCAACTGAATTTACCACAGGTGAACTCCAATCAAGCTGCTAAAAACACTTCACTGCTGAGCAGTGAAGCTCTAAATTGAGCTCAAGTACAAAGATCGTGAATACTTGTGATATTTGGGTTTTAATAATATATTTTTTTTGTAAATAAAATTTGCAACAATTAAAAAAAAATCTTTAAACATTGTCATTATGGGGTATTGTGTGTAGAAATGAGGAAATAAATTAATTTAATTAATTTTGGAATAAGGCTGTAACATAAAAAAAAAAATGTGGAAAAATTCAAGTGCTCTCAACACTTTCCGGATGTACTGTAAATGATTATCTCAGTACTTCTGATATTTTAAATTAGGGCTGGCCAATATGGCAAAATTGCAATCTCGATTTTTTTCTTTTTGATTATTAAACAATAACGATATATAACTTCGATAGCAGTTGTTGATTCTTCAAGATTAAAGAGTATACAGGGTTTCTGCAGGTTTCTCCAAGTCAAATTTAAGACTCTATAAGTCTAAAATTTCATTCGTCGTTGTCTTAAAGGGCTAAAACGAAGTATTTATAATGGCCCAGCAGAAAACAACAAAAAACAAATTAGGTATTTCTTAGGCACATATTTGATATAATGCATCAAAACAAGCAGACCTTAGTTGTATACACATTTTTCAACATGACTTAAACTCTTTAAAAGCTAAAATGTATGCACAACAGCCTGTTATAATATTAGTTGTGAACAGTTTTGAGATGTACAGTTGGTGATTGGATAGCTTTACATAAATAATTTTAAATGGGTCACAATTTTCCTTTAAGACCTATTAAACAACATTTAAGTCAATTCAAGACTTTAAGGCCTAAGATTGATTGATTGATATATATATATATATATATATATATATATATATATATATATATATATATATATATATATATATATATTTAAATAAATTTCATTTATGACAATTGTTAATGACTAGACACAAATTAGTGGGTCCTTTAAATAGCATAACCTATTTTTGGTGGCCGATCATTTTTTGCTGGCCAAAAATTTGGTGCATTTCTGAGAAACACACTTCTAGATTCCCATTCTTGCACGTTTTGTTGTGCGATAGGCTCTTAAATCAATATAGAAAGAAAAAAAGTCCTTGTCAAATTATTGTGATTGGCTATAATACCGTATCTGCCCAGCCCTATTTTGAATGTTTGTAAACAAAACAATATTATTTGAAATGACTAAAGCGGTTTTAACCATAAATGAAAGATCTAAAATGTACCAGAGTGATCAAAGCTTTAATAATTCTAAAGGATCGCGATCCTTTAGACTGGAGATTTCAGGAGTGTTTGAGACTTTAATATTTTAAGTGAGCAGCTGTACTACTATAACATTTAATATATCTGATCTCAAACCTTCTTCATAAACACGAAGTTTCCATTCCAGCTCCACTCCTTCATTCTCCAAATCGTTGAGGTTGTTTTCAATGTCTTGCAGTTCTTTTGAGATCTGCTCTGGCGTGATATAGCAAGTTTTTGTCTGGAAATACACATAATATTAAAATAAAGATGAATACGGTTTATGAAATGACTACAAAATGAATAAATTTGAGTCGAGATTTGCAAAACTTACAGTAGGTGACCTTGCTTCATGGAGCAAGCTGTCATTACATAATATATTTCCATTGTCGTAACCTAAAATTAAAGCACACATTTTATTAGTGTACAAAGAACCATCAACAAACTGCTAGACTATATTCAAAAGGATGGGTGAATTAGGTAAGCTAAATTGTCCGTAGTGTTTGAGTGTATGGGTGTTTTCCAGTGATGGGTTGCAGCTGGAAGGGCATGCGCTGCGTAAAACATATGCTGGATAAGTTCATTCCGCTGTAGCAACACCTGATTAATAATGGGACTAAGTCGAAAAGAAAATGAATAAACGAATGAATGTATTTAAATGGTTTACAAATTCTTCAAGTTAATTAAAACTTGAACTGACAAACTCTTAAAAAAAAAAATTAAATAAAAAAAATATAGCAACAATCCAAGATACAATTACGTTTTTACATTTATACAATATAAGATTTATTTGGGTTAAATTAACAACATTACTATTTACAACCATTTTCAATACTAAGAAATATAAAATAACTGATCGAAATCTATTTCTAGTGAAATATACAATTGAAGTCTGAATTATTAGCCCCCTCTGAATTATTAGCCCGTTTATTTTTCCCCAAAGAGAAGTTGAACACATTTCTAAACATAAGCTTGTCATTTTTTAATAACTGATTTAATTTATCTTTGCCATGATGACAGTTAATAATATTTGACTAGACATTTTTCAAGACACTTCTATACAGCCTATAGTGACATTTAAAGGCTTAACTAGGTTAGTTAGGTTAACCAGGCAAGTTATTGTATAATGATGGTTTGTTCTGTAGACTATCGAAAACAAAAATAGCCTAAAGGTGCTAATCATTTTGACCTTAAATTTTTTTTTTAATTCTTAAAAACTGCTTTTATTCTAGCCAAAACAAAACTAATAAGACTTTCTCCAGAAGAAAAAAATATCATCAGACATACTGTAAAAATGTCCTTGCCCTGTTAAACATCATTTGGGAAATTAAAAAAAAAAAAAAAAAACAGGGGCTAATAATTCTGATTTCAACTGTATAAATAAGGCATTTATTATTAGTTCAAGCGATATAAATACACACACACACACACACAAAAAAAACATTTATTTATATTATGAAATTTTTTTATACATAAAATAAAATATATTTTTTAATAACCATTTCTTAAAATAACACCATTTGAACATGCTTACTTGATGTCGCTGACCTGCAGCGAGGCTGTTTTGGAGATGAAGGTTTGTTACAGGACGTAGAGGGTGATACGCATGAGGCCAAGGAACAATCACTATTACAACCTGTGAAAAGAAAGAAGAAGAAAAAAAAACGTATATTTATTATGATAGTCAAACTTACCATGCTGCAGCTGATGTGCTATAAACAGCTGAATAGACAGATAGACCTGGTGCTGTACAAGCTCCAGTTTTAACTGGGAAGGAGAAAAGCATGTAAAGTTGCAAAAACATTTGGTACTAGAGCAGCAGATCTGAGTTTGAGGTGTTGAAATGTCTTACCCTTGGAGTGGTTCGACATGAAGGCTTGAGAATCCTGCACTTTTAAATCTTTGTTTTCTCCACACATCAATGCAACATCTTTGGCAATATCAGGAGATCTACTAAAAGCAAAATAATTATGATAGTTCCCTTTCACACAAAGAATGACAACTTCAATAAGACAATTAAAAAAAATATTCACATCATTTACAATGAAACAAAATGATACAAGTTCTCTATTTTTGCATTAACATTTAAAACTATTAATGTTCGATCATAATTCACAAGTTTTAGGAGCTGATTCATTTAAAAAGTGGCATATGTGACATGCATATAACAAACAAATCATTACAGTGCATTGGTGTGAAGGTTCAGGGATTTTGCAAGTTTCACAAGATCAAATTAAGACTTCACTGCCTTTTTAAGACTATTATGAATAATTTAAGACAATGCAGATATCATTAGTAGTCATAATTTAGTTCTATTTGAGCTAGTTTGAGAAATAACTAGTTCTAAAAATGATAAGAACAAATAAAACTTTCATTAATAATGTATACGGCATTTACAGCTTTGAGGTCAGAAAATTCTATATTAAAAATATATAAATAATGTGTTTTTTTTTTTTGGTTTTTTCCCCAAAGTAAATGGTTTAAAGTACAGACATGGGATAAAACGATTTGGAATAGTCAAGGTTTTAAAACCACCAAAACTGCTGTTTCTAAGGTATGTTTAATTAGTTTTTTTTTTTTGACAACATTAATCGCCAGCAGAAAAGATCTCCAAAGATCCTTTTGAAATTGTACAGAAATCTGTGTTTTTTAAACTAATAAAGACAGCAGAATGCTTCATTCAATGATTTATTTGAATTAATTTGCCAGACATCCCAGCAGGCACACATCATAAGATGTTAATATTAGGTTAGATTTAGGTCGTGACATCAGATAACAAATTCAATGTCTAGCCAGTGTCTAAGAACAACGTTAACTTGTTCAATAACATCAAATAATATTGACATTTGGTTGATTTTAGCTGACCAAAATCCATCTTAAACGTCATGACATCAAATAAGGATATTTTTACATCAGGTATGGAAACCAAAATCCATCGCCTGATAGATGACATAGTGGTACAGTCCACACAACGTCAAGCCATTACATCATTAGAGGCTGATATTTGGTTGATTCCAGGTTGGACATTGACATTGGCCTGATGTTGGGTTCTAATGTCAACCGGATTTTCAATTCCAAACAAAATGCAATGTCCCACAACGTTGGGGTACAACATCAATTTGTTTAAATCATGTTGACGTCCTGTGCCTGCTGGGATGTTTAGTATTCCAAAGCCTTTTTAAAAAATAAAATATATTGTGTTCAAAGGGAAAAACAAACAAACAAAAAAAAAAAAAAAGTTTGTTTCTTACCCAGAAACTTAAAAAGAACTTATTTTAGGGCAGTAAATCACAAACTGTGAAACTGATATCGTTATGTAAGGTTATCATAACGTCAGAATCTTAAAACGGTCCATGCCTAGTAGTTTTTATTGGTTAATTGCAGAACTCCTCCATTTATTTAAAAAAAAAAAAGAAAAACCCTGCAAGATCAGAAAGAGATCAAGCATTAGCAAAGGTAAGAAAGTGAAGCAAAATTAACTTAGTTTCAAATCATTATTAACTTAATAATTACTAACTTCAAATCAAAATTAACTTCGTAACACAATGAGAGTAACCAACTTTGTAGAAAAAAATAAAATCTCACAGAACCTAAATGATGAATTCACAAAAGCTGTGCACAGTAAAGCAACAGTAAAAATTATAAAAATGTATAAATATAAAAATAAATTATTATGTTACCTTCACTCGAATATTAACAAAAACATTTTACATTACCTCAAATTTCACTGTAAAAATATGCTGGGTTTAACAAATCCATGTTGTCCCAACAAAAATCAATTAAACTTACCAAGATTTTTATATTCAATCTACTTTAATTTGGAAAAACAAGTTATCCACCCAAAAAAAAAAAAGGAAGAAAGATTTGTCCTGATTCAGCTCATTTAAATCATTAGTTTGACCAAGCAGATAAAACATTTTGTGCATGTTTAAGTTCAGCTTAATACAATCAAACTGTCAGATTTCTTTTCTACCATCAATCTGAGAATAAATTAAGTGTTATTGTTCATTTTTTGACAAGATTAGCATACTGGAAGAGCCATTAATTAGGGGATTATAAAGAACATGAAAGTGAGCAATTATTGACACTTTTCATATTTTGGTGAACCAATCCTTTAAGACTGTAAATCATCATCATTTACTCCAACATAAGCAGACCCTCACCTTAGATACAGCAGACGCCCACAAAACTAAATGGGAGGATCGTCAGAAGAACTCAAGGTAAGAGTATAGGGTTTCAGAGAGGGTTGGTTTAGGCGCAGCACTCGTTGGGACTGGTGAGGATTGGGGACAGAGCGAGAGGATGCACTCTGCACACTATGGGGGAGGCAGGAGACATTCGCCGGCTAGAGGATGAATACATGAAAGGCCCCACTGTCAGTACTGCAGCTCTGAAGTGTCATCGCAGCGCACACCCCAGTGACTTCGCCTGCTTCCCCTTGTGTGGATTAGAAAGCATTAGGGATAACTAGGCTGATCGAACTTACTTGAGTCTTGGTCCATTTGGAGCTGCCTTTGGCTTTGATCTCCAGTCAGCCGGGGCATCGTAGCTCTGAACATCATTGGCTGAAGCTGAGAGAAGGAGGGAAAATTATGGCAAACAAAAAGAGTATGTTGCACAATATCAAATTACGCCATTTGAAGCCATGCTGTCACAGAGAAAGGATAAAAATACTATAGTCCCATCAGTTTCAGTCTTATTCTTGTGAAGCACAGCTTAACTTAATCACTTTCCTGTCTACAGTCCTACTTAATGCACATATGGGAAAGATACAAAACTTCAGCTTTTATAGGTGTGCTGCATTCATGACATAAACACCTACTCCTATAATTGGGTAACAATTTTGCATTGTAAAACTGTTGTGACATCATACACTCACTGGCCACTTTATTAGGTACATGTTACCAGTACCAGGTAGTACCTTTTGCCTTCAGAACTGCCTTAATCCTTCATGGTATAGGTTCAACCAGGCACTGGAAATATTCCTCAGAGATTATAACATGATAGCATCATGCAGTTGCAGCAGATTTGTGGGCTGCACATCCATGATGCAAATCTCCCAAATGTGCTCTACTGGATTGAGATCTGGTGACTGTGGAGGCCATTTGAGTACAGTTAACTCATTGTCTTGTTCTAGTAACCAGTCTGAGATGATTCACGCTTCATGACATGGTGCAATATCCCGCTGGAAGTAGCCATGAGATGGGTACACTGTGGTCGTAAAGGGATGGACATGGTCAGCAATAATACTCATGTAGGCTGTTGCATCCGAATGTTGCAGCAGAAATCGAGACTCAGTCCAGACAACATTTTTCCAATCTTCTACTGTCCTATCTTTGGTGAGCCTGTGGGAACTGTAGCCTCAGTTTCCTGTTCTTAGCTGACTGGAGAGCAGCCAGTATAGTCTTCTGCTGTTGTAGCCCATCCGCCTCAAGGTTTGATGTGTTGTGGAGTCAGAGATGTTATTTTGCATACCTTGGTTGTAACGAGTGGTTAAGTTACTGTTGCCTTTCCATCAGCTTAAACCAGTCTGGCTATTCTCCTCTGACCTCTAGCATCAACAAGGCATTTGCGCCCAAGGAATTGCCACTCACTGGATATTTACTCTTTTTCAGACCATTCTATGAAACCATTCTAGATATGGTTGTGAAAATCCCAGTAGATCAACAGTTTCTGAAATACTCAGACCAGCCCGTCTGGCAGCAACAACCACGCCACATTCAAAGTCTCTTAAATCACATTTCTTTCCCATTCTGATGCTCACTTTGAACTGCAGCAGATCGGCTTGACCATGTCTAAATGCAGAGTTGCTGCCATGTGATTGGCTAATTAGAAATTTGCGTTAAGCAGTTGGACTGGTGCAACTAATAAAGTGCCGGTGAGTGTATAAACACATTGCTTGGCTTAAACCAGGTTAAATTTGGGTTGTCAATGAGCATCAAATAGTCATCAAGGAATTGCCCAAAACAAATCCAGTCATCAAACACAGACGTCATGTATTTGAAAACTATTGTAGTTTTCACTGACAGACAGCAAATTTAGCCTCATTTTAGCCGAGCTCTCCATGTTTAGATATCATTTAAACAAGAAATGCTTGATGGGATACTTTAAAAACAATGGGTCATCTGGATTAAAGACATCCAAGTAATAATCAGTATACCAAATGAACTGAATCAAAGCAATAGTGACAAGCAATAGTAGAAATATTGCTACTTCTTTAAAACATTAGTGTCAGATCTAATTTAGTCGGCACTGCATCTTTTAATTTCTCTGAAAAGTCTTAATGAATTTGCAGTCAGATGAAGCGCACAACATTCTTATGGAACATCCTTCATTATTACTTGGTGTCTACACCAGTAACAAGAAGTGAAAAGAAAAATCAAGACAACTGAACCAATCATAATCAGCAAATGAGTACAAGCAGCGTAATTACACCATTTAAAGCCATTTCGTGAAGCAGAATGGATAAAAATACCATAGTCCTATCAGTTTCAATCAGGAATACATGGAGAAAAAAAATTAAATAAAACAATAGATGTTGAAGCATAGCTTAATTTAACACTGCTTTCCTGCCTATATTTTCACCTCCCACTTATTGCGTATGTTTATGGTAATACTTCCCATGTGACCTTTAAAAACCATTTTAAAAAAAGACCACAATTCATACAAGCAAAGGTCATCTACGAGTGAACAGCACCTTTGGCAGTAGTCTGCAGCAGGGATGGAGGTCTGCTGCGCTCCTTGCTGATGGCACTGAGGTAGAGCGATTCCTTGCCGTTCATGCCGCCGCCGCTGCTGATAATAGCAGGGCTGGATGGAGCAGCCTGATAGGAACTCCTGCCTTTTGAATCTCGCACATGTAGCTCCTGCCTCCAGGTAGAGACTTTAGCAGAAGAGCAACTGATTTTTACCCTGCGAGACAATAAAAATAATTTTCAGAATTAATCGTTTTCAATCGCTGCTAATTACCATTTTATTATTTTCACTTTTTTTGATTTATTGCAAGTAATCAAAGTTTTTTTTAAAAAAGTTATATTTGAGTTACTTTTTATTTTAATTAGCTTTTAAAAAAATAAATTTCTGAATTAAAAATTAACAGTCATGGTGAATGCTCAGAATGCATTCATTGTTTTTAACACATCGAAAAAAATGAAAAAGAGCACCGTCTTAATGGATTTTGCATAACTAATAAGACAAAAAAGTACAAAAGTAGCAAAAAGCATTGCTTTTTAAACTTTCATTATTCTGTACATACAGCATTTACAGCTCTGATGTTAAGAAGTACTCAGAATACATCATCCCAAATTACAAATGATGTCTTTATGGCAAATGAAGGTGTAGGTTATATTGGTTAAAAATAGCTAAATATAATATTTTTTATAATAAAAAAGACAACAGAAAACCCTGCAAAAGCAGTATAAGATCAAGCCTCAGCTGAGGTAGGCAAAAGTAAAGCAAAATTAACTTAAATAAAAAAAAAAAAGCAACTAGTTACTATTTTAGGGGAATAACTCAATATTGTAATGCATTACTTACAAAAGTAATTTTCGCCAACATGGATTAACCAGTCTTTATTATGCATTTTATTTAGTAATCCCTTGTGTTGTCTTTATTTTGATCTTGGATTTAAAAATGACATGTCTTCACTTATCAGTCTGCATTGCAACACTTGTCATGTTCTAATGCTAAATGTACATGCATGACTGTAAAAACATTTTAGAGAGGCAATATTCATAAAAGATAAAGTAGCAGATTCTTATTGTGTGCACGCACATGTTGGAGAGTGCATGCGTGTCAGTTTGTGGTATAAAAATGGTTTTACAGCTGACAGATTTTGATAAAAAAAATAAATAAATAAAATGCTATACATACAGTACCAATATGTGTACAAAAGTATAAGAGGATTAACTTTTTCTAATGTTGGGGACATTTTAGGAAAAAACGAGTCACCACATTTTGGACACGTTTAGATTTTTGTTTTCCTGCTATTAAAAGTGGTGTCTGGGTCATTTTTAACCCTCAATTCAACAGAAGGGTTAACAAAAATGTTGACCAAGTGTTTTAGGGTGTACTCGCACTAGACTATCCAAACCGTTCGATTGGCTGGCCCTGGCTCGAAGGAGTTGTGTCAGCGCAGTTTGGTTGGGCTCTGGTGTGATACGCTTGTGAGTGTGCAAAGCGAGCCCAAGCAGAAGATGTGACGTTACTTTTAAAGTAGTTTCATATGGATTTGATAATCATTCTTACTTTTCAATTAATGTGTACCATCATGGTTGATTAAATACGCAAACCTTTCGCTGCACGACAGCTGCCACCTTCAGCAAACCTCCTTAAGCCTGGTCTATACTTCTGTGTCAAGTGATTGGCGGGACCCAAGGCGCATGCAACGAGCGTAACTGTGCATTTATACTTCTGAGCACTTCTTCTGTTGTTCTGCAATAACACTTCCGAAACACTAGTTGGCAGTGAGGTGTAAATGTTCCTCTGTTTAGAATTTTTCACTGGCATTTTGTTTTTCCTGAACGCTTCCTTAAAATGTACAAGTTGCTCAACTTGCTCATTTTGAGGCAGGAACCTCATGTGCAACAATTTTAACCATGAGGTAAACACAAAACAAAACTTTCCATCCGGAGCTCCTTCATGGGACTTCACACTTGTAAACAAATCACTCCATCGGGCTCGCGCGGCTCTCAGTCCCACCCAGACTTGTCAGCGCTACCAAGCCAACTAATCACAGAGTTTGTGCTATGCGTCGTTGCAACGTGTAGTCAAATTTTTTTTTGAGAGGTGAGCAGGGAATGTGTCAATGTGTAGGCCGCGCCATAGCATACGCGGCGCTTGACGCAGAAGTATAAATCAGCCGCTAAACATGCAGCACAATGACTTTCATGAACATTTACGAGCGTCAAAAGTGGTGGAACTGTTTAGCAAAAGATTTGTCATTGCATCCCAAACGACTTAAAATAATACACAATATAACTAAAACATTCCATTATACAGAGCAAGTGTGCTTTTCTTCCAAACTGAACAGTCGAATCAGATAACACAAGCATGCTCGGAAGGTAAAATTGCAGTGCGAGTGCAGGCCGAGGGGAAGAAGGGAAACAATCGCGCCTGGGCAGTTCAAGACAACCATGCCTAGTGTGAGTACACCCTTAATCTTCATTTTCTACAATAACACTCACTGGCTTTTTGCTCTTGGGTCAGAATTCAGTGCATTGTTGTTATTGGCGTTTCCTTCATGTAGTCGATTTCCATTCGCCAGAGCACGGTTTCCTTCTTTTTCCTGCACCTTCAGACTGGAGGGCTCAGCTGGGCCTGATGGTGGTTTGGTATTGGGCTGAAGCTCTGTTGCTGGGGAACAAGACTGGAAGAACTTCTGCCGAGCTGCTTGAGTCCTCTGAGCTGAAGATGTCCATGACTGCTGAGCCAGGCTGAGCTCCACAGGTCTAGGAACAGCCTTGATGGGTGCAGATAATACAGAGATGTAGCGCTGTGAAGGCGACTGATCTTCTCGCTCAGATTTGGCCACCAAATCAGAAACTGTAAAGCCGCTGCTCTTAAAAGGCTTAACAGTGGGCTTGAAGCCATTTTGGCCATGTTGGTGAATAGTGCAGACGAGTGAACCAGTGTCTGATCCCAGTTTATATGCTCCAGATTTTAGTGTGCCATAACATACACTGCACCTGAATAAGACAGATGGAGAAATGATAAAAAGGTTACAGAATTTTCAAAATCTATTTAATCGCAAAGAAAAATGGAAATAACTGAACTAAATAGCGTAGGATGGGTTACATGCCAAAGCTTATCACAAGTAGCTACGAGTAGGCTGCAGCAGAATCAGCAGTTTAGCCCATCGTTGAGTTCATTTGTAAATTTATAACTACTAGTGAAGTAATGGATCACAAACCTCACGGTTCTGATCACATTATGGTTTTTTTAGTCATGGATCAGCAAAGGAGGAGACAAATGTCATTTGCTTTTCATTTCTACAAAAATATTGCTGCAAAAGCCATTGGTTTTAACAAACAACTAGGAAAAAAATTAAAATAAATAATAATAATAATAATAATAATAATAATAATAATAATAATAATAATAATAATAATAATAATAATAATAATAAAATCAAGAACCAGCTTTTAAAAAAAAGGAAAATGTTCAATATGAAAAATTATCTTTGCAACTGTTGCTGATAATGCTAAATATATTATATTAAATATAAATATATATCATATTTATTTTCAATTAATGATTCAACAATTCACACAAAACAATTAATTATAGGTGGATCATTTTTGAAAACCTATTCAGTGGTTTTTCACCACCTTTTGGTTAAACAATGTAATTACAACTACATTCATCAATGTCAGGTTCCATTAATCAGGGATTTTAATCTTTACCATAAACATTAGTGTTTATATCTGAACTATAAACTGTTCTACCAGTACTATTGTTTTATTTAAATGTTTGTAACGAACTGAAAACTTGTAAAAATTGCATCTCTCGGTCAAATGCAGATTTGTATGCAGCACTTCAAAGGACTAATAAACACATGCTAATCATTTATCATTCATGTTGTGCGGGTTTGAATTGACTACAATATTTTAACGCTTAATTGTGCAGCTTTACACTGAATACCAAACAGAGACAGAAAACATCTTTAAAGGGGTGGTCCAGAATGTAATTTTAAGGCTTGGTTGTGTTTATAAGATGCAAAGCAATGTGTGCTTATGCTTCACTTGAAGGAAATCGCGTAATATTTTTTATATATCTCACTTTGATTATACACAGCTACTCAGCTAACATGAAAACGACTGATATATTTCCTAGTTCCTCTAAAAGGCCCGCGCTTAAGTGACTCTGATTGGTCATCATCATAATGTGCTGCTATTGGCGGATCGGCTCCACGGCACCTCTGGCCACGGCCCTTACCTGCATGCGCAGTGTGGGATGCGCAGTAAACGAACTTGTGATCTCACAGGGGGCGGAAGTATTTTTTTGTAGTCCCCAAAATTCGTTCATTGTAGGCTTTGCTAAGCTAACTCTGTAAAAACCAAGGTCTCCCTTAGCATTGAACTTAGAACTTTTTACATTCAGAGATGTTGTTTATGTTCACACAGCTACATTACACATCAACTAAAGTTTAAAATATGAGATCGTAGTGGACCACCCCTTTAAAAGCTTAAGAAAGCATTTAGGTCCCACCACAACTTTCCATAATCTTATTTTACAGGAAAGCAAAAATGCTTTCATACACATGATGTGAATGACGTGAGAGGCGATCTCTCTGAAATTGCTATAATGTTGGATGAATCTACAAGTTCAAAAAAAGTTATTAATCCGTGAGTCACGTGCGTTCTGAACTGTGGGTTGTGATCACCTAATATCTACTCAGTTTTATAATTAACTTCAGTAATATTAAATCATATGGACTGTTTGTCATATTTGTCAATTAATGTACAGTTTGTAAAGTAATATGTTCTGTCTTTTAGAAGAGATATTATATGAGAAACTTGCTTTGTTTACCAATTAATATGGATCTAAATGCAATTGTAAATATTAAATAAAATTTAAAAAAGGTATTATTTTAAAGAGATTAGAACTCTATATCATTGTTTATGGAAGTGTCCTTTGGTTAAACATTTTTGGGAGAAAATTCTAAACTTTATCTATAGTATTAAAACAGGATATACCCAAATGTCTAAAACTGTGTAATCTAGTTATTTTTCTATTACAAGCATTTTTACAAGTTCAACTTTCTTTATTACTTGAAAAACGTATGATAGCTCGTTTTTTTTAAAATACAGAAAGCTCACATTTTGGACACGGTTGTGGGAATTTTCTAATAATTTTGGCTTTAGACCAGGGATGTCCAACTCGGTCCTGGAGGGCCGGTGTCCTGCAGATTTTAGCTCTAACTTGCCTCAACACACCTGAAAGGACGTTTCTAGAAAGCTTAGTAAAAGCTTGATTAGCTAGCCCTGGTGGGTCTGATTGGGGTTGGAACTAAACTTTGCAGGACACCGACCCTCCAGGACCGAGTTTGGACATGCCTGCTTTAGACAAATTAACTTGTATAGTCAAGAGAAAACCTGAAAAGTTCTTAAAATTTGGAATCTTTTTGTAGGTTTCCTGAAGAAAGTCGATATAAACCTTTTCTCAGTATAACTTGCATTATCTGTTATTGATATACCATAGTTGCTGTTATTATATAATCTACTTTATATTGTGTGTAAAAGTACACGCATTTGATTTCTGTTGTACATGGTAAAAGCTACTAAAATCAAAGACTGTAAAAAAAATAAAGATTTTTTTTTATTTCATACAAAAAGTTATGATGCTCACTAAATCATTCCATATAAATCTTCAGATTTCTTTTTAAAATTGTGCGCAGAAGTAGCAAACAATGTCTTTAGATTCTGTCTGGCCCTAGCTGGGAGTAATAATAGCAATAGTTTCCAAACACCACTAATGAAAACTCACTTATAGCAGCTCCGGTGGTAGAGTTTTCCATCCACCAGGTGTCTCTGGACTAGATGTACGTGATTTCCACAGACGGCACATTCACTGTTTAATGTACCCGTTTTATTTGAGGTCTCCACCAAAACAGACTTCTGTAAAAGATTCAAATTGATGAAAATTAGGGGCAAAAAAAAAAGCTGAATTAAAAAGTGAAAAAAGTTAAATATATACACATCAGGCTAAAAAAATAAAGCTAAAATATATAATGAAGTAACTTCTCTCTGCTGGCTAAAAAGAGAAATAAAAACTCCACTGTATACTAAAAATATAAGAATAAAAAAAGAGGGCAGAAAGGAAGTTAAAAGCTAAAAAAACAAAACAAAAAGGATTCATCATGACTGAAACAATCATTTCTAAACTTATTTAAAACCATTTTTTCCCTAAACTAGTTCTGAAGTCCAATCTTTGCGATGTTTAATAATCAAGGGAAAGCTTTAGCGACACCTTCTCAGCTTCTCTGTGTGGTTGTGGAGATCTCGCTCTGAGTGGTGTGATGGGCGCTTGCACACATTTAGGCCCTGGAGATTTCTGCCGGTCTGTGCCAGTCTGCCGAGCTGGAGTGGCTTGAGCGTGCTTCTCTGGAGCACTTTTCTGGATGTTAAGAGATGGAGGACGGTTGATAATTTTTGGCATTTCACTTTGAGGAGGACGGTTCTCTGTATTTGTTTTGAGATTGTGGTTTTTGGCAACCACAGGCAGATTCTTCTTCTCTGATGGCACCTCCTTTGAGTCCTCAGCGTGCCGCTTGATACCTCCTACTCCCCCGACTGAAAGACATCATTGACAAGACTAACAAACATGAACGCATTCGAAAAATGGATTGCACAATAGCATTATTTCTGCAGTGTACATGGCGCACAGTTTGCAATTTTCTTACTGCGTAAAATATATTGGACCTAAAAACCATATTTACATTTTAAAATGCTTTCCTTTAAGCATTTTCTAAATGTTTCTTGTCCAAACAGAATTTGCTAAAATGATCCAACTGAACACGAGAAATGAAAAGCCCACTTAGATAATACAGAGAAACAATACAAAGTCTTCATGCTGTTGTTCTTGCAAATTAATAGGATACATCAAGGCTAATAGTGTAGCTGTATAAACAGATGTGGTGTCCTTGTTCTTTAAATAGTTCAGTTTTTAGGCTACAATATAATGCAAAAATAAACAAATAAAAATATCAAATCAATCTTGGGGAGCATCCCAGGTCAAAATGCACTCTGTAGACAGGACGATAGAATTACATCTTATATTTATAAGAATATATGCAGCCTAGAAGGAATAATGTATGCCACAATGCAATATACTCTGATCAACTCATTACTAAAATTCTACACTACATTTAAAGAGGTCCCAAAGAGATCCTAAAGCCTCCTTTACTTTACACTGCAGGTCTTGATACCCAAATCTGATTTACTGCCTACAAGTAAACTGTGAGTATGACCAACATCCAATGAATCAATCACCATTTGAAACATTGCACATGCTTAAACGAGGATACTTGCATCACACACTAGCCAAGGTAGCCGAAAGTAAAATGCACTTGATATCTAATAACTAGTGATTCATTTGATGTTCTCCAAACATGGTGAAAGAAAAATCATTGCAATATTCTTTAGTTATGGTATGCTTAAACATTCTGTGGAGTGTCTGGGTGAGATTTAATTACTAATTTTATTGTTTTTTTGTTTTTTTTTACTAATTTTATTTTTTTTTATTAAATGGACTGACAGTAGAGAAGTGGTCACTGCGAGCAACACTAGAGTATAAGGTTACAAATGAAAGGGAGAGTATAGACAGAGACATGTTAAAAGAACAGCTCAGAGGAGGCCATCCAAAAAAAAGCTATACAATGTTGTCCATTATCTTAGATAAATTGGTCACATGAAAATTGCTTAATCGTTTACGAAAAAGGTGTATTCAACTTATCACTTTGGATAGGGTTTTCAAAAATGCGTTTATCACCAAAAAAGTATCAGTTTATACATGGCCTAAAAATAACTATGAGAATATAACCACCCTCCCAAAAAAAAAGGATATAAATGTGCATCTCTTTAAAAGAAAATAAGCTGCTCCTTGTCATGCATTTTACAGCAGGGGGCAGTCTTTACAGCATGTGCCAACTCTTATGGGGCAGCTGGGACATAATGGTTAGAGTTTGATTTGTAGCTAAATTGTTGCTGGTTTGATTTAGGGTACTGGCAAGAATGGAAGGTGGGGGAGTAAATGAATCGCAATCTCTAGTAGGAGCAAGGCACCTAACTCCTATAATTGCTGACAAGTGTTCTGGGATTATGCTCACTGTGCGCGTGTGTGTTTTCTCACTCTGTGTGTTTTTCAAATCTGTGCACGCAATTGGAGTTTAAAAAAATAATAATAAAAAATAAGATATTAATAGTATATTTATATGCATGTTCCCTGAAAAGAAGCACCAAAAGAAGGTTAAGTTAAACATGCAAAGCAGTAAGGTTGTTGCTTGCATTTAAAGTTTTTGTTGACTTAAGGCATACTTCCTATCACGCTGTACAGCATTTGATTTACTGCAAATAACAAAACTGCTAGAACTCCATTCTAAAACAAGTCTAAAACAGTGTTTCTCAACCACGCTCCTGGAGGAGAGCCAACATTGCATAAGGGTTCTTACACCTTTTCCAACTTCAAATTCTAGCTCTTTTCAAGCACTTCTAAGGTGCATTTCTAAGCTTTTCCAGCACCTAACAGCCACAGTAAAATTATGTTTATTTATGCCGTTTATCCTCGTATCATTTTCATAGTGGGCTTTAACCCACCGCAAGTCTTTTATCTACTCTTCGAAAAGTGTAAAGGTGGATTAACATTAACCACATGATCACTGATCAGATCTGCCATTATTTGTAACTTTAGGTGGTTTCGATAACTAAATCTGTCAGTGTATTCTCACTCTCCCTTACCCAGACCTTTACATTTTCGCAGCTGTAGCTCCCTGTCATTTGAAGGCAGGCATTGACTGATTGATTGACAGCTGATATTAACCAAACCATTCGCGTTCAGTTCAAGAACAGTAGGCCACTCAGAAGAGCTTGAAGGCAGGGCAGGCATTGCTGGCTTTGTTTACTGCAGCAAGTTGACATGCCAACTGTTTTGAACTATTCCATAGCACTGCGTTTGGCATTTTTAGTTAATATGCAATATTACCTAATATGCACTCTGCATGTATGTCTACTAAATACATGCATGCGGTGAACATTTTGCAATCAAAACGGGTCACACAGCAACAAATATGCACTCGCACAAATGCTCCCAAATATATTTTGAGCTTGCGTGGATACAATTTTGGGCACATATGCAACCAAAACGGTCACAATTTCAAGCCCTGCATTTTTTAAATTCAAGCTGGTTTGGCACTTTGTCCAAAACACTTTTCCAACCATGAAAACACTATTGAAGAAAATAAATAAAATCAAGCATTTTCCAGGATTTCCAGCACCCGTATGAACCCTGCTGAATGTTTTGGATGTCTCCTTTTGTCTCTGACACCCATTACAGGTTTTTTAGTCTCTGCTAATGAGCTAAGTCTAAATCAGGTGTTTTTGGCCAAGGAGACATGGTAATATGCAAAGCTGGTGGTCCTCCAGCAGTGTGGTTGAGAAACTCTGCTCTAAAACAAAGATGGAGAGTCTCACTGCATCAAAAATCTCACAAAGAAAGCTAATAATTAAACTTTCACTTATATAATCTGTTTGCTTGCGAGCGAACCTACTTGGGGAGCGGCCATGGAAGTAATTGTAGTATTGTGAGACATATGTGAGGATGCTGAGTCTGTCTGGGACAGGCAAGGCCACCATATCCTCCGCATCCAGAAGAGCAGGGATCCCCAGATGATCTTCAGCCACACGAAAAGCCTGAAGCAAAAAAAAAAATCACAACAGAAGTTCACAACAACAAGCGGGACATAAGAGGAGGATGACCCCATACAGAAAAAACAACAATTAGACATGCACAGCAACAAAAGTCACCCAGTGTTTATCGCCACCATTGAACACACTCATTCAACATGACCTCATATGATTGTTTCAGGCCACCGCTATCACACTGGGCAACGTTTTTTTTAGAGGAAAGGCACTCGGCCAATTAACTGTAAACACAGACAAGGGACAAAAAGTTGTCAAAAATAGAACAGGCCAGTAAAGCAGCACGATCTGGCAGTGTGTCAAGGCGGCCCGGGCAGGGAGTGCATAATGAATAGCACATTTCCTGTTCGCGCCACAGCCTGGGAACGAGGACAGAAGAGGGGGATACCAGGGCATTGTTTAGACCTGACCTGGACACACTCATTAAAATTTACAGGACAGCTGAGGAGGGGTGTGCATATCCTCCATGAAGCAGCTGCGACTTCCTGTTTCTCTTTTGTAGCACAAATATGAGGGTCTGAGGTTGATTCTAAAAACATTTCAGGTCATATAATTAGACAAATCAGCCATTCTTTAGTGTTTAATGCAACGAGGGACTAACAGTTGTAAAGACAGTAGTAGAACAGAGGTAAGTTAATCTTGCCGGAGAGGATCAGGTGCACTGTTGATGACTGTCACCCTTGTTTATAATGCATTAACTGGACGGACTCCACGCAGCTCGGGTTCAAACTACAGCAGAGAGCACAGTCTATAGAAGTGCTGAGGGTTTGAAACAGATCTCGGAGTGTGTGGCCTGTAATCGCCTGTCTCTGAGGAAGCAACGCGAGAAAGAGCTCATCATTGTGAAAAAGTCCCAGTTGTGGCGTGTCTCGCCAGTTCATTCTCATACAAGCACTTCCTGACAGGGAAGAAAAAGAATTAGGTCACTGGCACTGGTCTTAAACACAAGATTGAATTTTTTCCAAAGAGAACATGCATGATTAACCCTAACTTGCATATTTATTAGATTTAATTTGTTATATCGTTAAATGCAAACTGCAAAGGAGGTATATTTTTATTGAAATGTTTATATTTCACCATTATGTCCTTTAATACATTAGTTTTACACAGGGCATTAACAATAGTTACACTAAAGACCTTCAAGACAAAAATGCCCCATTGAAACCCATTAATGATTCAATTAAAATGTCAGGAATATTTAAGGAACCTTCATACTTTGTTTGTTTGAAACGAAGTATGTGCAATAAATTTGATATCTTTATTATTAAATGTAATCTTTTGTCCTCTATGGGCAAAACTGCTTTAAATTGATATACAATGCAAGTTACCCAAATGAACGTAATACAGAGAATGTACAGGAATCTGATAGGAAAATTCAATACCTTTTAAGACCTTTTTCTATACATTAAGACCTTATAACCACTTTTCAACTGGAAACACTGGCAACATTTTCGCATATTTATTAAATATGTAGGAAATTAATTCAAAACTAAAACATTATTCATATACTGAATAAAAATGATTACATTTTAGTTAATTCAGCATGCTAGCACCTATAGAACTACAGAAATAATGGTGTTGCCTTGGTTTCTGCAGTAAACAAAGCAGCATGATGTCAAATCTAGTACGATTTTATTGAATTCATAAACTACGCAGCATCCTAATATTGGCAGAATTCAGGCAAACATTAGCATACAACCATACATTGCATGAGCAAAACTGATAAATTTAATACCTTGCAAAATAGCAAGACTTTAAAACTTTGATGCACCAACTTTTAATATTTTAAGACCCCGTGGACACCCTGTAATATAATTAAAATACAAAATATAATTTAGTCATTTTAATAATAAATAAAAAAACACTTCCTAATTTTAAACTTATTTTTTTAAAGATTTACAAATTTAAAAATCTACCATTGTAGGAAAAAAAACGCATGTAAAATGATAACAGCAAGCATGGGATATTTAATGTGAATAAAGATTTCTATCGATCAAAAGGAAGTAACACCTAACGAAAGTATGGTGGCTAAGAGAGTTTAGCGTGCTGCAATTTAACAAATACTGTACCATTACAAAAAAATTAATAAATAAAAAACACCAGCAAATAAAGAAAAGATCTTCATCGGTTTGATAGCACACGTGTTGCAAATCCCCACAATGCAAACAAAGAAAACACACAGCATTCTCATAACACTTAGCAAATAAAACAGAACTGAATGTTTAGTCACAATTCTGGAGTTTATAACTCTAAATTCTGATTTTATAAGTCACATATCTGAGTTATAACAAGACCATAAACCATGATGGAACCAGCTTTTTAGGTTATAGTTATTTAGGCTCAAAAGGGATAAAGGATGTTAAAAAAAAAAAACTCACTATTCAAAAAAAGCACCTACAACTTCACGGAGCACTAGTCACGGCACAATAAAGATTTCACAGCATCATATTTTAGGGTCCTCTTGAAACATTTTCATTATGTTCTGTTCTATTTGCAAGTGTTGTGAGAAACTGTAGATGTTTTCATAATTTGTTTGCGCTGTGGGAAAATAATTATGCCTGTTTTTTTTAGGTGTTTGCATTGAGGATTTACAGCATGTGTGCTATCAAACTAAAGAAGATCTTTTCTCAATTTGCTGACGTTTTTTGTACAGTAATTGCATGCGTTTTCTTAAATAGCAGCTCGTTAACCTCTCTTGGCTTGATTTTATAAATTAAAAACTTAGTTTTAAGGCAACATTATTCCCAACTGACTTAAGCACACTGAGGTCTGAAACTTTGATATTCGTTTTCATGCAAGGTAATTTTTGGATTATCTAAAGGATGTCTTTTATTGTGCCAAAAGCAAAGCATAAATGGAGATTATTTAAAGTAAACAAAAACAAAATAGATCACAAGCATTTAAAAAAAGCTTTAGGGAATAGGATATTCAAGCTTTTTCATGCATTTGTTTCTTTAAAGTGCTGCACACTACATGAGCTGGGTTACAAACAAATGTCCAGCCATACTGTGACTAAAAGCAAAAAATAAATGTAAAAAATCATGCAAAAGTTACAAATTTCTCACTCTTAATTTTTTCCAGGCATGATTTTCTCTTTTGTTGCACATAAAATTTGACAATTAAAAAAATGCTGAAAACTATGAATACAATTTAAGTTGAAAGCTAGTCACTGAATACCAACATTGCTTGTGTCTTCATTCATTCATTTAATAATTTTCCTTCAGCTTAGGCCCTTTATTCATCAGGGTCGCCACAACGACAACTTATCCAACATATGTTTTACTGGGGAAACACCCATACACTCACACATACCAGATGTCTTTGGACTGTGGGGGAAACCAGGGGGGTATTCCAGAAAGCTGGGTTAACTTACCATCTGCTAAAACCTAAACTCTCGGTTGATTTACCCAAAACCTGCTTACCGCGAGTATGTTGGTTCCAAAACAGGTGACAAGAGTTAGTTAAATCAACCTCCTGAAGATAACCGCGGGTTAATGCGCGTGCACGGCACACACCTGAAGGCATTTTCAGTAGATCGCCGAATTCACGAGTCACCATAGAAAGTCATGGTGAGGAAAAAAGGGCAACGCACTTTACAGAGGCGAAGCTGGAGGTTTTAAACACAGATTACACATCTGCTTCAACGAAGGAAAGAAATATAGAATAAGAAATAGATAAGAAAATAAAAAATAAATAAGAAAATTTATTAGTTCATTAAATTACACATGCCACCCTCCATTTTATTGTAATGATAAATTAAACTGCTCTTAAACATCCTTTTTGAGTATGTTGTGTAACCATTCATGCATTTATTTTTCTTGCCATTCATTTCTTAAGGCTACAATATGTGTATTGACTAATAAGGCTTATAGAAATTGTAATCTTTCTGGAGCTAGAACTCTGTCCAAAGTCATTAAACACAGAACCATTATCATAAAAGGTAATATTTAATTACTGGAGCTCTTTATTCAACACTCTAGAATATTCTTTCTGACATGCAGCTAATAGTAAGAGGCCTGTCGAACTGCTGTGTCCTATAATAAAGGCTTTTCAGTGGTTGAGTTTTTGACTTAAACCACACACTCTATCACTGTTGTAAGTGATTGTTGTCAGATAGCTTTAGGTTCTTTTTATTTTGCATGCAGACGAAGTTCCTTCTGCCTCAACTAACAAGCAGTGTAAGAATTTTCTACACTTTTCCATATTTGAATATTACTCTTGGATCAAAAAATCTTTTATCTACATATTTAAATTCTAAAGTAGCTGTATAAGGTCCATCTTCAAAGATAAAGTCACATGAGCATCAACTTAAGGTGAGAAATGTATATGAAAAATATGTTACACGTTGAAAGGTGTGTGTATAAAGCAGTGTACAAAATCATTCATTTTATTTCAGGAAATGAAGAAATGAACAGACCAAACTATTTGATTAAACATAGTTTTTTGACTAATTAAATATTTTTATCACTCTTCCATCTGTTTTGTCTGCTTGGGTCGCTGAGATTTTCTCTGGTTCAGGCTGCAGGTACGTGTCATCGTATAAGGCAGAAAAGGGTATCTTTTGTCCTCCAGCAAGTAACAATGTAGTGCCCAGTAATGATTCTATTTTATAATACAAATATAATAAAAATAAACATTGTGTTAAGCAACATTTGCTTTATTTTATTTTTTTTACTATATTTGTGTTATACACTTGAATCATTACTTCCTGAAAATCAGCCATTTAGCCTCAACATAGTGATGAGGTGAGGTGTGTGATGAGCTGGTAAGTGGAAGCAGTAATGAGTTTAATAGTTGAAACACCAAAAGATTAAAGATAGAAAATTAAGTTGTACCTGCACACTTATACTTTGGACAAATTTTATATTATCAGTGTCCTTTAGTGACTGATGGAGCTTTAAAATCGGCTGCAATTAATGCACACAATAGCATTTAGAAACCCTGAAAAAAATATTATATTAAAAATGTAGGTGTGTGTGCGTGAATGTGTATATATAAGAATGACGTCCTACATCTTAAATTAAAGATATATTTTCCTACAAAAGACAAAGCTACCACTTATAATATTATACAGAAAAATGTAAGGGTGCTGAAGGAGAGAAAAAACACAAAATCTATAAGTAAGATTCGAACTAGCTCCGTTGTGCGCTCCGTTGTTCTTTATCGACACACTGTCCACTACGCTATTCCCGTGCTCTGAATCATCTGTGTAATGATACGCAGTAATGTATGACCAAGGAACTGTACAAAAGTGTAAAAAGCAGTTCAGTGCCAGGCATACTGTACAGGAGGTCATGCTGCCACATTGTACAGTTGCCTAAAATGCCCTGACGCGAATACAAAGAGCTGCACTGAATGTTTTTCATGGTAAGCGCAGACCCGCGGTTTGTCACATTTGATTTCAAAAAGGTTTGTTAAATACATTAACATTATGAATTTAGTTATGAAAAAAACTTCACTTATAACCCTCTTACAACGAAAAAACTTGTATCTGTGTGTCCACATCCATAAATATTCTCATCAAAAGAGCACGCAATGCTCAGTAAACTCTCTGAAACAGACAAACTCTGAAACATAGCAACTTACTCTCTGAACATAACCTGCTTCGGAGCAGGTTATCTTCAGAGAGTAAGTTGCTATGGCTACTTAACATACCCAGAAGTTACCTCCGATTTTGGAACCAAAGTTGAGGTTATCCACCTACTTACTCTCAAACTTACCCGTGTATGTCACATAACCTGCTTTCTGGAACAGCCCCCAGAACACCCGGAGAATACCCAACCAACACATGGAGAACATGAAGCTACCAACATCATTCAAAATATAAATTGTGTTCAACTCAGAGAAAAAAAATCTTTTTTTTAACAAAGTGGATGGAGAGCAAAAGACAATCTTCATTATTCCTGTCTTGCACAGAGTATTTCAACTACAGTATCTGCACTAGCTATCAAGAGACTGTAGAAAACCCACATCTGTACAGGATACGGCCAAATGTGGATACACAACACGCAAGTAACAGGTCACTCTGATGTCACCATTTCCTATGATCAAGGACAAAACAAACAAACAAAACTACAAACTTACCAAGTGATTGTTGTAATACACATTGTCTTTGGAGAGAGACTCGAAGTTTCTGAAAGAAAGAAAGGAAATGAGTCAGCGGACAGACAGATAAAAACATTGTCAAACCTAAACATTCCTGATGCTAAAAGAACGTTGTAGCCTACTTCCAATGTGTATCAAACTGAAAATTAAAAGTGATGTCAGTTTTTTTTTTTTTTTTAAAGCCACACATAAAACCAATATAGAATATATAAATTTTGCATATATAGTGTCAAGATAAGTCTTAGTTTAAACATGAGACAGTGGTATGGGTTAAGGATAACCTACAATATTCAAGCAAAATTTGACAAGCAAAATGTTTAAAGATGGTTAAAAAACAAAAATCATATTCACATGTGACTGCAAGTGGGCAATGCCAACAGGTTTTAATCCAAATAATCAAGGCGACAGCTTACATGTACATCAACTTTAAATGTAAGAAAGGTAAAAACCTTAGGTCCAATCAGTTTTTTCCTTCACTATAGTTTATTTTACATTGCAATGAAATGATAATACACATTGCCTATTACAGCTTGTTGCCTTAACATATGAAGATATTTTATAATATAATATTTTTGTGATGCTCCTTAAAATATTTGTAGATTACTGGATATCAACTAAAAAAAATCATCATCTGTCATAACACAACAGAAGCCATATATATATATATATATATATATATATATATATATATATATATATATATATATATATATATATATATATATATATATATATATATATATATAGCATTTACATTTTATTTCAATACACTTAAATTGACAAATTTCCACTCAACACAATCAAACACACTGTCTGAAGCTATAAACAAACGCCAAAGCTGAGAACTAACATTCAGTTTTTTAATGACTTAAGTGTCCACTTGAGTGAAGGGGGTTTTCTGTTTAGCTCATAACATGTTGCAAAAGTTTCAGGAAATTTTAATTCAGTTATCTGTTTAAATATGACCAGGTTCAGATGTAAATACTCAACATAACGTATCGCTATCTATAAACCAGACTGAAAATCTCTACACTTCCCATTCCTTCTTAAATACGTTACCTGACATACATATTTGAATTACAGTTATATTCTCATTAAATTACCAAATACAAAAGGTGTAATACTTCACAGTTACACGAGCAGAACAACTTCTGTACCCTAACCAAGGGCAAATAAAAAGATTGTAATAAAAGTCTCTCACATGAGATCCGGTCTGAACTTGTGGATGAGCGCACAGAAGGCCAGTCCATCTCTGAAAGACATGCTCATGTTGCTGATGGCCACATCTCGGTATCCCTCGCACTGAATTTTACACCACTGCTGGAGCGCTTTAATAGCCGCCATTCTCTCCAAACGCTCTCTCTACTCACTGCAAAGTGTTTTTTAATAACAGGAAACTAAAAAGGGTCTTTTCCGACAAAATTACGAAGCCGTAAAGAGAAAACGTCCGCCGAAAATTAAGATTAAAATGAACTGAAGGGGACGTTGAGCTGTAAATGCGGCGTCTCTTCAAATCTGCTTACTCCTGCAGAGCGGCACCTGTGGAGCAGAGGAAATGGAGGAGGAGGAGCCTCAAATTGTCATCAATAATTAAACGCTAATTGCTTTAGTTGTTCTTTTTATGGAGTTTGTTTTGCTGGGTGCTAGATCTTTGTTTAATATGACTACATTACATGTTAAATAATTAACAAAGAGAGAGGAAGGTTGGTGGAATGTGATACAATAAAGGCCCATTTTAGAAAACCAAACAATATACAGTAGTTATGGTGTGCAGTTTTGTTCTGTCGTAACAAAAAAAAAAAAAAACATTTATAAACTACAGTAAAGTTAGACATCACTGCATTAAGTAACGTATCTGAGTACAAGACAATGAATATATGCTTCATATTTGCACTGCATATGCTCATTGCAATTCTAATGTATTCACAGCATTGTGCAAAAAAAATAAATACACCCTTATTTACAACAAATATAAACTTACTTTGGGTAGAGCTGTGCACAACTGTAAACAATACTGCAGTACATATTGGAACTGAACCTATATACAACATACAAGGGTCTGTAAAACATTCTTGAAATTGTTCAGTTTAGAAGACATTTTCAAGAAACAAAGTTTTTTTTGATAAAATTTGCTTGACATATTTTGATGACTTATTAATGACTCAAGTAGATGTTAAAATTAAGACTATTAGTTTTATATGGAATGACTATTCAGCATTCACAAGTTTAGTTAATTTTGACTGACATAAGCAAATGATAATGTTATAAACAGCAGAGAGTTGAATGAAAGCAATTGATAAATGTCCAAAAGCATTTGCAATTTGTTGGAAGGAATGAGAAACTGCTACTATGATGTGCACAAATTACTACTTGTTTTGAGAAATGCAAATGTAAATAGCGTTGTGAGAAATGCACCAAAGTGACTGAGGAAAACTGTAATAAACAATGGTGTCAGGACTTTTCATTTTGATGACTCTGACACTTTCATTGACATGAATACTTGCTTTTGAGAAATGAGCTATCCATTTTGAGCAAGTGACACTCTTTTGCAGATTACATCTAGGTTTCGCAGTTTGTACTAATTGTTTTTAGAAATGCATTAACTGTTGTGCAATTGTAAATAGTGTTGTGAGAAATACACCAAAGTCACTGAGAAAAACTGTAAATATTAAAAGTCTTATTTTATTGGTTATTCTTCTTAAAGTGAAGGGACAAATGGGGCATATGGGGTCAAATTCTGTACTTTGTCAGATGAGGTGTGGGTCATTCGAACAATTATTACTTCATGTCACCTTATACAGTGTGCATTTAGGTTAAACACCTTAAAACTTTTTTATATTGTTATGATTACATGTGTTATTATCAAAACATTTTTTTTTTATTCGCATACAGTAAATTTTAGGTTGACACTATGTAAACTAGCTAACTATCCTCATCCAGGTTCCATCTTGTGTAAATAATGTTAGTTATAATTAATAAAGTTTTAGCGGCTAAACTCCACCAGACTATATATCTGAAAGCTCAGTGTAGGCTTTATAAAAATGATTTCTTAAACTGCAACATTTGTTATTGTAATATTACAGTGCTCATATAAGGCACTTCATTACACGAATGACCCATATTTTTATGATGCAGAATAAACATGGAATGTGTTTAGGGTGAAACCACAGGGGGCTGCAGAGGACGTTGTTTACAATCATCAGCATAAATCAGTTCAGATTATTGGTGCATGAATATGAATTTAAACAAAGGCCTCTTAACAAGGTCAGACTGTACATAAACCATCTAGGGAAAAATATGTTTTAACATTCAGCTCACTACAAATATGAGCGCTTGTTTTACATTACCAATAATAAAATAGATTTATTTTACTTTAAATGATCTAACCCTTATATAATCTCTACAATTTATAAGACCGTCTTTTTTTATTTACCCAAGACCTTGTGTTGAACTTAAGTCAGAATGTGCCTATTATAAATGATGATGTCCACTGTCATGTTCTGAATTTGAAAATCCAAGTCTGTGAGGAGTGACTATGAGGGTGGGACACAGACAGTATCAAAATCCCACCCAAACCCAATGTGCACAAACCAAATCAGTTTTCTGTGTTCAAATTGAATTCTGCGTTCAGTGCTGGGTAGACAATATTTTACAATTGACAATATAAATTACATGAAGTAAATTGTTTCATTAACTATTAGATTTAGCATTTCTTGTGCCATATACTGTATGTCTATTATTACTGACTAAGTTTGATTGCTTTTAATACTGTTACTTCCCAGGTAGGAAAGGATTTTTGCCCAGATTTGGTATAAAGATGGCACAGCAGGCATTTATCCGGCTCTGCCATACAGCATGTGGGCCAAACATGGCCAGGGTTTGGCAGTGGTGGCATCGTCTTTAAGGTGGCGTGCAAGACATAGGCCCGATGTCAAATGTAGTATTTGGCCCAGATGTTAAAAGTTGATATGTTGGGCATGTAAGTTTGGCCTATCTTGACCCACTTTTTAAAATTTACTTTTTAGTAAATAAATATTTTGATGCACAAAGTCATCCCAAAGTCATTCCATCTTCCTGTTTGCATCTTCTAATGCCTTCATTTTAATCCAGGAAACAACAAGATTTATTAATCTAGCTTTTCCTGTATGTCGCAAATTAACAGAATTTAACCTATATTAAGGAAAGCACGGTGGCGCAGTAGGTAGCACTATCCCCTCACAGCAAGAAGGTCACTGGTTCGAGCCTCGGCTGGTGTTTCAGTTGGTGTCTCTGTGTGGAGTTTGCATGTTCTCTCTGTGTTCGAGTGGGTTTACTATGGGTGCTCAGGTTTCCTCCACATGTCCAAAGACATGGGGTATAGGTGAATTGGATAAGCTAAATTGTCCGTAGTGTGTGTGCGTGAATGAGAGTGTACTGTATGGGTGTTTCCTAGTGATGGGTTGCAGCTGGAAGGGCATCAGCTGTGTAAAACATGTTCTGGATAAGTTGGCGGTTCATTCCACTGTGGCGATCCTTGATTAATAAAGGGTCTAAGCCGAAAAAGAAAATGAATGAATGAACCTACATTACATATATTTTAACAAAATTATGTTATTATTAACCAACCATTACAATTATTAACGCACCTGAAGCACAGTGCTTCACGGGTTTATCAATTTATGATTTACAGTTTATTAATCATCAAGTCGTGACACCAAATATGGCTTCCAGACAATGGCCAAACATGGGCCAAAGCTGGCCCAGTTCAGGTCGAATTATGGGTTATTAACTTGGCTAAGACTAGACCCAGATATAGTCCATGTTTGGCCCTTATATGGAAGCCAGACTTGGTCTAGTCAGGTACCGTAATTCACAGCAGTATGCGGGCCACGCAAAATCTGATTGTGTGGGCCAGATCTGGTCCAAAAAAATGTTGCTATGTGGGTTGTTATGTCTTTATGTAATTATTTTACGACTTACAAGGAAATTGTTCTAAAGTGACTCCTACATCCTATAAACAAACACCTGAACACACATCAGTGAGATAAAAACTACCTAAAATGAGAGACAGCACAACTGAAAAAAAAAGAAACATTAATAAGCCTATTGTATTTTTTTAATTCAGCTCACAAAGGCTTTTCATTTAGTACAGGGGTGTCCAAACTCTGTCCTGGAGGTCTGCTCTCCTGTACCGTTTACCTCTAACTTCCTCCAAGACACCTACCTGGAGGTTTCTAGTATACCTGGGCTGCGTCCGAAACCGCCTACTACTCAGTAGGTACTGCATTTGAATTTAAGTAAAGTACGTTCTATACAGTATGGGTGTAAAAAGTATGAATAGAATTCGGACATACTACATCCGCCATTTTGTCATGGTCATGTGACCTATCTGCGTCAGTTGCGTCACTTCACTTCCATTCAAAAATTCTCTCGTGGGGTATCATGGTATAGCACAGCGTGCATGGGATGGGCACTTCAGAATCTCGCCGGAAGTTGCAAGTCATCCGGATACTTCTCGCATACTGATTTTTGAATTCTATGAATTCGGACATACTATCGCATACTGATTTTACCGTACTATACAGTATGGAAGTATACGGTTTCGGATGCAGCCTTAGTAACCTAGAAAGAGCTTGATTAGCTAGTTCTGGTGTGTCTAAAGGGGGTTGGAACTAAAATATGCAGGACACCGGCCCTCTGGGACCAGGTTTGGACACCCCTGATTTAGTAAATCGAGAAGACGGGTTTATGGCCTGTATTGCAGCCAGCCACCAGGGGGCACTCCAAAAATATGTTCAGTTTTTTTAGGATCGTGTGAGGTAAATTTGCACTGGTTTCCAGTCACAAAATAACTACTCATTGTACCATGGCCTAAAGTTTCCATCATTTGTATTCCTCAAATCCTTCATTCCAAAGGGCCCTTTGAATTGGCCAGTTTGAGCACTTCGGTTTGGAATGACACTTTAATATGGCAGCCCTGTCATGAATGTTTTGACTCCAAAGTGCCCTTCTGAGGGCAATATCTTGTTTGGAATGCAGTGTGGTAACTGTATGCCATTGGACTTTTATTTTGATAGAAAACCACAGGGAAATTATTCTTTTGAAATGATACTCTTCAGCTAGCAACCATTGCATTTTCAAATGTACATTTTAATGTGACCCAAACTTACAACACTTGCAAAGAGATCATTTGGATGTGAACCAAAACACATTGAAAACACTCCTATCATGAGCTCACTGTTCCGCTCTACCCTTGTTCACTTCACTCGCATAATTATAAACACAATTTAACATGCGAAACCATGTTTACAGAAACACCAATCAGCAGATCTAAGGCAGTGAAAGACGTGGCATAGATTCAACAAGGTACTGGACATATACCTCAGAGATTTTGCTCAGTATTGACATGATAGCATCCCGCAGCTGCTGTAGATTTGTCGGCTGCACATGCATGATACGAATCTCCCGTTCCACCACCGCCCAAATGTACTCTATTGGATTGAGATCTGGTGACTGTGAAGGCCATTTGAATACAGTGGATTCATTGTCATGTTCAAAAAACAGTCTGAGATGATTCAGAAGATGGATAGACTATGGTTATTAAGGTACCTAATAATGTGGCCGGTGAGCGTATATAGATCTGTGCAATTCATTATTTGGTAAAAAAAAAAAAAAAATGTATCATAATCTTTTAATCCATACCTCATTGAAATTAATTTTCTTCACTTCTGGTCACATGGATTTCCTTTCAGCATGGGCTATCAAGCTGGCTCTTGTTTCTGCCTTGCTTTTGTCCCTTCGTTAATCTTCATTTTGTTAGCAATAACCATCTTCCGACGATCCAGTTGGTTCCCAAAAGACAAAGTCCTGTACCACCCTACATTTTTTTTCTCATTTTAGGACCGTTTCAATTGGATGTACATCATATTATGGGGACAAAAAGGACAATATTAACCTCAGTCTCATAATGATTTTAAATTTAGATGATTCACCTCCTATTACGGATTTGTGTTTGACTTAGGTAACTCGTGGTGAGCCTCTCAAGTTGTACAGTAAATGAATGCAAAATTGATGGGTTGATGAATCTTCTGAATCCAGATTTGCATGACAATCTGAGCAGCTTCATTCATTCACTCAAAAAAATATTGATTTTTTTCCCTATTTCTAACTGCTTATTTAAAATGAGCTGAAACAACACAGTTCTTGAGATTTCATCGGGACAACTTAATTTTTTTATGTTCAATGCACATAAATTTGTCAAAAAGTGTTAAGTCAACTTAATCAATTTGCGACAACATGAAGGAATTATGTGGAACCCTGCATTTTTTTACAGTGTTTATTTTCTTTTCGGCTCAGTCTCTATTAATTGGGGGTCGCCACAGCTGAATGAACCACCCACTTATCCAGCATATGTTTTACCCTTCCAGCTGCAACCAGAACTGGAAAACAACCTTATACACCCCTACACTCTTATTCACACACATACACTACGGCCAATGTAGCTCACCCAATTCACCCATAGCGCATTTCTTTGGACTTGTGGGGCAAACCGGAGCACCCGGAGGAATACCCCACGAATGTGCAAACTCCAAAAAGAAATGCCAACTGACCCAGCCGAGGCTCAAATCAGTGACCTTCTTGCTGTGAGGCGACAGCGCTACCCACTGTGCTACCCTCTGAGCAGCTTGTTACGTGTTAAATCCTCTCCCAGATTTCATCCACACTGTTGGTGTCAGAATGACTGTGATCAAACAGACCCGCTTAATCTCAACACAAGACACCCTAAGGATGCCAGAGGAGGGCACTCTTACTCCAGCAACTGAAGACTGAGAGACAAGCGCAAATTCTGGACTTTGGTTTCACAAAAATAGCATGCTGATGTTGAGATCCAGGAAATTGTCTCATTAACAGGGATAGCTCACCTCAAATAGAAAATTTACCCACCATTTTCTCACCTACAAGTGGGTCCAAACCTTTAAATGTTTATTTATTCACAAAAGAAGATATTTTGAAGAAAGTTTTCTTAGTGTTCAATAGAAAGTCGAATAAATTGGCAACCAAATAAAGGCTGAGTGAATATTGACAGAGTTTTAATATTTCAACGATCCCTTTAAGGGTCTTTAAATTCATTTGACATGCAGGTGCTGTGCTTAAATTGAACTGTGGTACACCAACATCTAAGGTTATCAGAGGATGTGAAAATGATTTCTCAGGATTACCTAGTTGCAGATTTTCTTGAAAATAGTGTTACTTAAAATATAAAAGTGATTTCTAAAACCTTTAGATAATTGTATATGATATCAGAAGTTAACACTATGTATAAATGGGTCACACACAAGATGTCCCATTCAAATAAAAATTTTAAAAGTGGCTATAAATGCAAAGACATATTAGATATTGATTCAGTTTAATGTTTCAAATAACTTCAGTGAAAATAAATGTTAAAATATGGATTAAATAAAAGTCACAAGTAATTCTGATAATGGCTCTGGAAAGCCTGAAATTTAAAGTAGTTTTAAACGTTTGAAATATGATTTGACATTTAACAAAGTTTTAAAAGCTCAGAATTTAAAGTTTCTCAGAAAATGCGCCATTCATGCGAAGGTGGTTTTTGAGTGATTGCTAGTGTGTTCTGTGTGGTTGCAAGAATATCAATATGCATTTACTAGGGTGTTGCCATGCAAATTCTTTTGCTGATGCACGTAGATAAATTTTTGCTCAGTATGTTTTGGTGTAATCTTTTCTTACACTGAATACTGTTTTAGCCCTTAAACTGCCGGCTCTTGCAAATGGTTAATCATATTTTGACTGTTTTAAATAATGACTTTAAGTCATTTAAAGAGTGATTGATTTTAATAATGGTTCACACTCACAGCATTGTTGGCTTACAAAAAAATAAAACAAACATTAAACAAGCATTACTACACTTGATTTTGGTTTTATTGTAAAAAAAAAAAAATCTTAAATGAGAACCTGAAGTATTTTATAGCATACTTCAAAAAAAAAAAAAAAAAGATGATATAGTATTCAAAAATGTTTTATTTTGAATATATATATATATAATATAAATTGGTCTTACACTTCAGATTTTTAGATTTATGTATTTATTATAGGTATTTTTCTATAAACTAACATATAAACTATTTGGAGAGGTTGCTATTTATAACATTATGGGTTGAAAACAAATGCATTGTGTTAGCTAGCAACATTAGGAGTTAAGAAATGCAATACAAACCGTTTGTTTCTTAGTGAGGTAGTTAAAGGGTTAATAAATGTATTCTGTAAATCATGGTAAAATGCATGGTAGATATTTTTGCACAGAAACAGGACAAAAATGTTTTAAAGCTACATTTCATTTGAATTTTTGTTGTTGTTGTTGTTTGAAAACGCTTTTTATCATCTATGTATAAATTCAAACACAAATAAAAAGTGTGTTGGTCTTTAAAAAGCACATTTGTCAGGAAGAGTTAAAAAAAAAATCCCCATTGTGTTTCTGGAGGGCTTGTGGCAGCTTGCAGACGTCCTGTGTTTCCACACCGGTAACAAGAGAGCTGATAGAAGAGCAGGCCATCGATGACATCATCAGCAGTTTCCTTTTTTAGTTTCTCGTTCACTCACTGTCAGTCCAACAACAACTGAAGCCGTCACATTTGTAGATATGGAATTGACCTTCATATGTTTTAAATGCATTATATGAATTGCTGCTAATTATAATTTCATAATGCCCTTTTAAATTAATTTAAAATAATATAAACATATAATAATTATTAGAGTAGACAAAATGTTTAGCCTTACATTCGTCTGAATAGTCGCTGGAAAAACTAAAACTTGATATAGCATTTAAAATTTTAACATGCCAAACAAAACTAAACACACATACCATAGTTATGAGTTACTCATATACTGTTAATGATTTTTGTAAATTACACGGTATTTAACTGTAATATCAGCTGTATTTAACTGTAGGACACTTTTGCAGTATGTTATTGTATTTTAATGTTGCATTATGAAAATTACTGTATATTTTACAGTACAGATATAAAATACTGTAAATATACAGCAAGATAAATGGTACTGTTAATGTGAATGCAGTATTTTTGCTGTAATAGATTTACAGTAAATTCCTGGCAAACTGAACTGTAATATGAACTGAAGTTTACTGTATATTTTACAGTAAAGATATTTAATACCGTAAATACATAGACAGCAAGATAAATGGTGCTGTAAATGTAAATACAGTATTTGGTTGTAATTGAATTACAGTAAGTTACTGGTAACCTGCTGCCAGTGTTACTGTAGATTCTACAGGAAATTATTAGCAGTGTATATCGCAGACACAATATGACCTGATGTGATGATCTGATGTGTTCAGGTGATGAAATCTGTGTCCAGTGCTGGGTAGATTATTTAGGGACTATAATCCATTACTGATTACAAATTACATTAAGAAAATGGCTACATTAACTATTAGATAACACATTTTTGTAATGCAATCAGGTTACTTTTGAATTGGTTTAAAGCAGTGTTACTTCTCTTTTCTTTCTAATTTTATCGGTTCATTTGTTTTAAAGTGAAAATTGATTTCAAATAAAATATGCTCAAATAGTGATTTTTGCTACTTGTTAAAAATGAGCTGGATCAGCACTATTATTGAGTTGTTGTTTTTTTGGACTTGAATTTAATTGTTTTATGTTCAATCCACTTAATTTGTAAAAACCAATTAGTTTAACATATTCGAATTGTGTTGGGACAACAAGAAGGAACTGTGTGAAACCCTGCTTTTTTCTTTTTTTTTTTTACATTTTTAGCAAATTTCCAAATGTATTTTAAAAAGAAAATTCTTCCAGCAAAGAAAATCACAAAATATTATTAAAAATATTAATGATATTATAATAATATTGTAATTTTGATGCTTGTTAATATATATATATATATATATATATATATATATATATATATATATATATATATATATATATATATATATATATATATATTGACAGTTACCTGACCTTATATTTGAACATAAACTAGTCGGCGTGTGGTTCATTCAAGAGTGCATTTCTGTTAAATTACCCTTTTGAATTTCATTTCAGGACCTTGATGTACTGACTTTTCTTGCTATTTTTAGTAGTTTGATACAATACATTACCTAAACCGGTCATGTAATAACTGGTGTAAAAACAGGAAAAGAGCTCCCTGTACATTTGTTGTGATTTTAAGGAACTTTTCTTAGAGTGCGAAATTGGAAACATTAATTATTTGATTAAGTTTTTTTTCAAATTTTCAGTTATATAATCTGATTACTTTTGTTTATCTGTCCTTTACTTATTTTAGAAGAAAACAGTAAACCACACTGACATAACAATAAAATAAATTCAAACTAAATTATTGGCTGCAAGTGTCCTTTAGGAGTTGGTGCAAAAACTGTGGTCAAAAATGTTTCTCAAAATTGCTTTGAACACCTTTGACAGACATTAACAGACATCAGAGAGCAATATACATGATGTAAAGGTGTTGTTAAAATGTTAATAAAATTTTAAACTTCAGGGGTAGCTACTTCAAGCTAAGAAAGTCTTTAAAACAGCTATCGAAAACTGTTATACAAAGTTTAACTTCACAGTTTAGTCAGTTTGATTGATGACAAAAAAGTTAATTTAATTCAGCTAAAAAAATAAGGCAGCAATTTTTTACAATGTGTGAAATATATATAAAAGTAATCACGCACCAAAAAAAGTATAGTAATATAATTATCACCATTTTAAAATGTAATCAAATTACAAGTGTTTAGTTTGTAATCCAGATTATATCAGCAAGAACCCAGCACTTTTTATTTTATTTTATTTGTGTTTTGCTTTTTTCCACCTCGCTGTGTGTGTGTAATAAATAATGAGTTTAGAGATGTGTTTCCTGTGAATGTCAGTTCAGTCTCTGTCCGAGACTCTCTTCATCTTCCTCTCTCTGGCCACAGTGCTGTGAATCTCAGCCTCATAGTCTCTGGCCTTCGCCCTAAGTTTGGCAATACTGCAGGACCGCAGATCTTCTGGACCGGGAGCCTCAGAGTCCTGCTGGTCTTGGAGCAGGTCTGTGACGGGGCTCTGGATGGCTGAGGGCGAGGGTTTGGGGTGAGCAGGGTTTGTTCTGTCTTGGTTTCTGTCCCAGCATGGGCTGGGGCTGTTGTTGTGGAGCTCTGGGTTGCTGATGGATGATTCGGGGTGTCTGGTGTCAGTGTCCCGTTGGCTGCATTGCTCCCCTGTTTGGATCTGGAGCTTCAGCTGACGACGCATTTTAGCCCGACGGTTCTGGAACCACACCTGGAAGAACAGGAGGTTTTTTACTTATTGTGAAGTTTATGCTGGTTTTAGATCGAGTTAGATTGTGTTATGCAGATATTTAGAATACAAATGCTGGCATGAGCTTTGCTTTTCAGAGATAAACAAAATAACATTTGTCCTTTGGTTTTAAGTCAGATGCTGTTAGGTTTAGTGCATTTAGTAAATATAACTTGCACTAAAAAAGATTTGAGGAGATAGGAAGAGTTGCTAGACATTTTCACAACCAGCTAGAAACACGTTTAATTAAATGTAAAAGAAAAATAGTTTTAAGGTAAATGTATTCCAATAATATGTGTTGTTTGTTATAAGGTGCAAGAGCTGTTACTGGATTACTGAAATTGTCCATATCTTAAATGGTGCATATACAAAGTATAAATAAAATGATACTTTTTGAAAAGGTACGGCCACAGTCACACAACAATTAAACCCCTTAATTGTAAGCATCACACATGTAGGTCTTTTTGGTATATTAAAATTAAAAGGATCATATTCATATCCCATGTACCATTTTCAAGTCTAAAAACAATGGTGTGACGGTTAAGTGGTTAATTTTACAATTATTAATAATGACCTTAGTCTTGTTTTCAGTGGCAAGCAGATTCTTCTCTGTATGTATAAATTATAAAATGTAAAATATTAATTGTGATATAATCATTATTTTCTCAATAAGAACTTTTTTCTGTTTGATTTTTCTAAATTTATTATTTTAAGAATATATTTTATATTTGAATTCTCTAAATTTAATTTCCAAAAGTCTAATTTACTTTTGTATAATATATAATTTACTTATTATTTAATTTACTAAATAACATTTTTTCATTTCTTAATATAATATGAATTAATAAAAAATAGTGTTCCCCCATTTTTCCCCTCAGTTTTGTCTCATTTTATGAGTAATTTGTAATGCTATTTTATTACTTATTTTTCGAAATATTATGTTTTACATTTATATTCATTACATTTCTGGCGTTTGGGTATTTGGGTACTGGTATTTGGGTAGGCTAAATTGTCCGTAGTGTATGAGTGTGTGTGTGAATGTGTGTGTGGATGTTTCCCAGAGATGGGTTGCAGCTGGAAGGGCATCCGCTGTGTAAAAACTTGCTGGATAAGTTGGCGGTTCATTCCGCTGTGGCGACCCCAGATTAATAAAGGGACTAAGCTGCCAAGAAAACGAATGAATGAATGAATTCTGCAAAACTCTTTGTTAATTATTAATATCATTTAATTTGTACATTTTAAAATTAATTTCTTAATTAAATAATTTTCCCCTTAATTCCCTATACTTATTTGTAGGGGGAAAATAAATATAATATTTAGTTCCCCTTGATCTCACTTTTTATTTTCAATATGAATTATCATTTTCAATATTTCTATAATAGGCCCACTTAAAGTCACGCTGTTGTTATTCTCCTTATTTTTTTCAGTTGTTTTCTAAAACAGACTCGAATATTTAGCCTACACTAAAGATCAACAAGGCTTCATTTAGTGAAATGTAAACATTAGAAACATGCATTAGGACAATATATCTCCAAATGTGTCCTGAATCCTAGTGAGAAAGAGAGAGCGGGACGGACCTGCACTCGGGCCTCTATGAGGTCGAGTCTGAGCGCCAGAGCTTCCCTCATGAAGATGTCCGGGTAGTGTGTGCTCTGGAAGGTCTTCTCCAGCTCCTCCAGCTGCCAGCTGCTGTAGTTCGCGCGCGCCCGCCGCTGCTTCACTGGCCGCGGTTCATCTGGAAGCCACATCGCAGCCGCCAATTAGACAATTGCCAGCGGCTGACAAGGAACTAATGGCTCTAGATTGGATAATTAGCGCGGCGTTCATTAAGGCCTCTTCAGCCGAGCCGGATAATTGATTGTTAGTTACGAGCTGTTAGCCGATCCTTTGTAAACATTTCGAATCCTATTAAATACTGTAAAATGAGGATGGACAATTATGAGTGAATATGAGTCGCTAATGGACTCTGTTAATGAACCTTATGCTTATTAAGTACAATATGTTATTAAGAACAAATCAACGAAATATATACGTGGTGGACTTAGTGATTTGGGGGCCCTAAAAAATTCTAGGTAGCCTATATGGGGCCCCATTGAAACTCAAAACATTCTCTTTCTTTCTAGATATTTTTCTCTGTAGATTCATTTATTATTATTATTATTATTATTATTATTATATTTTATTTGCTTTTATTTTTTGTAAATAAATGGCATGTTAAAAATATATTTAAAATAGACCCTTTTTTATTTTATTAATGTAAAATTAAATTGTACCCATCGCCACAGAATATATTGGACAAAGCTATGATAGTAAAAACACACAGCACTGTCATTTTTCAAACTAATCTTTTCACTTGTAAATGAATAATAGCTGTTTGTAAATCGGTGACCATTGCTGTTCACTGGGGAAAAAAAAAAAAAAAAATTTATTTGAACAGACCCTTCTTAACAAGCTAAAAAACATTCCACTATTCATGGGGGCCCCCAGATTAGAAACGAAGTAATAATGCTAAAAATCTTAATGGTTGTACAAAGATTTTACATCATATGATAGAGAATTAATAAAAGAGCTATATGATTAATATTCTTGGCATTGGTGGGGGCCCCCTAAATCCCTGGGGCCCTAAGCGGCTGCTTACCTTGCTTATTGGTTAAGTCCCCCCCTGGGCCTATATATATATATATATATATATATATATATATATATATATATATATATATATATATATATATATATATATATATATATATATATATATATATATAATCATACAATATTTATAGGATAAAACAGGTTCTAGGTGTGTTTATATATAAGATAAGGCAGTTGTAACACAATTTTAAAAAGGTTTATTTTGCCTTTGTGGTCATAAATAAGTAATTTTATGGGCAATTTATTAATTTTTATTATTTATTAGCATTAACATGTATTAGGCCTATAGTAACCTATGTGTATTGTGTATGTCCAGAATTGTACATACATATAAATCTTTAAAAAATAAAATATATAAGCAAAGTGCTCTAATATCTCAAACAACTTTTGAAATATAAAAAAAGACGAATATTCATTGTCATTCTGGGTGACAGATATTTTGAAACAATTCATTTATTCTGATCTGATCTTAATATATAAAAATCTTAAAATATATACAGTTGCAATCAGAATTATTCAACCCCCTTTGCATTTTTTAAATATTAATTGCTTATATTATATTGCATATAATAATGCATTTTTAAATATTGCAATAATGCATTTTCTAAATGATGTTTAACAGAGCAAAAAAATAAATAAATAAAAAATCTTCACAGTATGTCTGATAATATGATTTTTCTTTTGGATAAAATCTTATTTGTTTTATTTTGGCTAGAATAAAATCAGTTTTTTTTTTATAAACATTTTAAGGTCAAAATTATTAGTCCCTTTAAGCTATATTTGTTTTCTATAGTCAACTAAACAAAACATCATTATACAATAACTTTCCTAATCAACCAAACCTGCCTAGTTAACCTAATTAACCTAGTTAAGCCTTTAAATGTCACTTTAAGCTATATAGAAGTGTCTTGAAAAATATCTAGTTAAATATTATTTACTGTCATCATGACAAAGATAAAATAAATCAGTTATCACATATGAGTTATTAAAACTATTATGTTTAGAAATATGTTAAAAAAAATTATATGCTCCCTGTTAAACAGAAATTGGGGGAAAAAATAAACGGGGGGGGGCGGGGGCTTATAATTCTGATTGCAACTGTATTGAAGTCAGAATTATTAGCTGCCCTTTAAATTTTTATTTTATTTTTAAAATATTTCCCAAATTAACAGAGCAAGGACATTTTCACAGTATATCTGATAATGTTTTTTTCTTCTGGAGAAAGTCTTATTTGTTTTATTTTGGCTAGAATAAAAGCCGTTATTATTATTTTTTTTATCAACCATTTCAAGGTCAAAATTATTAGGTCCTTTAAGGTAATCTTTTTTCCCCAATAGTCTACAGAACAAACCCTTGTTATACAATAGTTTTAGCCTAATTACCCTAACCTGCCTAGTTAACCTAATTAACCTAGTTAAGCCTTTAAATGTCACTTTAAGCTGTATAGAAGTGTCTTGAAAAATATCTAGTCAAATATTATTTACTGTCATTATGGCAAAGATAAAATAAATCAGTTATTAGAAATGAGTTATTCAAACTATTATGTTTAGAAATGTGTTAAAAAAAATTCTGCTCTCCGTTAAACAGAAAGTGGGAGAAAATATTATATATATATATATATATATATATATATATATATATATATATATATATATATATATATATATATATATATATATATATATATATATATATATATATATTTAAAATATAAATAAAAATAAGTGATTAAAATATGTTGTATTATCAAATTGGTAAAATGATGGTTTAGATTGAATAATATAATATAATATAATATAATATAATATAATATAATATAATATAATATAATATAATATAATATAATATAATATAATATAACAAAACATAACATAACATAACATAACATAACATAACATAACAGGACAAAATGGAATAGAATAGAATAGAAGAGAATAGAATAGAATAGAACAAATTAAGTATTACTTGCTTGTAAAAAGTAAAGCAATACTTAATAAAAATATTACACAATATTTGTAATAAGTGTAATAATACATACTGTATATTACAAATATTTTACACAAAAATCCTTTTACTTTTTACTTTATTAAAAGATAAAAACTTAAAACATAAAATACATGTGTATTAGATGCTCTAAGAAAGGGACTTCATGTTTTAGTGTGCTCACCGATGTTGTCAGCAGGGTGTCCTGAGGACGGATGAGCGGCCAGCAGAAGGCTCTGCTTGCAGGGTTCAGGCTGTAGGTAACTGCGCAGGAGCTCATAGCTGAGCAGAGGCCCAGGGATGAAGATCTGCGGAGAACTCAACCTGCTGGGGAACGCTGGGAAGAAATGAGCAGCCGGAGAGTGGAAGACTGCAGGAGACAGAGGAGACACCAAATGCCCAGCGCCAAACATGACCAAATTCAGCAAACTCCAGAAGAAAAGCTCCAGACACTGTGGAGATCCAGCGGGAAGAAGGACTTCTTGAAGATCTTCACAGGTTTAACATTTCTCACCTGAGTCAGGTGTGAGTCCCGCCTTCTCACGGAGTCACATGACTTACCCATGAGCACTAATCCAGGCAAAACAGGCTTGGCTTTGATGGAAAGAGCCCAATCAAATAGGGGACTATTGTCTCCACGCTTCATTTAAGAGAAGTTTCTTTAGCATCACTCTTCAGTCTACATCCAGGGTGACACCTAATGCCTCCTAATCCACACATCGGCTACTCTGAAGGAGTAATAAGTGAGTAATCCCCCCTGATCGTTTTGAGTAGGAGTGTATGGAAAGGCCTGTCAGGCTGAAGTTTTCCATAGACAAGTTCAGGCTTCTGTGTTCACTTATTAATGTGACAAACCAGACATGTGCAATTGGAGTGTGGCGGGGAAAAATGGGGAAAAGCATCGCAAACGCTTTGAAAGACACGTACAACTGCAGGCAAAACCTGTTTGCTGTCTGCGTGCAAGGTTTAGATCTTAAAGCAGCAGATGGATCTTAAATCATTAAGGGAGAATCCAAAGGTTCACAGCTCAGGAGCGTTCTGTAAGAAAAGCCAACACAAACAGAGCTTCGGTTGAATTCTGCAGAGAGCACAAACAAACAGCCTCTGTTTACACAGTCAACACATCACACTAATTGGGCCACATAATTGACATTCATTTACAAGCCCATTTGCAGCATTTGGGTGACGTTCATTTGCGATACAGCATGGCTAAATGAACAAACAAACAGATTAAAAAAAATCTTCAGGAAAGGCTTTGATGAGCTTCCATAATCAACCTGCTTGTCTTTGGCGATTTTTTCGTTTGCGTCTGAAATGGAGAATGTGTGGCTTCGACTGGGAATTCTGCTGTCAGATTAAAGCCCGCTGCTTTTGTTGCAAAAGACGTCTAAGCCTGTTATCTCACTCAAAGCCTTCTTCACATTAGGAATAAGATCACCTGTCCAAACAAGGTGTATTGTTCGGTCCTGAGCTGAGGACAGAGTTCACTAACAATGGTTTTGGGTCACAGATTTGTGGTCTTTGAAAACAGATCACTTTCCCAGCTCGGGACTGAATTGTACTCAGGGAGGAATGCAAAAGTATTCACTGCAGCACATCACATATAGGACATTCTGACTGAGAATTAAATAATTTACATGTAGATATTTGAGTGATTTAAAAAAATAACAACTTACTCATTCTGACAATTGAATTTACACCAGTCACACCATTATCAACAAAATAAATTGTGTTTTCAAGACTGAAAAAATCTTATTTTATGTTTTAAAACAACGTTTTGTAAGTCTGAAAATGCAAATTTTTAAAATCAGGTTTCAATATTTTTTTGTAGTCTGTGTAAACTATAAAAGGCAATTTAATGAAAATACTGACGTTACACAAGCATATCACATATTGAGATTATTGACCTTTATTCTTTAATGCAGAAGTGTTCTCGTTTTTGTGATTGTTTTGGAACTTCCAATTCAGCTCTTTGAGAATTTAACAGGAATAATAAACTGCAGAAAACAGTCAAACTTGCTCTGCAAACAAGTGTTTGCATGATTATACAAACAAAGCAGGATCAAATAATAAGATTTAAGAATAAGTTTGACCAGCCTGATCTCACGAAGAAACATAAGTATTTTATGTTTTGTCAGTTTAGTGGCTAATTTGTAAAAATTTGCATGAGTTCAGTCGTACAAAAATGTACGATTTTAAAAAGGAGGCGTGGCACCCAACCCCACCCCTAACCCTAACCATCATTGGGTGATGAGCAAATCGTACTAAATTGTACAAATTAGATTGTACAAATCCATATGAATTAGCCACTAAATCAAAAAGTTACGAATTGCCGTGAGATTGTGTTGGTTTGCCACATCAAGCAGCATAACAAGCTTTAAAGTTTTAAAGGTCTAAAAATGAATAGAAGTGAATGACACCGGAAGTCTCGAGCAAAAAAGGTTTAAATGGCTGCGCCTGCTCGTACCCGAAGAATAAGGTGGATAGAGACCTGAACCTGACTAAAATTACATCATAATGTGCACTAGCACATGTTTATTTCAGTCCAACCTACCGAGGAAATAGAATTATTTTACGAATTGTCAGAAAAGTGAAAAATTCATACAAACTGTGTACGATTTTTAAAGGAAGACGTGCCCCCAAAACCCCACCTTTATTGGGGAATGATCAACTTGTACTAAAATGTACAAATAAGATTAATCAAACTAATACATTTAATAATTAATTGTACCTTTACTATTGTTGTGTATATTTTTTATATTATTTTTCTTGTTGTTTCATTGCTCTTACTTTAATGCATGGTGTCCTTGAGTTGCCAGAAAGGCGCCTATAAATAAAATGTAATATTATTATTATCATTATTGTTATTATAATAATAATTAAAAGTATAATAATAATAATAATAATTATTATTATTATTATTATTATTATTATTATTATTATTATTATCATCATTATAATCAAGCTACTAAATAAAAAATTTTACAAACATTTTTGATTTCTTTGAAGTCAATCAACTACTGGCTCGGCATACATAATACAGTGTATTTTATCATATTTGAGCATCCATGTGAATGAAGTTAAAGATGCAGTAGGTGATCTGCCAAAATGCAAACTGGTTAACATAATATGTTTAAAACACAGTCCCACCCTGCCGTCCAAAGCGATGCCTCCTGAAATCACGAACGCGTGCACCTTAAACATGACAGCAGACAACCCACTAGATCATGTCATTCGCCAGATAAAAAACTTTGTTGTACTTTATAATACTACAATTCTAAATGAAAAACTGTATTTTAACTAGCACATTTTCAGATGTCTAGCAAGCAAAACTTGTCATATTTGCAATACTGTATGTTTAGTGGTTGGCCGGCGGCATGCAGGAATTACAATTATTACTAAGCCATATACTTACATGCTATTTCAGAGTGAATATTCAAAGTAGCATGGTAAACAATATAAGGAGCATGTCACAGGTTGTCATTGTTCAAAAATGAACCATGTGAATATAAAATCTATATAAATCTATATAAAACTTCAGCTCAGGAAAGCAGGCTATTTATTCAGTAATATCACTATTTACTAATGTTTTGTTGTAAAACTAAATAAAAATCTATTTAAAAAAAAAACATTATCAATGTTGTAAAAGGTCCCTAATAAAACTGAAAATAGTTGCATTAATCTTTCCCCGCAAGATTTCAGAGGCTGAACAACACTTCTGTGCTTATAACCCATTCGTATAACCCATTCGTAGCAACAACACAATCCACATCAGCTTTGCTTGGCTAAAATAGTTTTAAAACAGAAAATTACCTGTCTTAAAGAAATATTTCAGCCATAGTGTCATTCTTCCTCAGGCGTGCAAAACTCACTCCAACATTGATTCAGGATTTTTAAAAAGTTTTGATTCAGCATTTGATTTTACGTGACTGTGTCTTGTGTGTGCATGACCTACTGCTGCTGAAATCAGGTCTCATACACAGCTAGGCCTTCAAATTGATGTCAAGAGGTCTGGGAAACTTGCCCACTTTGAAAAGTCAAAGACTGCCCATTAGGCCATATGACTGATGGTTTAAACAAAAAATACATTAAAAATGTCACATCTATTTCTATAAAAGTTCATACTCAATTTAAACCTACATGAAATTAAACATTCTGAAATTGGAAAATATATATAATTATCCACTAAAAACACAAACCAAGAATGCAGTTACTAATCACTGTACAATATTGTGCACTTCATTGACAGCGATGCTAATGAGATGCTTGAGGTAAATCAGTTTACAGTGTCTCCATTTTTTTAACATCAACAAGCAGTTCTGGAAAACTGAACACAAGACTAAATCATCCAAATACTATTTCAAAGTCTAATTTTGGCCCGGTATCCTCTCCTGGTTTAACTAATTCACTTGATCTTCCATCAAAGATTTAAGAGGGCAAACGACTTGATCTTTAGGGAAACATTCCTAACAGTCGGCCTGGCTTGAAAAACAAAACTCTTGCCATGTATAGTTGGCAAACAAGCTACCTTCTGGAAAACTCATGGACGTTTGTTAGTGAGGGATCGTCTGTGAAAAATGAGTTTATTTTGAATGGGTTTTTTAATTTGATAATGATTTGCTTTGATTATGCTAAGAACCTTGTATATGTTTGAGAACCAAAACAGTAGTTAATTAATTGATATTGATAAATCCTCATGGACAGAGATTTAAATATATATATATTTTTTTGATCAGATGGCTTTGTGTTGTTTCCAGGCAAACTATTAAATATATATTTTTGGTCGCTTTTATTTGGATATAATAGATGTTGGAAATGACATCGTAATGAGGCTACATATCAAAGCTTTGTCCATGAAGCTATTAAAGCCAATGGGTGAACCGTTAAAGCATGCAGAACGAATATCTCCAGAAATCCATGCAAGATTCAACCATACAGAGGACGACATTGATTCTGTTGAATATTCAGCATATGGTATATGGCCATGATGTCTTAGGCTGAGACTATAACCATACTTAGGCATATTTGACCAGTTTTAAATTTCAGCACCTAAAAGCCTTGATGTTCTGTAATTTGAACTAAACCTCCAAAACCATAATGCTTTGTTGACACTTAAAAATTTATTTGAAAAAAAACAACAAAAAACGTTGTAAAATATTTATATTATTTATATATTTCAGTCGTAAAAGGGACAGTTCATCAAAAATTCTCAATTCTGTCATAATTTACTCACCCACCACACCACACTTCAACCGATTTCAGTTTCTTTCTTCAAAAAAACTGGAAAAATTCTGGAAAATTACATTCATATACCTAATCAATACTTTTTTGTGTTCAAGAGAAGTGTAACATGGTAGCGCCCCATTCAAACAGGACGTCAGCGCTTCCCTTTCACTTTCAATGGGTGACGTCAAGCACTGACGAACTGAATTGTGGATCCGTCGGCACCACTTCAGCGGCGTTGTTTGCTGCAAAAGTTGAACATTTCTCAACTTTTCAAGCGCCAACGGACACGTCAGCCAATTAAATCACTTTATGCAAATACCCCAGCTCAGACAGTATCCAATTGCGGACTTACTTTATTCAGACACTTACTTTACGGACTTACTTTATTCAAATTCAGACACGCCCTCCGTCAAGCGTTGCCACTGAAGCCATATGTGAATGCACGGTAATGACAACGGCGTTGAGGATCCAAATGCAGCATGCTAATTTAAACAGAAAATGGTCAGACAGGCAATAGTCAACCAATCAGCAAACAGTATCAAACAAGGTAATCCGAGAGAAAAGTCAAGTCACAGGCGAAGAGGTGGCTAATGGCAAAATTCAATAAACAAAACAAGGGTTTAAAAACACGGAACGGAAAAACAAGACAAGGAAAACGATTTGTAATGTTTACAGGTTAATGAGACTCAGCACTGTGTGTGAGTAAGAGTGGTGTATTTATAGTCTATCAAATGAGTCCTTAAGCAGCTCACAGCTCATTGTGTGTGTAATCGATATAAAACTGGAACAGGTGTGTGTGTGAGGTGCATGACAGGATATGTAGTTTGTAACTGTGGCATGTGAGTAGTTCTCCAGTGAAACTGCAAAATAACAGATATCTTTTTACAGTCTATACTATACAATAATCAGTTTGTGTTCTAATTCTAAGTAAATAATCACTTACTGAGTTATACAGTATAAACATACATTGATTGAGAAAAACATGAAGGCAAGTAAAAGATGATAAAATTGGTGACTAAAATGACTGGTCACAATGCAACACCATAACAAAAAAAACAAACAAACAAAAAAAGAGTCCAGTAGATGACTGATACCTTTGAATAACAGAAACTCTTCCTGTTTTAGACATTCGCACTGAAAGAAGACAGCATCGCACTCTAAACATCTGCATCCCAGTCGCTGATGGACGAGCGAGGAGTTGTCATGATCTCTCCGAGCACAAAACACAGGTGCGCGAATTAATTCCCAGGAACGTTTCAGCCCACAATCATCTTCATCCACCCTCTATCTGCTAATCCGATCAAACTGCAGAGAGACTGGAGGGCTGTCACCGGCATCAGCGCTAACCGCTAATCCCGTGCTAACTTTGATCAGATCCAGACATCCAAGATTCACAGCTGGGCCTTTCTGAGTGGAGTGAGTCACCCGCTTTAAGGCCACAACAGCGCGGAAGGACAAAAACTCTTCAGGCAGCTGTCAAAACATCCAGGGATCCGAGTCCTGCCTGCTCTCCTCATACTTTCACAACCGTAATTACAAGAGTATGCTTGTTTATCTTTTCCACCAAACAATCTGGCAGGGTTCGAACACATCTGAAGATAGAGAAGTGACACTTAGATTTATCTGAAGTGTGAGGCATCACCGGGTTACATTCCTGTGGACTTAGAGGTTGTGAATCACCAGTCATAGGCCATTTTAAACCAGTGTTGGGGAAGCTACTGTGAAATAGTTGTGCTTATATAATACAATATACCACCCCCCACCCCAAATCGGACTGCCCTAGACAGGAGGAGAATGCACTCATCTATACACAGAACTCTGAGACTGAGCTAATACGCGCAAATTAATTTTTTTCATTTCTAAATTTTTCATTTTCATTTTATTTTTCAGTTGCCGTGTGGGATGCACATGGGATTGCTTGGAATTGCACGTGGGATCCTTCATGGGTAAGCCCTCATGGGTCCAACATGGACTCCTTAACCAAACACACCTAATTCAGATCATCAGCATATTAGCAAAGGCCCAAAGACCTGTAATGGGTGTGACAAACAAAGGAGACATCCAAAACATGCAGTGTTGGTGATGCTGGAGGAACGTGGTTGAGAAACACTGCCATGTGGGATCCATGTGGTATTGCTCAATACATGACATAAGAACTGTCATTGAGCTACTACCATGAAAATACAGAACTCTTTGACTGAGCTACTACCAGCAATTTAATTTTTTAATCTAAAGTTTAATTTTTTTATTTTATATTAATTTTCCTATGATGGACCCAATCCTGAGATTCCCAACAAGGGGCCCACCTGGAGTAGCCTGGGGTTGTCCACGTGGGGCCCACCTGGGGTAACTTACATGGGGGCCACCTGGGGTAACTTACATCGGGCCCACTTGGGATAGCCCATGTCGGGCACACCTGGGAATGTCCATGTGGGGATACACGTGAGCTTGCCCATGTGGAATCTATGTGAGATCAGTTTACCAACTCTGAAGCCAAATACATTGGCATCCTGTAGACTTCATTGCCCATACTAAATCTGCTTGGCTTTGTCCATGAGGGATCTAAAACCATGCTAGAACCATGTTTTTTGTTAATAGTTCTGAATTATCACATAATAATGTATAAAACTGTCTAAATGCATATAATTCTCAATGGTGTGTAACACACTTTAAACGAAGACAAAACAACATACTTTAACACATATATATATATATATATATATATATATATATATATATATATATATATATATATATATATATATATGTTAAAGTATGTTGTATTGTCTTCGTTTAAAGTGTGTTACACACCATTGAGAATATTGAGCTGTTAATGAAATTAAAATCCCAAATGGCATCTAAATTTCAGAAAAATCACAATTAGATTTTCCCCTTCTTGGACAGCCCTATTATAAATGCATAATTCTTATTACCAAAAAATAGTCAAGAAAAATGTGTATGTAACATAATGTGCAGTTGTATTTGAGCATAAAGTCTTTATATTACACCAGGGGTTCTCAAACTTTTCCACTTCAGGGCTCACCTCCCTCTCTGAAAATGTTTTTTCCCACGTCTTGACATTTATTTTTTTAAACTGATTGTCTAGAGAAAAGGCGTATTTTGAACCTTTATTTATTAGCAAACTATTTATTTTGCTTAAACTATTATTATACTATATATATATATATATATATATATATATATATATATATATATATATATATATATATATATATATATATATATATATATATATATATAGAACATTAAATAATATATATTTTATTTATTTTTTAAAAACACACACAGTTTCAAAGCTCCTGAATTCTTCAGGTATTTTTCACAACTGCAGAGTATTTGGGCCTTTTTTAAATAAATGATCCTGAAAAAAACTGCTGCTTTGAATTGGACTGACTACTTTTAATCGATTGATCGTATCCATTAAAAATAAACAAAAAAAAGTAACATAGTGGAAACACTATACGTCTGTTGAAATACATCCATCTGGAGACGCTTGGGTTTTAAGTATATTCGGTGACAGTAGTCTTATATCTGGAAGGTCATTAAAACTAAACACCACAACTTCTGCACAGTACTGTCTCTTGTAAAATAACCATTATTTGCAGCTTATGTTAATATCATGATGATTCCCAACATTGTGTAAAAAGCTTTAACAATTACTGCAACTTGAATATTGTATTATCGTCTCATGCATACTCAGGAATGTCAAATTCATTTGTATATTCCAGACAAAACCTTACCGACTCCTTTACATAAAAGTTATCATCAATAACAACAACAACAACAACAAAAAGATAGTGCCCAGGAAGTTAGGAAGGTGTCTTTTTTCTTCCTCACTTTTTGTTAAAAGCTATTCGTACAGTGCCAAATAAAATGCGATTAACACATAAAAATTCAGACATACAGCCCTTTCAACCATAGGGCCAAAATAAAAAGTGTGTGAAGCCAAAATAAAAAGGAGTTAAAGAGATTTCACATGCCTTTCCTAGCAAACTGAAGAAGGCATTAGGACAACAATGGCAGCAGATCTTACAGGCCTGCATTGATCTTTTAAACTCACACTTGTGTGGCGTCATTTGAATACACTGGGGCTTAACAACAACTTACAGCATCGACAATAGCTCAAAGTGCTTCTGGGCTTTAGTGGAGACATTCAAGGAGATACAATAAAAAAGAGAGCGTGTGTTCTTTGAATCAGAGAGAGGAATCAAGACGAGCATAAAAAAAACTCCTTTGAGGGCGAAGTCGCTGGTGTCAATTGTTTTAATACGGAGTCCTAATTAAAGAAAATCATTGAAATATAAGATGGAAAACAAGCTGCCTAAATGGCTCGTCCAATCGTCAAACAATAAACGAGGAATGTCATTTGATAGGTTTAATTCAAGACGGCGTTTTTCATTTCAGATGTTTCTTATTGTAGCTTGATTGATATATTTGTGATGCTGGATCATAATTTAGAGAGGTTAATTGCTTCTGCAGCAACTGGAAATGATTCTCGCATTCATATGTGGCTGATGAGGGCAGGTTTGAAGAGCTCAAGGAGAAAGAAAGGTAATTTACTAATAAAAACTACACCAACTCAGTCCTTCTGTCTGCATTTTAGCATTGAAAAAAGGGTGAATTAAGTGAACAGAACACAGCTCTAAACCGTTTTTGATGTAGATTTTTACATTTTGCTCATAAAGTGAACAAAGATGTAACTACTATAATTTCTGCAATTACTTAAATACATAAATTTGTAATCTACTGTAAACCCAAAAAGTTAAGATAACTCAAACCATTTGAGGAAACCACTTGCAACAAACTATTTATGTTCAAAATCTAAATCTAATAGAGCACCCAGAAGAACCCCAGACAGGATGTGAGGCTAATTCTAATTACATACCCCAATATTCATTTTTGGAGAGAGCAAAATACGTACTAGGAGTTTTTTTGGCAGTTTTAGTTTTCGCAAATCCAGCAAGGGCCGTGTACGCTTTTTCAGATCACAAATTTGCCAATCGTGCCTGCTGTTGCCGTGTAAATCCACCAAAGGCCGCTGTCAACTGACTGACTGACTGACCAACTGACTGATCCCCCACCCTAACCCTACTCTAAACCCAACCAATAGTGTTTTTTAAAACCACCGATTGACCCGCCCACCACCTTTCGTTAACTCAACTGCAGTTTTTTAAAATGCAATCCAGTAAAAAAAAAAAAAAGTCTAATTTTTAGCATGTTTTTAAATTTTACCATGTTCTCACCCTGTTTTTTACTTGTTTAATTTATTATTTTTTTGTTCTTGCTAACCCTCTTTCTGGAACCGTTCTTCACCGGACCCTATTGTTGTGGTCAAATTCACTCTGAGTCTCAAGTTCACTGATGTAGATGCCGAGCTATTGGACAAACTGGTAACAGTGGAAAAGCCGTCCATATGGTAAGCGGTCAGCTGATAATCGAGAAAAGGAACGGCGTCATACCGCCCTACAATATTCGTAATAAAGATGAAATGCAGCCATACATAATTCTGGCTACATAAATCACGATCTCCAGAAATATATATAGAGCTACGGTTTCAGAATGAGCACATGTTGCAGAAATTCCAACTGGTCCAGCTGGGACTTAAACCAGCAACCTTCTTGCTGTGAGGCGACAGTGCTAACCACTGAGCCACCGTGCTGCCTTATGATAACAACATATTACACCAAATTAGCAGAATGACAGTTTTTTTTTTTTTTTTAATAACTTTACAAAAAAAAGTTATGTAGTTTAACCATGGTAACCATAATGATAGGCATACTAGTATTTTACTAAAAACACCAAATGATAGCATTGTGCCAATCATGTTAGCAGCACACAGACAACATGCTATTTGTAATAACATAATGATGATAGCAAAGGTGTCAAATTAGCATAATTAATTGATTTCTGAAGGATCATGTTACATCCCTTACGAAAATTAACCATGGTTTTAATACAAATTCATGTAAAATTTGTAGGGGTAACACAATAGCACAAGTTAGAAACATATAAAGAGTATATAACATGCTAGCGTTATGCAACCCGAAAAAAGTTACCAATAGTGTTTACAAATAGCTTGTGCATGCTAATTATGTTAGCAGCACAAGCTATTTGTGTTAATGATGATAGCAAAGATGTTAACATCAAATTAGCATATTAGAATGATTTCTGAAGGATCATGTTACATCCCTTGTTAAATAGGCAAGGTTATACTAGAAAAAATGTATTGTAGTTAAACTCTTGTAGTTAAACCATGGTAACCATAATGATGAGCATACTAGTGTTTTACTAAAAACACCATGAGAGCATCATGCTAATCATGTTAGCAGCATCCAGGCAGCATGCTATTTATGTTAACATAATGCCAACAACATAATGTCACAAATAAGCATATTAAAAAGTGTTCTAAAGGATTACTTTACCTTTTGAAAATAACTTATTTTATTAAAGGAAAAAAAAGTTCACCATGGTTTTGCTACACTAACCATAGTAAAACTGTGGCTTCTATTATGGGTTATTAAAAATGACATTCCATGTAGTGTGTAACAGCTCTAAGTGAAGTGAAATATCCAGCTAAAGGCCCGTGCACACTGAGATGTTTTTTGCTCACGTTTTCTGTCGACGTTAAACGTCTCGTGACTAAATAAAGGGCATCAATATGATCTTGCACACCAACGCGCAAAACGGTGTAAAAGCGTCATTTAAAAAAAAAACACCTCATGCTTGTTTCTCCACCAATCAGATTGGCACTTTTGTTCACGTTCACAGAGCTGCTGAAGTTAAAGTAAACAGCACTTGGGGGCGCTCAAGTGCAAAACTGTCAATGCGAGCGCACATTGAAGAAGAGGCCCAGAGGCGATATGAACTTGCAGCTGCTTTTTTCTCTGATGAACAATAATAATTTCTTCATCGCTAGAGCTGGAGCTGCTACTTGAACCATCCATAACAACAAGCGTGTCAACTGTCTTCTTCTGTGTCACAAGTGGGTGTCAGAAGCTTAAAGTTGGGTAGCGCCATCTAACGTCAAGGAGTGATTTTTCATACTCTTCTGCTCGACGCCAGTGAACATCACTTGGGTTTGAATCCGGAAAAATGTCTTGAAAAACGCTTACCATAAACGTAAACGAAAAGCATCCCGGTGTGTACGAGCCTTAAGGCTTAAATCTGAAAGTGGACCGTGTTTAAAATTATTGATTCATCTATAAAAGACTCATAGTGGTTTAACCAAGCCAGCGTGACGTCAATACGGAACTTAAGCTCCGCCCTTTTGCTGCGCACAAACCTGGGAAATTTGAAACCCCCGGCCCTGCCCACAAACACTGTAGAAAGAAAAAAGTAAGACACTGTAGCAGATCCCGGTTGAATCATGTCGCAAAGACGCTGTGCTCTGAAGTGTGAGGGAAAGTTAGTGTTATTTTCCTTACCAAAAGATGAGGCTGTGAAGAGTCAGAGGTTGAAGTTTATTTTTGCAAAAATACCCCAGCATTGTAGACCCAGCCTTGTGCTGTGTTTTCGTCATTTTTTTGACGAGTGCCTCAACAACCTACATGTTTACAACAGGGGATTCATCGGCCGTTTGTTAAAAGAAGGATCAGAAAAGACTATTTGACTTTGCAGAGTTTGACAGGAACTTGACAGTACACAGTTCACGGATCAGTTTCTTTCTCCATTTCGCAAGTGTAAGTAGGTGCGATTAAAATGGTTTCTGGTTGTACTGTATCTGGTTAACTCTTGGAGTGTCTAAAGCCATGCTGAAACGCTATGCGCGCCGCTTTGTTTACAGATTTAAATTAGTTTGTGAGCTCGCAATCCACTGCCGTTTGTCGTTGCTATGGCCACCGTCAGCTGTTCCTACACACGTGCAGCGGTCAAGTTTCAAAATTACAGCAGTTTTTCGGAAGAAATAACAAAACTGGAGGGTGGCAGGAGATGGGTCTGAAATGACTGCCAGGAAAAACGGGAGTATTGGCAGGTATGCTCACACATACACACTGCACTCTGACTACTTCAGTATTGGTAATAAGCTGTGCTGGGCATTTCTCTCTGTCTCGCACTTAACATAGTCGACCAATCATAACAGACTGGGTCATCAGTCCAATTAGCGCAGATTAGCATCGTGCTAAGGAGGGATTTGGGAATAAATGACTCACTGATTGATTCATGAAGGAGTCGCTGGGATAAATAGATAAAAATAAATGCGTATTTGTCACCGACTCGGTCCCAATCATTCCCCTCGCTGGCCAGCAGAGGCCACCATCACCGGACTTCTAAGCATTACGTTATCCACTTAAACTGATAAGCACACACACCTGCAGCTCATCCCGCTAACGACCCACACTCACACATATATGCAGCACATACCCTCCAGTCCTGTGCGAAGTCTTGTTCTGCCCTGTCTGACATTTCTAAGCATTATCTGCTGGCCTATTTCCCCATTGATTACCTGGACTGCTACTGACCTTGTGTTGCCTTCTGCCTGCCCCGAACCTTGCTTGTTATCTCGACTCTGAACCACGCCGCCTGTCCTGAACCACGTCTGATATATCTACTCTGAACCACGCCGCCTGCCTCTGACCCATTCCTGCTACATTACTCCTTGACAGCCAGCCGCCAGCCCTAAGACCCTTACTGTATGCTATTGATGTGAGTTTGCACGTAAGTGCGTATTGTATGATTGTGTTTGAACTGTGTGTAATTAATATACTGCAAATGGATCCCTCCGTGTCTGGCTCCCCATTACAGTATTATGAGACAATGAAAGTTTTTTAACCTTGCATCCATATCAACCTGTTGTTGGAGACCCCCAAAACCAAAGTATGACCCTTTTTAATGCATAATAGGGTCTCTTTAATATACAAATAAACCTGATGGTTAATTTATGTCCACTTATAATTCATATTCATAAGGGACTGAATCAATTAATGCCAAAATAAATGTCTTGGTCAACACAAGATAGCATCTTCTTTCAATATATTATCCATTACCTCCTTCACGGTGTCTGAAAGCAGCTCTGAAACGATCAGATTCGCCTGGGGATTTGCCAGCACAGGCTCCTGGAACAATGCATAATAACATTAGCAGTCACTGGAGTGACACTTAAGAATACACAACACCTGAAACACTGAGCATGATGGATGACTGTCTCTGAGTCATGGGAAAATCTCTTAATTTACACAGAAAAACTCGTACAAGTCTAGAACGCAGGTAAAAAATGAACAAACAGTGAACATGAGCCATTATTTGAGTAACTGGGGTTACAGCTGGATATGTTTTGGACTTTTAAAAATGATTTTGCACTGTCCCGTGGTCTACCTTTTCACATTTTAAAAACTCATACATTAATAATGTAATAGCATTAGTCTATCTGTCCTGTTTATTTTTCTTTCTTTAATCTCCCTCACATCAATTGTACACACTGTTTGAGTAGATGAGACAGATTGTAGACTTCTAAGTGAATGCCCACTCTTGTGATTGGTTAACAGTTTGCACACACTGTCAAAAAATACCTGTTTATTAACAGTTTCCATATTTTGTCATTCATAAGTGTTTTCTATTTATTTATAGGTGTAAATTGAATGATGGGACTTTGATCTCAGCTCTCTTGATTTCTGATGTTGAAAATTCAACTACAGTTTAACAAAGTCACTTTTATTGACATTTTAGTAGTTTGAATTAATATAAGAAATTATATAGAGAGAAATAAGTGTGTTGTATTACACAACAGAAACTGTATGGCTGTTTATTTGTAGCAACAACTAGACAGTATATCACTTTAAGCTATTTAAAATGGGTCCCATAAAGCAGTTCAAAAGCACACAATAAATGGGAAAATATAAAAAAATAAAAACAGGAATCACAAAATATAGAAAACTGCTAATTTAAAGATCTTTTTTTTACAGTGTATTTAAAGTTATTATTATTTTAAATTAACATTTACTCTTATCATTTTCACATAGTACTGCTTGGTATAAATGACATATCTGTGCACTTTATTATTTTGTAAAAATTAATTACATTTTTAAATTGTAACTTTTATTCAAATACAATAACCTTCTCTCCATGCTCGACACAACTTCTCTTCACTTCTGGTCACAATTAATGCCTTTCGGGCGGGGCTATCAGGGGCGTCTCTGTTCTACCCTACTTTTGTCTATTCGTAAGTCTTAATTTTGTAAGCAACGCCCTTCTTACAACAATCCAATCGGTTCCCAAAGAACAAATCATGCGCCGCCCTTCTTTTTTTCTCATTTCAGTACAGTTTTAAGTGGATATACATCTTGATACAGGCAAAAATAGGACAGTCAACTTTCGTTTCATGGCAACTTAAAAACTTTTGAAAAGCTCAATAATGTAAGCTTGCCTACATCCTTCATAGATGGACACTGCTTGATGGAGGCTTAAACTAAAAAAAAAAAAAAAAGTTTATTCTTTCATCAACGTTTTTCTATAAAATGGAAAGTCTGTGTTTTCCACAATTGTTGACAGCATGCAATTTCAGTTATTGTATTGCTTACAACATATTAACACTGAATTACATCAGAATAATTTCTGAAATATCAAGCAACACCACTTTTGAAAATTAACTATGTTTTACTACTAGTAAAAGTAGTGGTAAATACTTTGTAGGTTTAAGCTTGGACCTGCATTAGTCTCTTTTTCTATTTAAGCCATGCTTACATAGTGCAAATTCTGATGGTCGAAATATTTTATGTCCATGCATGTGTCACAAATTAATTTGTGTCAAAAATCAGTTGCATAATCACATAAGACACGATTTTACAACCTAGCGAATTCCGAAGCAATCACATTAAATTTGGTGCCCAAACACATAGGAACTTCTTTCAGAGCCTCTGTCTCTCTCTCTCTTTCATTAAAGTTTATGGATGTGGGCCATGAACGTTTGCTACACATACATCATACATACATTTTTTTCTACCACCGGGTGGACATCCTGGAATTTTTAACAACCACAAAGAGTCAGGACCTGAGTTTAATGTCTCATCTGAAAGACAGTGCTCACTGACAGTATAGTGTCCCTATCACTATAATGGGGCATTAGGACCCACACAGACCACAGCATGAACAATGGAGTTTTCCCATGTAGTCTCCCCTCCTGACGAAGCCCTGCTAAGCTTCAGTGGGTGACCATGTGAGAGCTAATGGCTACCGGATTAGCTCCCAAACAATTTTTAACACGTTTATAAGTGATTATGAGCTCTCAAGCCACTCGACTTGTAAATTCCTCTCAGAATGAACCACAACTATGTGAGCATCAGCGGTTTCCATGTGACGTCTCCCGATCATGTACAAGCTCGTACCACATCAAATATCACAGCGTACACTCATCTTTAACCAAGCAGGTATAGCTGTAGCCCAGAGACCTTCAAGTAGGTTGGGTGACCTCCAAGTGGAAGGGACTTATGCCACATGTAGGTTGAGTTTAGGTGTTGTAGATGTTAATAAAACACATCAGGTTACTGTGAGGTTGGGTTTAGGTAGGTGTAGAGATTGATAATACACATCAGGTTACTCTGAGTTTGGGTTTATGGTTGGAGTAGGTGTAGACGTTGATAAAACACATCAGGTTACTGTGAGGTTGGGTTTAGGTAGGTGTAGAGATTGATAATACACATCAGGTTACTCTGAGTTTGGGTTTATGGTTGGAGTAGGTGTAGACGTTGATAAAACACATCAGGTTACTGTGAGGTTGGTTTTAGGTAGGTATAGACATTGATAATACACATCAGGTTACTCTGAGTTTGGGTTTATGGTTAGAGTAGGTGTAGACGTTGATAAAACACATCAGGTAACTGTGAGGTTGGGTTTAGGGTTGGAGTAGGTGTAGACATTGATAAAACACATCATGTTAATGTAAGGTTGGGTTTAGGGTTGGGGTAGGTGTAGAAATTCAAAAAGCACACTATTGGACTCCGTATCATGTACAAGGCAGTAAATAAATAAAAACTCCAGGTTTGTACAGCCTACTTTGAGCTCAAGGCCCACCCATTTGGAGCATCCGTTTATACCCTTCTCGATTTAACTACATTATTGAACTAATGGGCCGAGCTAAAGAACCAGTGATGTAGAAGTGATCTACATGCGTCGAGGTAAACTTTAGACACACTTTTATGTAATAAAGCTGCACATTTTAGCAGACAGGCTTAAATATAAGCATCAACAAAGTTTTGAGTTCTAAAACTAAAACAGAAATTTATTATAGTACAATGACAATGAAATACAGTTGAAGTCAAAATTATTCGTCCTCCAGTAATTTTTTTTCAAGTATTTCCCAAATTGTTTAACAGAGCTTAGAATTTTTCACAATATTTCATAATATTTATTTTTCTGGAGAAACTTTTATTTGTTTGTTTTTTCAGCTAGAATAAAACTGATTTATTAAAAAAAAATTAAGTTTTAAAATTTGAGGTCAATATTAATATTCTGTAAATATATAATATTTTATTTAAAGTTACTATATTTTCGATTATCTACAAAACAAACCATCATTATACAATTGCCTAATGCCCTAACCTGCCTAATCAAGTCTTGGCCTACTCACACTATGCCATCCGTACCGTGCCCAGGCCCGTTTCCTGGATCGTTTGAGAAGTGCGAGTGCGCTGAATTGGGCTCAAGCACGGTTCACTTGGCCGGCCCTGGCCCGGTTCGAAGAGGTGTGCCTGAGCGCGGATCACTTGGGCTTTGGCGCGGTACACTTGTGTGTGAGTGCAAAACGCGCCAAAGCCCGAAACTGAAAGCGATACGTGACTTTAAGGGGTTGTTTCATATGGATTTATTAATCATTCTTACTGTTCAGTGAACGCAAACTGCCGTCGTTTATTCAAGACGCAAACCTCTCACTGCACGTCAGCTGCGCGCCTTCAGCAGACCTCCTCATTCCTGCAGCACGAGGGCTTTATGGTTGTTTATGAGCGCCAAAAGTGGCGGATCTGTCCGGTGAAATATCTGACTGCGTGTCCCCGCATCCCTAAGGACTGTTTGGCGAAATATTTGACTGCATGTCACTGCATAACAAACGACTGAAAGGATATAACTAGAGAAATCTCCACTGTGCTACTGGGTGAGAGTGTATGGCAAGCCGTTTTAGCATTTAAACCTTGTTCTGACTATCCACAAATATATTTAGAGATCTCTAATTATATTTTGACTAGTCATAATTATAATTCGACTAGTCAGATTGGAGATATCTGCAAATATATTATGACTGACTAGTCATATTCCTCCATTGACTTCCATTGAAAAATATTTGCAGATATCTCTAAATAAGTTTTGACTAGTCACAATTGTAATTAGAGATATCTCCAAATGAATTTTGACTAGTCAAAAATCCAATTCAAGATATCTACAACTGTAATTCGGCTATTAGTAAACTGATTAGAGATATCTTCAAATATATTTGTAAATATCTCTAAATATGACGAATTAAAGACATCTCCAAATGTATTACGACTAGTAAAAACTCAGTTAGAGATATCTCTAATTACAATTGTGACTAGTCAAAACTCATTTAGATATCTGCAAATATTTTTCAATGGAAGTCAATGGAGGAATATGACTAGTCATAATATATTTGCAGATATCTCCAATCTGATTTCGTACTAGTACAATTGTAATTGCAGATATCTCTAATCGTCATTCTGACTAGTGGAATTATAATTATGACTAGTCAAATATAATTAGAGATATCTCTAAATATATTTATGAAGTCAGAACAAAGATTTAAATGCTAAAAAGGCCATAGAAAGCACTTCTCACTGAACAGAGCAGCAGCGATGACGTAAGCGCGCCGAGGCCCGATATGGTGTGAGCGCGGGCCGTCGGGGGAGACGGAAGGGGGGACAAGCGTGCTTTGGCCCGGTTCGAGGCAACTGTACCTAGTGTGAGTACGGCCTTAAAGTGACTTAAAAGTGTACTGTTATCATAGCAAAGATAAAATAAATCAGATATTAGAAAATAGTTATTAAAACTATTATGTTTAGAAATGTGTTGAAAAAAAATCTGCTCTCCGCTAAACAAATTGTGAAAAAAATGTATAAAAGGGGGCTAATAATTCTGACTTCTACTGTACATGGAAAGAAAAAACAAAATCACTCAAGCTGGTCAACACCAACTAAAACCCATTCAGACAAAAATCAGCATGCGATCCTCAACAAATGGGCAGGAATTTTTCAGTCATCTTTCTGGTAATTGTACCTTGCAGGCAGTGAGCTGATTGCTTTAGTCCTGGATCACTGGCAATGGGATAAACCTGAGAGCTCGGGCTGCTTTTCATGTCAAAGTCTTCAATAAGAGCGGCTGCGATCCAAAAGCAATCACACTTTGCACTTCAAAGCGCGAGGGAAAAGGAAGGCGAGAGCCGGTCCGCATTTTTTTCCACGCTCGCCAGGCACAACTCATGCGTGGAGGAAGAGGAGATGATCTAAGCGCAGGAGCTGTTGAGGAGCGGAGTCGACAGGTGTGCGCAGGCAGGTAAAGGCACATCTCCCGCCCTCCTAAAGCTGACACATGAGCAGCGCTTTACTCAGCTTTTATTACATTTATTTGTGGTCACCTGCTGGTACTTGCGGATAGTTTTGCTACCCCTACAAAAGTTATCAGGGTAATTAATCATACTATACAACTTTGGAAATTTAGTATAATTGTACCAAACAATTAAGAACACTTAATGCAACCATTAAGATTCAGAATCATGCAACGTTTTTGACTAAAACAAACACAATCTAGGGGAGAGTGGGGACAAAAGTAACAAAGTATTTTCTCTAAGCCCTGACAACATTTGATTTTCAGGCTAACAGCACATTCAGCATGCAACCCTTGATAGAGTTGCTAAATATGTGATTGCAGGACCCCGCAGTTAGGTCCGAATTTCAGTTTTTAAGTGCAAGTAAATGATTGTGGCGGTTCTTTTTACCTCATTACAAGTTGTGTTTCTCTTTTCACATTTCACACTAGATCAATCTACCGGTTATTTAGTGCAGTAATACATCCTTGAGTTTGAAATGTCTGAGGCTTAAGAGTAAATCAGACTTAAATGGCAAGAGTCCGTGAGAACGACAAGTAGCACACGAGGAAACACAAGTATTTTACTTTTTGACAGTTTAGTCAGTGGCTAATTCGTACGAATTTGTACAAGTTCAGTCGTACGAAAATGTACGATTTTAAAAAGTAAAATCATTCGGTGATGAGCAAATCGTACTAAATTTTATGAATTAGATCGTAAGAGTTCATACGATTTAGAACAAAAATAAAAAAGTTACGAATTGCCGTGAGATTGCGTTGAATAGCCATACCTTAATTTTCATTTTCACATTATACCTCATTCACACTAGCAGCGACTTTGTAGCTGCCTTGCGCTATGGGTGGCGACCTGCTTCAAACACAGGGGATTATGTGAGTTCTACTGGTGACCCTATTGGCTATCACTAGGGCCAGACGGAATCTGCAGATGCTTTTTGCTATTTCTGCAGGAAATTTCGCTAAAAATTGCAGATTTCTGCAGAATTTTTTGGGGAAGTATCATAACTAAAACCTTAATATGTAAAAAAAGAAAAAAATAACATCCTTTTAACTTTTATTTAATGTTTAAAATGCAAATTGCATTACTTTATTTGGTAAACAATGCAAGTTTCTTATATCTTAAAGACAGAAAAAGTTACTGTAGAAACTGCATTGTACATAAATCAGATGAACATTTTCATAGTAATTAATTTTAGGCACGTGCACACATAGGGCTCAACCTGTGCAGTGCACACGCCCTTTTTAGTCTTGGATAGAAAGTGCCCTTCCAAAATGATCTGAAATGCCCCAGCGACAGAAACCCCCTTGCATAAAGCTGAAGGATTCTCAACTCTGTTGCGTCACTCGACACGCCCACCTGGTCGCCAATAGTTCCTGTCGCTCGTGTGGACAGAGGTCGCTGGAAGTCGCTCAATTTTCGTTTAAATGAGCATGTCGCTTTGCCTTTGCGAGTTGCTTGCAGTGTGAATGAGGCTTTGAATGAGTTTTCAATGTTTTGATTCATGTTTTATAAGATTAATGCATATTGCCAATAACAATAATAAAAAATATCCAAACATTTTTGAAAATTCTAACATTTTGCATTGTTTGGTTGCTTTTGTATGGAAGCCCTGAATCGCAAAGTAGAAAAAAAGAAAAAGAAAACTTATCTTGTTAGATAGACATAATATCTCGAAATAATGACATAAGTTGTTATAACAACATAATATCTCGAAATAATGGCATAAGTCGTTATAACAACATGGTATCTCGTTATTTCGAGATAAGTCTTTATAATATCTCGTTATTTTCGAGATATTAAGTCACTATTACAACATAATATCTCGTTATTTCGAAATAATTTAGTCGTTATTTGGAAATAATTAAGTTAATTTCTATATGAGCCACTAGATGGCAGAGTAAGAATAGGAACAGGTCAATGTGAAAGCTCTAAGTAAAATCTTTACTGTTCCGAAATCAGAGCTTTATAATGGGCATTTACAAGCCATTTTGAAACATCTGAGCTGAAATTTAAAATAAAAATGCAGTGTAATATATTTTTTTTCAAAAATAAGACAAAATATGTTTGCAGTTAACATTAACAAGGTCATAGACAGATGTAATTAAAATAAACAAGAGTAAGCCAGTAAATCTAGCAAATATTGTAGTTACGTTTGACCCACCCATGACTTACTTTCGTCCCTGCTGACAATGTGCAACTTTTGTTTAAAGTGAAGTTATATTGGAATTGTTGATACAAAATAACACCACTCCAATTATGAGTTAGTAACCACATGAAAATATATCACTGATAAAAACATTATCTTTTAAATGAAAAAAATTCGACCCCGCTCTCCTCCAAAGGGCAGTTTAGAGAAACAATAAATTAAGTTTAAAATGATCTATTATAGTTCATCGATATTTCCTGGATTTATATGGTATGAGTTCGAGTAAAATGTTAATATTCGTTTCATTCTATAAAAGACTGAAAACTTTTCCAAATTAAAAAGAAAAAAAAGAGACATTAAGAGCTTTTTTCTTAAGGCAATGGCATTTCGTCACCTTAGAATTATAAGGTTCTATCTGACGTTTTTGTCAAAATTGAGTTATTGACATATTCTTATTAATGGGATGTTTTTTTTTTTTAATAAGTTGTTTACATTTTAAGACTTTTTATTTAAAAAACAGATTTTATACACATACTGTTTGCTATATGGAATGCAAAAGCTCAATATCTCAAAATCAATCAGAACGCAGATAGAAACGTATAATTTCAAGGTGACGATTTGTCATTGCCTTTGTGTGTATTGCCTCTTCTTGTTGAATCACTGAATGTCTCAGTTGTAAGTCTCTTTAGACAAAAAAAAAAAAAGCCTCTGCTAAATTACAAAATGTAACATTTATTATGCTGATTTTTTCATTTATACAATATTTTTTCCTGTAAATCAAACACACATCTTTAGCATTACACGCCCAAACTCTATCAATTTGTCCACACAAAATCTGTGCCCATAGACATCTGCAGATTTTTGAGTCCATCATTTTCGATCTATTCACTTACGTGTGCAAATATACTGATTCAGTTTTTATATTAATTTCAGCAACATTATTAAATTGAACATGCAAATGTTTAGATAATGTATGTACAATATAATTTGTAAAGTAATATTTTTTGTCTTTTAGGGAATGTCTTATTATTTGAGACATCTGCTGCAGCTTTATTTAACAAAAATGTTTCTTAATTTGATTGTAAACTTGTAAACATTACAAAAGTTTTTTTATTTTATTTTATGTATTAGATTTTCAGCTCCTACACTAAAAAGCATTCCACATAAATCAGCAAATTTTCAACTAAATTCTGTGTTGAATTAGCAATTAAATAAATTATTTAATTATTTAAAAGTCAGCATATTCTATCTGGCCCTGATATCAGCTACAGTAACAGATAAGCCTCTGCCCGAGATTAAGATTAAACGCTGTAGCGCAGCTGTTTTTTGGGACAGCGAGGGCATGCCAGTGGTTTTGGATGAGTGTCAGAGCCTCATCACACTCACTTCTCCACCCAGTGCTGTCACTCATCTCCGTTTCACCCCACTGCAAACCAGCCTATGGAAACCCGAGCAAAAAGTGCACTAACAGCCCTTCTGAAAGACACCCGTGTTATGCGACACCTTACAGGTGCAATTAAGACTGATCAAGCGCATCAGCACAAGACAAATTGACTACAGCATCTCTGAGGAAATTAGTCCAGCGTTAAGTAGTCATAACACTACAGAAGACAATTACTTCTGCCCTTTATGCATAAATCAGTCCTAGCAAGAAAGTTTTTGCCACAAATCTGAGCAAATGATCTGACAATTAACTGACAGCGGGGTGTTTTCTTGTCTAATTTATCATGGAATGTGAAGGTTAGGATGGATAGCGGCATTTTTTGGCACAGAAAATCAAAGGGATGACATTTTGTGTGATTGGGATAAGAAAACAAGGCCTTTTTAAGTAAAGGTAATGTTAAAAGTGCATGTTATAAAAAAAAAACACTTATTTAAATTGAAATAAATAAAATCACAGGGTTATTATTATCCTCAAGTTTATAATGCTGAGTGTATATTTACAAATTAAAGTTGTTATAAAAAAATATATAATTTTTTTTTTTTACTACATGTAGTACATTAACATATATACAGTGCTCAACAAATACAAGTACACCCCTCAAAAATCTCTCATTTAGATTAATATTTATTAATATTTAATATACTCTAGGAAGCCTTACAATGTTATATTTGTGCAAATAAATTAGATTAGTCAATACTGAAGCCAAATCTGGAGCTTATCTAGCTAAATAACTTATGATATGATGGTCCAAAATTTGTAAAAAATTATTAATTCTATTTATCTATTTTTTTTTTAAAAGAGCAAAATTCAAGAGAAACAAAAATGTATAAAATGTTGTAGTTTGGAAAAAAAAATAACAAAAAATAAACATTTTCAAAATGGAATGTACTTAATAATGTTGAGCACTGTATGTTCAAATATTGTAAATAAATATATAACATTTATTTTAAACTGTAATATTTCACAATATTCCTGTTATTATTAATGTAAAGGGGACCCATTATGTGTCTTTTCAAAATATATAATTTCATAAGAAATCAAAAGTACCCCACAAATTATTTGTTACACAAAATAGTAAAAGCAAAAGCACCCTGTTTTATGCATTTCCTTAAATACATTTAAGCTGACACACACAAACCGGCCACTATATTAGGTACACTTTATAGTACTGGATTGGACGCCCTTTTGCCTTCAGAACTGCCTTAAGGCATTGTGGCATAGATTCAACAAAGTACTGGAAATATTACTCAGAGATTTTGGTCCATAATGACATGAAAGCACGACGCAGTTACTGCAGATTTGTTGGCTGAACAGCCATCCCAAAGGTGCTTTCCTGGATTGAGATATGGTGACTGTGAAGGCCCTTTGAGTACATTGAACTCATTGTCATGTTTAAGAAACCAGCCTAAGATGATTCACGCTTCATGACATGGCGCGTTATCCTGCTGGAAGTAGCCATCAGAAGATGGGTACACTGTGGTCACTGTGGATGAACAAAGTCAACAACAATACTCAGGTAGGCTGAGGCATTGAAACAATGCTTAATTGGTACTAATGGGCCCAAAGTGTGCCAAGACCATTCAGAGATCTTCTTAACGTACCTTGCTTGTAACAAATGATTATTTGAATTACTGTTGCCTTTCTATCAGCTGGAAACAGTCTGACCATTCTCCTCTGACATCAACAAGGCGTTTGCGCCCACAGAACAGCCACTCACTGGATATTTTCTCTTTTTCAGGCCATTCTTTGTAAACCCTAGAGGTGGTTGTGCATGAAAATCCAAGTAGATCAGCGGTTTCTGAAATTCTCAGACCAGGCTGTCTGGCACCAACAACCATGCCACTTTCAAAGTCACCTAAATCACCCTTTGTCCCCATTTTGATGTCTACATGCCTAAATGCATTGAGTTGCAGCCATATGATTGGCTGATTAGAAATGTGTGTTAACGAGCAGTTGAAGAGGTGTACCTTTTAATGTGGCCGGGGAGTGTATTTGTCAACGCATGTCAAAAACAGCTCCTGCCATAAATAATCTTACTACACCATGTCACATTATAGTCTCTGTAAAAAATCCTTTTATGGATTTTATGTTGGTGAGAGCCATTTCTTTACCCTACACTCAAAACAAATAAATAAATAAATAAAAAAAAAAATTATATATATATATATATATATATATATATATATATATATATATATATATATATATATATATATATAATTTAGTTTTATGTTCAAAACACTTAAATCTATAATAATAAGGTAAATTAATTCCTTCATATTGTTAAAAAACAAATCGACTGTGTGGAACCTAGCCTTTTTTACAGTGCACTTCCACACGCACACGCACACACACAAAAAAGCACTAAACAGAATCCCAAATTCCACTTACGCCACTGTCAAAGCAGAGCAGAAAGCATGAACGTGAACGGAGGAAGAAGAATCTCCTTTCATCATCAGACGGGCTTGGTTGAGAGTCTCCGCCAGTGCAGACACGTCCACCCATCGGCTTCTACAAAACACACAGATCTCCCCAGTGAAACACAACACCCGCTCTGAACAGCGGGCCCTCATGAGCTCTGAACACGGGGCCCTTTGGTCTGTGTGATTGAACAATTACCACCATGGTTCATTTAGCTGTGCTTGAGATCCACGCTCACAAACATGCCGGCGCTTCTCCGTACAGATGAATCCAGCGACAACGGACCACAATAACTTGCACTTTCATGGCAAATAGACTCCCATCACAGCATTCACCGCATAGCTGAGACCTATATGGGGTGAAAAAAAGCAGGGCCAAAAAGCACAGACTTGACTCATTTGCAATCATGCGCAGGAATAGATCACAGCCTTGCCTATTCTCTGAGTTATTTGATAAACAATAGCAATCTTGAAGTGTTAAGAAAAGGGGAAATGGAGTAAAACAAAACTGGAAAACACAATTTGTGTGACGTATTGTTTTATTCAAAGCAGTAGACAATATGACAGAATGTCACTGGAAACTAAAAAGCTTTTCCTAAAAAATTAATTCAAGAAAGTTGGATGCCGGGTGTTTGAACACAGATCGAGACATGATCAGCACTGCAGAAGTTAAAAGTGTTTAAAGAGGACGACTAAGTAGTCGCTTCCATGCGCAAGACCTTCATGGATTCTGCTATCATGGAGCTGGTGTCGATCTGACCGTAGATGCCCACTAAAAACGCCTTGTGGAGGAGAATATCAGCATGTTCTAAGGAGGACAGAAAACACACAGATGGTTCTTTAAACATAGAGTAGCACTGTTAACATCAATCGAGTCAAAAAGAACGAGGGAACAAAAACACCTTTGCAAAAATGTAAGCTGAGTTTGTGCTTCAAACACTTTGAAATAGCCCTTAGTCTTGCACTGCATTTAAACACATTTAGATGCATATTTTAATATATTTAGATTCAATTCAATAACTGATAGCAAGGCATAAATGGAACCTTTTGCTACATGGGTCATAGGTAATTTACAATTCACTTAAAAAAAAGTCTTTACCTAATTAAAACCCAGAATATTAGGTAAAAAGTTAAATCATATGTGTAAATATAGTATTAATATATAATACTTATGAATTATATATGCAAAACATATAACACTTACATTTATTATAATCAATAAAGAAAATCAAGAAATATCAATGTGCTGCTACTGAACAGTAAAGTGAATCAAATTATTTTATAATATTAATTGTAATTACTACATAAACTGAATGATTACTATTAAATAGTTATATAAATATTAAAAATATTATAAATGACATTTTCTATAAATAAAAATTATTAATAAAATATAAATAATATAATTATGTTGTATGACACTACATTTTACTGTATGTATGCAATAATAATCATATTAAAATTTTAATAAATCATATTAAAATGATCTTATTTAAATAAAAATATATATATTAAATAATACTTTACTGTAAATTAATAATTTCGGAAATTAATAATCAGAGACAATGAAAATATTAGTACTAATTCATAAAAATTACCAATGCTGAATTTTATTTGCAACTGCTGCTTGGCTAGTGTTCAGTTTTTTAACCGCAAGTAAACTTATACACTGTGGCAGATTACATATTAATCTGCACTGACACTGCTAAAAAAATTTAAAGAAACACTCTCATTTTTTTGGAATAGCCTCATTTTACAACTCCCCTAGAGTTAAAGAGCTGAGTTTTACCATTTTTTAATCTATATAGTCCATCTCCGGGTCTGGTGAGAGCGCTTTTAGCTTAGCTTATCATAGATCATTGAATCGGATTAGACCATGAGCATCTCAATCAAAAAATAGTTTTTCAAAAAAAGAGTTTAGATAAGCTTGCTATTTAAAGCTCGACTCTTCTGTAGTTACATTGTGTACTAAGACCAATGGAAAATGAAAAGTTGCTATTTTGCTATTGCCATTTTTGATATGGCCAGAAACTATATTCTTATTTTAGCGTAATAATCAATGAACTTTGCTGCCGTACAATGACTGCAGCAGGCACAATAATATTATGCACTGCATGAAATAGATAACAGCGCAGTGTAATATGTTTGTGCCTACTTCAGCCATGATCCAGTAGCAGAGTTCAATTTCCAAACAGCCTACTTCCAAAATATCTAAAGTGTTCCTTTAACATCTGATAACAACAATTGTTACAGAAGAAAAAAAAACAAAACATTTGGAATAAAGTCTGTTTGTATACCTTGACAGAGCAGCACATATTCGGGCAGGCTTCTCAGTGCCGTCTGCACTACATCAAAACTCCCGCTGCCCAGACAGTACATGAAGGTTGGCAGGAATTCAGCAGCCATACTGCAGTTAGAAAAGATAATAATGAGCACACTTGTACATGGCATCTGCATTTAATATACACCATGTATTTCCCTGCAGGCGTCTCACCTGGGGCTGTTCTGGATGCAGCGTAGGGCCAAACTGAATGCCATGTTGCGGCAAACCTCTTCAGGAGAGCTCATCAATCTCTGTAGATCGTTCTGATAATACATGACAGGACCGTTGTACTTGTTAAATCTTGCTAATTTTCTGTCTCTTGAGCAATTATTTTCTTTTAGTTGTGTAAGATACTTACGACAAAATACTGAATGATTTCTGGATTCCGTTTGGATTTCTCATCCACCTCAGTCAGGCCCTCAAACACATCTAGAACAAACAGCAGTACGTCATCAGAAATTCTCATTTATTCGCTCATTTACAATAATCTATCATATAAAATGTAAATGAATACAAAATTATATTTAAAAAAACATTTTTATCTGTAAAAATATATATTTTTTATCTATAATAACATTTATACTATAAAAGTGTCAAAAATATTTTTACTTTTATAATAAGTAAATTAATACATTTATAATTGATAGTTTTAATCCTGTCATAATAAGACTTTTGAATAATCCCATATTTTAAATAATATTGATAGCTAGTAATACTAGTACATAATAATACATCAATGAATAATTAAACTAGCACAAATCATCAATATTATAACTATTATAACAAACTGTGCAATGTTTATTCAAGTAATAATTTATTCCCTTCTGTGATTTTTAAAAAATGGGTTTTATTCTTTATTCATTTTCTTTTTGGCTTTCTCAGTTTCTTTATTAATCTCAGGTTGCCACAGCGGAATAATCTCACTCACCACGTTTTTACGCCCTTCCAGCGGCAAAACATCTCTGGGGAACATCTATTCACACTCATTCACACACATACACTATGGACAATTTAGCTTACCCAATTCACCTGTACCGCATGTCTTTGGACTGTGGGGGAAACCGGAGCACCCAGAGGAATCCTACGGGAACACGAGGAGAACATGCAAACTCCACATAGAAACGCCAACTGACCCAGCCAAGGCTCGAACCAGCAACCTTCTTGCTGTAAGGTGAACGTGCTACCCACTGCGCCATATATTTCATATATATATATATATATATATATAATTACAAAAGCTTATTTATTATGTTAGGTTTTTATAGTGTTTGATGTTATTTTATGTTCTTGTTTCGTCTGATGCAACGTAACTTTGTTCTGCATTACAATTTATTGTGATGATTTAAATGATAAAATAAAGGAAACTGAAACTAATAAAAAAAAATGTAAAATAAATCCCATAAATATAATAGTAACCATATGAATAAGTAAAAAAATCACATTAATACATTTAAATAAATACAACTGGAAAATTATAAAAACCATCATTCTATAATTGTATTTAAAGCTATTTGAATGAAACTTTTCAATTACTAGTTAAAAATACAACTGAAGCAAAACAAAAATTGTATAGATCTAATTAAACAGTTCTGAAAATCATTTAATTTTGAATTGTATATATGCATTGGTGTTTATATTTATATTATTTATATTATATTATTTTATATTATTTATGATGACCTGGGGCGACGCAGTGGTGCAGAAGGTAGTGCTGTCACCTCACAGCAAGAAGGTTGCTGGTTCGAGCCTCGACTGGGTCAGTTGGCGTTTCTGTGTGGAGTTTGCATGTTCTCCCTGCGTTCATGTGGGTTTCCTCCAGGTGCTCCGGTTTCCCATACAGTCCAAAGACATGCGGTACAGGTGAATTAAGTATGCTAAATTGTCCGTAGTGTATGTGTGTGAATGAGTGTGTATGGATGTTTCACAGTGATGGGTTGCAGCTTGAAGGGCAATCGCTGCGTAAAACATATGCTGGATAAGTTGGCGGTTCATTTCGCTGGTGTGATCCCAGATTAATAAAGGGACTAAGCTAAAAAGAAAATGAATGAATGAATGAATAGGATGACCTAGAATCTAAACATTATGAAATATTAAAATATTATTATCATTATTATTATAATTATCATTATTATTAATATATTTAATAATAATTATAAATTTGTTGTATGTTTCTTTTTTTGTTTTTGTTTATTTATTCCCACGTCAGCAACTTGTCATGGCTTTTCAATGGCAAGATCAGTATACATGAGAACATCACATGATAAGAACTTCATATTTCAAAGAGATGATACACAAATACATAAAAATAAATAAATAAATAAATAAAATTCACAAAAAAAGTAATTCATCTGTAACAATGGATATTTTATAATCTATAATAACATATAAGTTATACTATAAAATTGTCAAAAATATTTTATCATTTTTATTTATAATAAATTCCAGAAATATTCATTATTTGCTATAATTTATACATCTAAATAAACAATTATGAAATTTATTTAATTTATAACTATTTTGAATTGTGTATATGCATTGGTTTAATTTTTTATTTTATATATGACAACCTAGAATCTAAACAATATGAAGTATTTTTTAAATTGTAACAAATATTTTATAACAATAATAATACATAATGATAATAATAATAATTATTATTATTATTATGATTATTATTATTATTATATTTAATAATATTTATTGATTTGTTTGTATGTTTTATTAATTTATATTTATTTATTTATTGCTACATTAGCTTTGTCATGGCAGGATAAATATACATAAAAACACATTACATGATAAGTGGAACTTCTTATTTCAATAAGAGATGATACACAAACACATACATAAATAGAAAGAAATAAATAAAATTCACAAAAAAATATATTAAAAGTTTAATATAAGTTTCAATTCAATATTTAACAAATAACTTAAAATTCTTCCTGGTGATACCTTTTTAAAAACATCCATCAAAGTGTTTTCATTATAAAATCTTGCCCAATGGTACTTACATTTTAACATTCTAATAAAATAAGGTTTACGGTGAGAGCCATTTATATTTATTGATGCTATCGTGTTTCTAAATAGATATAAAGATAGTACAATTTTCAACAGGGTTTCTAGCAGGTTTCAGCAAGTCAAATTTAAGACTTTTTAAGGCCCTTTTAAGACAATTAGTAATCACATTTTAGACTTATACCATTTCAAGAATCAGCTTGACTAGTCTCACCTTCAATGGCTTCCCCTCTGGAGATCTTCTTCAGGCATTTGGTCATGTCTGCAGCGGTCAGAGACATGGAGGCAGAGATGTTGACCAGCGGTAGGGATCCTGAGGAGGACTCCTCCACTGAAACACAGAGAGCGAGAGAACAGAGTGAGTCTCTGTTGTTGTTCCTCAGTCTCCTGTGGTTTGAGTGCCTACCGTCTCCATCCTCAGCCGAGCTCTCAGAAGAGCCACACTTCACCGGCAGAGTCAAGCCGGCCAGCAGAGACTTCAGCTGCACCAGGTCTGGATTCTCCGTAGACAGACCCCTGACAGAGAGGAAATAAACACAGGCTTTACACCAGGAGACATCACAAGCAGACAGTAAATGTAGCACTGTGAGAATGAGATACTGCCGAAACAAGGTAAAAGCATTCTTACTGAAGCACATCTGAGTGTTTCTGAAGGAAAGGGACTGCTGATGCGGCATCATGGGTAATGTATTTTTGGATGAACTGCACAAATTTGTTGATTATTGGCAGACGGGATGATCTCCTGAAGTTCTGAAAGAAGGGCACATTAGTACACTTACAGCAGTTCTTAGCCAGGTTGTACTGTCTTTAGTTATTTAATATATATATATATATAAATAAATAAGCCCTATAATTTCTCAGTGAATATAGACAATTTTTGTTTGTGCATTCAAACAGAGCTGTTTTATTAAGGCCCCGTTTACACTAGTGCGTTTTAGTTTTAAAACTGTTTCTGAACATATCTCCGTCCACACTTTGCCACCAAAAACGTATATCACGTGACCATTCACGCACTCTGGGCATGCGTGTTCTAGTATAATCAGGACGCATGCATCTCGCTCGGCATTTGGTTGTTGTTGGTCAATAAATGTCAGTTGAAAAATAAACGCGATGGCAAAGAAAGCAAGAGAGGTATTTTTGTGGACAGACGACGAGGTGTTGTTGTAACTAAACGTAACAAATGAATACCTGCACAATGGTGCCTAAAACTGACAATAGTGCAAACAGTGCTTCGATTTCTGTGTCCATGTTGTTGTTTACAGTGAAGGCTGGTCTGCTGTCTTCCAGCAGTGTCAAAGCCATGTGTTATAGTCATGTGATAGGGGCAGGTAGCGAATCTCAGCAGCTCCGCCTCTGTTTTCAGATGTCTCCGGTTTCCTTCATCCACACTGAGATGGAGCAGCAGCGTTTCACAATGAAAACGGCCTCTCCAGCGTTTTCGAAACGCTCCGTTTTCGCCGCTCGAGAACTCCGGCATAGTGTGGACGAATGCCCTAACCGTAGCAAAACTTACGCGTTTTAAAACGAAAACGCATTAGTGTAAACGGGACCTTAATAGTTATATGCATTGAAATAACTAAGTTAATAATTAAGTTAATAATAGTTAGTTATTGAAATTTTTTTTTATTACAAACAACAACATTTCAAGTGAAGTTTATGTTTTGTGTTTCTCTTGATTTTTTGACTGAGACCATTTTTCCTAATATTTTTCTCCAACATGTTAATTAATTTTTGGACCGTGATCTTAAGGTTTTTTGTAAGCTTAGGATAGTTTTGACTGTGGTGCTGACTAATTTAATGTACAGTGCATCTGGAAAGTATTCACTTTTTCCACTTTATTTAATGTTACAGCCTAATTCCAAAATGGATAAATTAATTTATTTGCTTACAATTCTACACAAAATAGCCTATAATGACAATGTGAACAAAAGATTTTTTTTGAAATTGTTGCAAATTTATTTAAAATAAAAAAACTGAAAAATCACATGTACATTAATATTCACGGCCTTTGCAGTGAAGCTCTAAATTGAGCTCAGGTACTTTCTGTTTTTACTGATCATTCTTAAGAGGTTTAGCAGCTTCATTAGAGTTCACCTGCTATAAATTCAGTTGATTGGACATGATTTGAAAAGGCAGACACCCTGTCTATGTAACGTCCCAGGGTTGACAGTGCATGTCAAAGCACAAACCAAGCAAGAAGACAAAGAGATTGTCTGTAGACCTTCGAGACAGGGTTGTCTCGAGGCACAAGGCTGTGGAAGGTTACAAAAACATTTCTGCTGCTCTGAAATTTCCAATGAGCACAGTGGCCTCTATCATCTGTAAGTGGAAGATGTTTGGAACCACCAGGACTCTTCCTAGAGCTGACCGACCATCTAAGCTGAGTGATCAGGGGAAAAGGGCCTTAGTCAGGGAGGCGATCAATAACCCAATGGTCTCTCTGTCAGACCAGACCCGTGTGGTAGAGTGGTCAGATGGAAGCCACTACAAGAATATGAAAAACAAAATTCTCTGGTCTGATGAGACTAAAAATGAACTCTTGGGAGTGAATGCTAGATGTAATGTTTGAAGAAAACCAGGTACCGCTCATCACCAGGCTAATACTATCCCTACAGGGAGGCATGGTGGTGGCACCTTCATGCTGTGCGGATGTTTTTCAGCAGCAGGAACTGGAAGACTAGTCAGGATAGAGGGAAAGATGAATGCAGCAATGTACAGAGACATCCTGAATGAAAACCTGCTTCAGAGTACTCCAGTCCTCAGACTGGGGCGACGGTTCATCTTCCAGCAGGACAATATCCCAATGCACACCACCAAAATATCAACGGAGTGGCTTTAAAACAACTCGGTGAATGTCCTTGAGTGGCCCAGCCAGAGCCCAGACCTAAACCCAATTGAACATCTTGGAGAGATCTGAAAATGGCTGTACACCGTCTCTTCCCATCCAACCTGATAGAGCTTGAGAGGTACTGCAAAGGACAATGGCCAAAAATTCCAAAAGACAGGTGTGCCAAGCTTGTGGCATCATACTCAAAAAGACTTGAGGCTTTAATTGCTGCCAAAGATGCATCAACAAAGTTATGAGCAAAGGCTGTGAATACATGTGATTTTTCAGCTTTTTTATTTCTAATAAATTTGCAACAATTGAAAAAAAATTTTTTCACATTGTCATTATGGGGTATTGTCTGTAGAATTTTGAGGAAATAAATGAATTTAATCCATTTTGAATTAGGCTGTAACATAAAAAATGTGGAAAAAGTGAACGGCTATGAACACTTTCCGGATGCATTGTAGATGCACAAATATTAATTTAAATAAGATAAATGCGAGGGGTATACTTATTTATGCTGAGTGTACTGGGAGAAATAATTATGCTCGTATATACAAGCACATATATATGTTTGTACAACTATTAGAAATACCCTTTTTCACAGTATTCCCTATTATATTTTTCTTATGGAGAAAGTTATTTCAATTAGTATGGTTGGAATAAAAGCAATTATTTTAACAAATGTAAAAACTGATAAGGTCAATGTTATTAGCCTTTTAAGCAATATTTTTGTTTTGATTAGCTACAGAACAAATCACAGTTGTCCAATGACTAAACTCAGTTAATGCAATTAACTTAGTTAAGCCTTTAAATTGTCTAGCAAAATAACTAGTAAAATATTATATACTATCATGATGGCAAAGACAAAAGAAAATATAATTTATACACAATATAATGTGTCTACAATTTAAATAATATTTTTAATAATATAATATAGACTAGAGGAGGTCTGTGTTTTTAATTACCTGCAGTACTTTGATGAAGGACAGTAGACAGTCCTGCAGCGCTCTCTGGTGGTCAGAGTTGAAAACCAGCGGCTGCAGGAGCTCCAACACAGCCAGAACATCAGTGAAGAAGCCCAGGTGATTCTGCTGCCTGATCTCCTGAAGGTTTAGATGGATGCGACCATGCAGGAGAGCAGCAATCATGGGCAGATGTCTGGAAAACACAGACAGGTCTTTTACACACTAAGAAGATTACACAATTATGCATCTTCACATATAAGAACACAATTATTTTGGTAAATTGCTCCTTTTATAATATTTTTAGAATTATTAATATACCATAGGACCACAGCGTCACATAATAAGCAATACAGAATTTAATTAATTAATAATTGCACAATTAACAATGGAATTACTAATTAGTTTAAAAATCTATAATAAAATATACTTGCAAACTTATTCCCAATTTGATATTTTAATGGACAACAAATGTTGTTTTTTTATTATTATTATATGAAGTAACTAGTTTTAACTGTCCAGTAATAAACTGTTTTGCAAAAACATAAAACACCAAGTAAATACACAATGCATAAACAAATTGAAGAATAAAAAGTAACATTTTGAATTGCAATTTGAAAAGAGAAGTAAATTACGAATTTAAATACAAATAATAATAAATACAATCAACAAATTGTCCCTTTGTTTTTTCTTTTCTTTTAGATTTATTTGGTAATTTAGCCAAATATTTGGTCATTTAGCCAATTAAATTTATGCCGTATTCTTCACATCAGATGTGAAAATATTACTCAAATAAAATATTTTTTTTGCTGAAAAATTAGTTTCACCCATTATTAGTATGTTTGATTATGTAAGTATAAAGTTTTGAATAAAAAAAAAATATATATTAATATTAATATTTTAATTTACAAACACATCTGTATGATCATTGCTCTCTGATTCCAGTTAGCGATCACTTCACAGGCAGGTTTTCCCCCCTAAATGCCACAACACCACAACTGGTTGTAAAAAGCAACACAAAATTACAGATTTAAATTTCTGGAGGAAAAAAAAAAGAATTTTATGTTAATATTAGAGGTTACTTTTTTATTTTTTTATCTTTTTAAGGTCACGTAAACTAACACTTTCTTATTAAATCAAAACTGTACTTTAGACCAGTGTTGGGTGAGTCACTTAAAAAAAAGTAATTAATTATCAATTACGTAACTACATTTGTATTTAAATTATGTCTGAAAAGCAACTTAGTTACTCAATAAGTAATTAAATTTCTTACTAAAACTCCACATAAATCTTAATGCATTGACTATAGAAATAAAAGTTTATAAAAATTTGAGGTAAACGGCCAAAAAAATGAACACTTAAAAATTAAACTAAATATATATCGAAACATAAAACATTTCAAAGTAATGCCACTATACATATATTAGCATAAACTTTTAAAGCATTCAATTGTTTCTTAAAAGTGCAGTTTTTGGAAAAATAAAACCTTGTTTAGTTGAAAATTTGAGGTATTATGCAAAATATCTGAACAACAAAAATACATTTACTATTACTCTGCTTCTCTGAATTTACATTGCCACTAATGTTGTAACGGATCACAAATCACGCGGTTTGGATCACACTATGATCGAGTCACGGATCAAACCATTTTTCGGATCAGCAAAAAAGAGAGGAAACAAATACCATTTGCTTTCCATTTATACAAAAATATTACTGCTAAAAAACATTGATTTTAACAAACAGAACTTAGAACCTGTAATTTTAATAAAATCAAGAAAGAACCTGCTGAAAAAAAAGAAAATATTCAATATGAAACATGATCTAATGCTAAATATAGAAATCTTGTACAACAGATTATATTTAGTTTCAAGTAATGATTTAACAACTCACACATAAAACATGTTTGGTGGAAAAAAAATTTTCAGGTGGATAATTTTTGAAAAGCTATAGTGACAATTTTGATGGTAGTAACCACCTTTTGGTTAAACAATGTAATTACTACAACATTCAAGTTCAACATTCAACAGTCAAGTTCCATTAACCTGCGATTTTAATCTTAACCATAAACATTAGTGTTTATATCTGAGCTATAGACTGTTCTCCTAGTACTTCTGTCTTATTTAAATGTTTGTAACTAACTGAAAACATGTAAAAACTGAATCTCTCTCGATCAAACGCAGATTGAATGCAGCGCTTCGAAGGATTAGGAAACATATGCAAATCATTATGATTTATCATTCATGTTATGCAGGATTGAGTTGAGATCACAATCTTTTAATGTTTAATTGTGCAGCTTTGCACTTAATGCATTAATGCAGGCTAAACAAACAGTGACAGAAACCACCTTTAATTAATTACCTAGGAAAGCATTTAGGTCCCACCACAACTTTTTCTGTCATCATTATATTTTACAAGGAAGCCAAAAAGCTTTTATACACGTGATTTGAGAATTATTAGCACCCCTGAATTATTAGCCCCATTTATTTTTTCCACAATTTCTGTTTAACAGAGAGATTTTTTTTCAACACATTTCTAAACATAATAGTTTTTATTACTCATTTCTAACACGTGATTTATTTTATCTTTGCCATGGTGACAGTAAATACTATTTCACTAGATATTTTTTCAAGACACTTCTATAAAGCTTAAAGTCACATTTAAAGGCTTAACTAGGTTAATTAGTGTAGACTGGGCAGTAGTTCTGTAGACTATCAAAAAAATATAGCTTAAAGGGGCTAATAATTTTGACCTTAAAATGGCTTTTAAAAAATTTAAAACTGCTTTTATTCTTGCTGAAATAAAACAGATAAGACTTTGTCCAGAAGAAAAAAACATTATCAGACATACTGTGAATATTTCCTTGCTCTGTTAAACATCAATTGGGAAATATTTAAAAAGAATAATAATTAAAAGGGGGCTAATAATTCTGATTTCAACTGTATATAATACTGTTGAATCTATGCCCTGTATTTAAGCCAAGTATATTATAAGTCACAGCAAATAAATAACCTAAAAATGAAAATAACCCTTTACTTTTTCAGCAGAAAATTAATTTAATTACAGTAACTAGTGATATTGTAACTAATTACACCGAACACTACCCCAGACACGGATATAACCACTTGCTACAACTATCCAACATGACCTATAGAAAGCCATTACTGTTTATTCATATATTATAAATCCCACATACGAGTACAACCCATAACCACACATTCAACAGTTTGTTGGACTGAACAGAAAGCTGTGATGCGTGTTGTGCAAACCTGAGCAGGAGCACTGGGTGAGAGACAGCAAGTTTCCTGCAGGCCAGATTGGCATCAGACACACGGTTTTCAGCTGATTTGGAGTCTCCAGTGTCAGCCAGCAGAGTGATGAGCCGATGCACAAGGACGTCCAACTGAATATGCGGATACACACACACATAGAGAGAGAAAGAAAACAAGCAGAGTATTAATAATCTGTGCAGTGCTATTAACAGGAGGTGTCAGTCTCTGCAGCCGGTACCTTGCATGTGCTGCCGTCTGCTGCCCCCTCGCCACTCAGTGTGGCCTCTGGTAGGCGGATGTGTTGGATGACCTCCGGGAAGTGCAGATAGATCTGAAGCAGCAGCGTCTGACACTTCTTACTCATTATACTGTAAACAGCACACAAACAATAAATAACTACTTAAACTGCCAATAAAAAGCTAAGAAGAGCCTGTTCTGATTCTCTAAATCTTTTTATATTAAATCAGCATCAGGAGTTTAGGTTAAAAATATGAGGAACATGTACAACGCAGCGACTGGTTAACATTTTATTGCAGTTTTTTTAAACCCACTTTTGGGTTCACCAGGTCACATTAGTGGGTCTAGTGGTGTAACAAATGAGTTTTAAAGCATCAATAAATAAATAAATAAATAAACAGTTTATGAACTATATAGACACTGGTCTAACTGTTTAGTTTGGTTGTGATTATCATGCCATCAATTCGGTTCAATTCGATATCTCAGAGCATCACGGTGCATTGACGATGTTTTTATATACACAATATAATATTTTATTTTACAGCACAGGAATTCTTGTGTTAAAATAGATAAATATATTTATATATTATTTGCAATACAATTTTGTCCTTTAAAACAAGCAGTAAGATATATGAACTGTACCTTTAACAACTCAAGTACATGCACAGAACAATATGAGCAAGTATAGCAAATAAACAAATGTAAATACCCTGCTCACTTTCTGATCATTGTCTATCTAGTTCTTACACCCCTAATGCTCTGGCGCTGTTCACCGATTAGTGACACTGCTAAACGGCAGCAGCGATCATAGCTGATCCATGATAGACGTAGAGGAGAAAACTAAAGTATTACTTTAACAGCCTAGAGGAGAGGAAAAGTTACCTCACGCCAGTAGGTTAAATGTCCACAGTGAGAGAGTGAGAGAGACAAAAATTGAGTTTACTTTCTTTTTCTTAAAGAAAAAGCAATCACTCACAGTGAATTTTGCAGAGTTTCTTTGTTTTTCTGTGGTTGGAGCATTTTAATTGCTCGCTTTTAATTACTTCCCAAAGAGGGAAGAAATCACTTTCGCGAATGCTCACGCTCAATCTGCCCAGTTGGTGGAATGAACTCCCTAACTGCATCAGAACGGCAGAGTCACTCGCTATTTTCAAGAAAAGACTAAAAACTCAACTATTTAGTCTCCACTTCACTTCCTAATCTGCAATTGCCTGAATATCACACTACCTGTACCCAAAAAAAATAAATAAATAAATAAAAATACTAATACTACTAATACTTCCCTTCTTAGACTTTACAGACCTGAAACTTGCCTATAGCACTTATTCATTGTTGCTCCTAGTTGTGTAAATTGCTTCCTTGTCCTCATTTGTAAGTCGCTTTGGATAAAAGCGTCTGCTAAATGACTAAATGTAAAAATGTAAATGTAATAAATTATTATTATTATTATTATTATTATTATTATCATTATTGTTATTATTACACATTTTGAGCAACAAAGCATAAACTATTAAAATTATAATCAATATAATTACAAATAATTATTTATAATTAAAAAACGCAACTTTTTCCACAAAGTATTGTCCTTTATGCAAAAACTATACACTTTGACAGTAAAAAAAATGTCAGATTACCACAGTTTAACTTGAAAAACCGGCCAATATCAAAACAGACTGCACAATAATAAGAAGAGCACAGTCATTACAGCTCACCCAATCAAGCGAAAGCTTTTTACACCGACAACTTTGTTGCTTAATTGTGGTTTATGCCTGCTAATCCGCTGTTGTGCTCAAAAGCAACAGATACGGAGAGAATGCCAAACAAGCACACGAATGTTTATCCCACCAAACACGCGCTTTACACGCCAGCATTACCCGGGCCCATTCTCAACCAAAAGACAGCTTAGCTTGACTTAAAAACATCGTATTTCTGTAGCAATTTTTTTTTTGGTCTGACCTTGTCCAAAGTTTTCTCCCCCTCATTAAGAGGGTTTATTAACCCAAGGCAGATTCATGAAAGGAAGGCACAAAGAGGCCAGTTCTGATCTTTCTGACAGCCTCGGTCTGAGCTGCGACTCACAACAGAAGCCAGAGGAAGAGCCGGAGCCTTAATCCTCACGCATTCATTATACTACACTGAGCTCTTTCTGCTAGATCACAGCTTCAGCTGCCTCTCATTTCACACCACAAGAGCTAATTACAGCTCCTCCTGCTATTGTGCCTGATGTGGGGCATTTCTGCTGTAAGCAAACCGACGATGGTGATATCGCACGCGTTTATCAGTGTCTTTAAGGAGGAAGTTCAGTGCGCTGGCTTTGTTATGGTGGTGAGTGTGATTGAGTGTATGGTAATATGGTTCAAATGCTGACCTCTGTCTGACACTGTTTTGATGCGATTAATATTGTTTTTTGTAATGGAAAATATATTTAGTTGCTCTATTTTTATAAAAAATAAAACTTTTTAACAGTCTTCTAATAGTCCTCCTGACTTTGTATATGGCATCTTGAATACATAAGTTTATTTAAACATATTTACTTAATTAGAATCATCATCAAAGTTTCTAGCGAAGAATTTCTTTCAGTGCCACCTTTGTCCTCTTCCCCTACAGGTATTATTGTTTTTGTATTTTTGTATTTTTTAATTTTTTGTATAGATTGTGTATAATTTACCTTTTGTTGTTATTTGTTGTCATCTATATTATTATTATTCTTTATTATAACTATTTTCTGTTTATCTTTGACTTTGTATAATAAATTATTCTTTTTTTGGCAGTATTTTGGTTGATGCAGGGTTTTCTCTTCCTTCCGCAATACACACAATTGTCACAATATAAATGTTACATACTTCAGTCCATAGATTAACATTGTGAAGTCATAACAATAATATTTTTTCATATTGTAATGATTACAATGAGCAATATCACATGCCTTTACGAGGACGCAGACAAAACAGCTTTGTGAGAAAGTAGCAATCTTGTAAGTACAATGTTTAAATTTTTGCATTTTACTTAGTGACATTTTTTATTTTTAGGTTGGACTCATTATCATTAGTTTTTGAAAAGTGTTTTGTATTGTTTTTCATCAAACATTTGCCCTGAAGTTCTAAATAGCGCAAGAAATATTATCATTTATGAATGAGTACAGTTCTGAGTGTATACTTTAAAATGCAAAAAAGAAAAGTCCTTTAAATGTAGTCAGTACACTACCTGACAAAACTGGCCTATCCAAGTTTTAGGAACAATTCATTATAACTTGACTTCTAGTTGATCATTTGGTATCAGTAGTAGCTTTTATGAAAGGCAAAGGCCTCTAGATTATGCTTATTTTACCAAAATAAAATATGATCATGCCTTGATTTTTTAATTATTTAATTTGGACGGTAAGGTCTGACTTAGATGTACAGTATAGAGTATTAAGTCATGGTGCAGTGGAAAAAATAATTAGTATTGTGTATGACTCTCATGAGCTTGGAGGACTGCATCCATACATTTCTTCAGTGACTCAAATAACTTATTAATAAAGTCATCTGGAATGACAATGAAAGCGTTCTTGCAGGACTCCCAGAGTTCATCAAGATTCTTTGGATTCACCTTTAACGCCTCCTCCTTCATCTTACCTCAGACATGCTCAAAAACATTCATGTCTGGTGACTGGGCTGGCTTTCAGGAAGGCTAAAGGGGATGTGGAGGCTAAAGTATGAGAAGTAGCGCTATCCTGCTGAAGAATTTCCCCTCTCCTGTGGTTTGTAATGTAATGGGCAGCACAACTGTCTTGATACCTTAGGCTCAGCAGATCTCTCCCACGAACCCCCCTACTAAATGTAACCCCAAACAATGATTTTTCTTTCACCAAACTTGACAGATTTCTGTCAGAATCTTAGATCGAATGTCAGAATCGAGTTAGAGTAGGTCTTCTGCAGTATTTGTGATGATTGGGATGCAGTTCAACAAATCTGCCACTTTTCCAAATGATCAACTAGAAGTAAAGTTATTATTTGTTGCTCTTACAACTGGGATCAGTGACAAGACTTTTGTCAGGTAGTTTACATATAAGCTATCAATTGATTGAATTTACCGAAATATTACTATATTGTGATATATACTGATATCAGGATATGATGATTTATATCGTGATATGAGATTTTTGTCGTATCGCCTAGCCCTAAGTCAGACGTTTCACTGGTGACGAGTAATCTATCCACATTTAATTGGCTACTGCGATCAACAGAAACGTGTGATTGGTTATAACGTTCAACATTGCAATATAAATAAATAATAATAACTAATAAGAAGCAACCTTTGGACATCAGAATATAGTTTTGCAAATTGACACTTTCCACGTTAAACTTGAATCATGACAGTCATAATAGATTAGTAACTGTGCAGGGGTACTTTTTTCCTCTTATCTTGTATTTACGGGGTATTTTAGTTAAAGCTACATCTTAGCTCCCTTAATTTTCAACCTGCTTTACAACAAAATTAAAATTTGTGGTCATTTTCTGAGACAAAACAAATTTAGTGACCAGCTTTGTAACTAAGAGCTAGCAACAATCTCCAGCAAATCAATCTGAGTATTCATACTCAGCAGAAGTAATAGATTAATCGTGTGCTTTTCGATTCTTTTTTAAAATAATAATAATTTCAACCTGGTACTCATCTCGCATACTATTTTCCACCTTACTATATATTAGTGAGTTCGGTTGGAGGAAATGTCTGTACATTACGCAGTTTAAGATAAAAAGAACAGGAAAAAAAAAACAGGAAGTGGAATTAAAAATCTATACAGAATGGATCTGCATTACCCATTCTGCACCATTATACAGTGCTTTAAATGCATATGTAAAATCACTAGATTGTGGTTATTAATACAGCTGTGTTTAATAAATAGATTCTGCATTGATTTGGAGATTTTCTAACTGCTTCGCTATTCTCTCTTGAATAGACTCTGATCTCAGTTTTTAAGCGCAGATGGAGCGGTATGCTTTATGAACAGCCATACTCGACTTGCATCCAATTCCTTACAAATATGATAAGCTAAGGGAATTTATAAGTTATAGTTTCCATTTTAAGTTTGCAACATGTTTGAAAAAGTTGATTCTAATGCATGAGTTTTTGTTGCATTTACATGGTGTTGACCAGCAGGTGTCCCTACCACATGGTGTTTCAAATGCTTCAAAACAGTGAATCATTTTGCAAAGCAATTGATTCAATTGTTTTTAAACCTTTAAAATATTTAGTTCCTTCAATCCCTATTAAAAATTAGCCTAGTGCGCCATCTGCTGTTAAAAAAATAACAACCGCAAAATCAATTCAAGATGGAAAGATGATGCATTTTGATGCAAAGTGACAGCTCAGCGAATGTATGAATGAAAACAGATTCAGTGTGAAGAGATTCGCTTAATGGTATGATTTAAAGGGAGAAAATGTAATGCCACATGCAGACTCAAAGGGTGTACCTGTCTCCCCACTTCTTCACGCAGCTGATGAGGTACTCGGAGACCCTCTTGACATTGTCCAGGTCTGAGTGCAGACAGCTGTGCAGGAGTGGCAGTCGGGACTGGAGAAGAGAGCAGGAGACCGGGTCCAGAGCGCTCTTGGAGGAGCCAGAGTCCCGGCAGCTCAGCTCCGACTCAGACAGGATGAGATCCACCAGACTGATGAGCTCCTCAGAGCTTAGCTTTAAAACAAACTGCTCTGTGCGCTTCTGCAGATACACAAATACACATTTTACACAAGCAAAAGAGAGAATACACGTTTTGATTATACATTTAATGTTTAACACTGTAAAGTTGTCTGCTTAATGAGCAATATACGGATTGAAGTGCTTTATAAATCAATCTTACATTGTTTTGGTTGCATATTTTAGGTATTAAGGCTTTGCAATGAGAATATATAGGAAATAGTCACCCGGTCAATACCAAGGAATTAAAATTTTCACTCAGGCATTTTCTTGATTGCATTAACACTGTCACTAGGAACTTTACTTTTTTGTTATTGTTGTTTTTTTTTTTATCCTGTCAAATATGTTTATAATAAACGGTCTGAAAAACAATAAAAGTGAATTGTAAATTGAAATGTAGGTTATTCTAGACCTTTTGTGCAAAACAAATTGGTTAAAATCAAATGATATTATAACATTGTAACATTACAATCTTAAGAGAAAAAATAATGCTTTATAAAGCAAAAGTTAAGGCAAACTTTTTGATTATAATAGTTTACAGTTATTGATTTACTTGTCACATTACAATTTAAAAGCAAAAATAATGTGTTTATAGCAAATGTTAAGGCAAACATTTGTGACTACTGGAACTGCTTTATAGTTATGGCTTTCATAAAAAAACAGGATATTGTAAGTTTACATTTGTACATTTAAAATCCAATAACCAAACATTCAACCAAATGTAAATTGATGTCACAATAAATGCAATCTGACTTTTTTGGTGCTTGTTCTGTCATAGTTTATGAAGTTTAACAGAAAAAAATGCTATTAGTATATCAAAGTCATGTGTATCAAACAATTGTGTATAAATATAAGAGAGCGATGGATGGATGGGAGGATGGATGGATGGGTGGGTGGATGGATGGACGGATGCATGGGTGGATTAGATGGATTGGATGGATGGCAAGAAAACATTAATATATAAATATATAATTATATTATAATATATTATAATTATATAAATATAATTAATACCCTTAATACATAATGATAATAACTATAACCATACCTGAGGTGTCTTCTGATCTCGCCCCTGCCAGATGCGGGGAATGTGACTGCAGGCCCACAAGAAGTCCAGAGCTGAGGTCGGGTCGAGTCTGGAGATGAGATGAAACAGAGTTACACACTCTGCAGGTGTGAGAATGAAATGCAGCAAGTGTGTTTGCTAAAGAGAGCAGCTGCTGACCTCTGCTCTCTGTGTTTGTTGAGCAAAGAGCTGATGCATTGATGTAACGTGCTCCAGTTGGACTGATGCGTGAGGAGGGCCAGCAGGTATGGCCTGTATGAAGGAGCCACACTCACACCACTGCTTTTAGCCTATAGACAAAAATAAGAAACTTTATACTCAAATTTTACAGACACGTCACATCTGTTTGGTATTTCAGTTTCCTTGATTTAAGAACAAATTTTCCCATTTATCATCATTATATTCTTCTTAAACAAATGACTGAATTTCAAATTCTTTAAGATAAGCAGAAGTCTATATATATATATATATATATATATATATATATATATATATATATATATATATATATATATATATATATATATATATATATATATATATATATATATATATATATATATATATATATATATATATATATATATATATATATATTTTTGTAGTCATAATTTTCTATAAACATTTTTGTTTATTGGAGAGTATTTTTTTCAACACATTTCTAAACATAATTTTCTAATAACTGATTTATTTTATCTTTGCCATAATGACAGTAAATAATATTTGACTAGATATTTTTCAAGACACTTCTATAAAGCTTAAAGTGACATTAAAAGGCTTAACTAGGTTAATTAGGTTAAATAGGCAGGTTAGGGTAATTTGGCAAGTTATTGTATAACAATGCTTCGTTCTGTAGACTATCAAAAAAAGAATACCTTAAAAGGGCTAATAATTTTTACCTTAAAATTAGAGGAAAATATGTCTAATTAAATTATTGTAAAACAGATGCATTTATGTACTTTTGACAAAATAATTAAACATTTGGAACGAAAACTTCACACTTAAATTAAATAAAGGAACCACTGCTGTCTATGGGGAGGGAGGGAGGGAGGGAGGGAGGGAGATCTCTATCTTTAGTCTAATCTTAATTTGTGTTCTGAAGATGAATTAAGGTGTTAGAAGTTTGGAACAACTATGAGGGAAAAGTACAGAAACAATAACAGAATCTCCACTTTTTGGCTGAACTAACCCTTGAATTTTAGAAAGTTTTGTCACCAAATACAAAACTAGTAAATCCTATGAAAACCAGGATACAATGTACTGTATCATTTATTGTTGCTGGACTGGACTATAAGTGTAAAATCAAATAAATAAATTAATAAATAAATAGTCATACCAACATAATCAGTTTAGATCGGTTTACCTTGTTTTGAGCAAAAAGCAGCTTCTGCTGAAGATCTGAGCATACAGAGGTCACCTCAGGGTCAAGCAACTCCAGCCAGTCAACCAAAAGCCCTGAACATGAGCCAGGCTTCTTTGACTCAGTGCTATCAGGGAGAGAACACACACACACACAGCAGTAAACAAATTAGAAAACACACTTTTTCTAGCAAATAAATAACACATTTACTAAATTTGTTAATTGCCATCAATGCTTCTATATTTGCCTGATCAAAAATAAAGTAAACCAGGGGTGTAGTGGACATGGTTAACATTCTTAATCACCTGTTTCTAAATAGTCTGTCTCTAAAAGTGCGGGGGACGTATTCCCCTCTCCCCGTCCCCGTCCCCCCCGGTTGCTACGCCCCTGCAGTAAACTAAGAAGTAATGTGGTCAAATAATAATACAATTTAAAATAATAGTTTTAAATTTTTTTAATAAGGAGCAAAGTACCACAGGTGGGTTGACACCTATTGTTTTTGTTGGCGTTCCTTTTACTATTATTGTTATTCCCTCTTCTGTTTCTTCCATCAAATTTAAATGGCAGCCCATATAACCATATGAGGGAAAGTTGTATAATTTGGCACAATGATAGAGGGCAGTCTCAACATTAACCACGCAAAGAGTTCCTCACATTCATACGGTATAGAACGTACTTTTATAACGGCCAAGTAGTACATTTAAATTTAAATGCAGAACTAACTGAGTAGTAGGTGGTTTCGGACAGAGCCTTGTTGTGTTATGACAACAATGCTCTGAGAATATCTGCAGCGCTTTTTTTTTTAATTATAACTTCTCAATCGTTTGTCACAAATTCATAAAATTGGTCTCTTTACATACAGCGAAGCGTGCCAAGTGCGACAATGTCACATTTTGTCGATCGGCTATTACATACTTAAAGGGTTTTTAAAAACTTTGTTTCACTTTGTCTGATGCTCTATACTAACCATGTTGATTTTAGACTGCTTTGCCCATTCTACCTCTGGAATGCTTTGCTCATTCCGGCTGTGAACTGCTTGGCCCCCAAATTGCTGCTTGTATGTATATATATATATATATATATATATATATATATATATATATATATATATATATATATATATATATATATATATATATATATATATATATATATATATATATATATATATATATATATATATATACACACTAGGGATGTAACGGTATTGTAAATACCGTCATACCGCAATATTAATTTTTTTCGATATTACCGTAGTCGCATGACTCGATAAAACTATAGGTCTTCTGAGAAAATTTACTCAGGCGAATGAAGCGAACGGGAGGTAGCGGAAACTACAATTCCCAGGCTTGGCCATCATCCTTTGCGGTCTGTTGTCACTACAGATCCAGTAATGCGGAAATGGAGTGTGCTGCTAGAAGCGGGGATGAAAAAGAGCTGGAAATGATCGAACGTAAATCGGGTGTTGTCGCCGCACGCGTACTGAATAGCGGTGTTGTCGCACGCGTTCTGATCAGCTGTGTTGTCGCGCGCAAAATGAATAGCGGTGTTGTCGCGCGCGTTCTGATCAGCTGTGTTGTCACGCACGTACTGTAAAGCTGGGAGGGGGGGTTGAGCGCGCATACTCAAGAGCGGTGTTGTCGCGCGCCTACTGAAGGGCGGGACGGAGGTTGTGTCGCGTCGCGGGGGCACTTTTGATTATTTTGGAAGGGCACTTTCTATCCATTTTCTATACTAAAAAGGGCATGTGCACTGCACAGGTTGAGCCCTATGTGTGCACGTGCCTGCAAGTTGGGGAATACGACTAATAACAGTGATGGGGACTGCAGAAACACAGCACACTGTTCAGATTGATGCAGACATTGACTTGTACTGCAAAGAGACCTCTATCTCACTCATGGTTTGTCCTCTCAAGTGGGGGAAAGACAATGCACAACGTTACCCACTGCTGTCAACCTGGGCCAAGTCATATCTCTCTGTCCCAGAAACATCAGTCCAAAATGAGAGGGGTTTTTTTTCTGTTGCAGGGGACATTGTAAATACCCAGAGATACCAGCTTTTACCAGATTATATTTAAATGATAATTTTCCTTAAAACCCATCTCTATCTAAGTGAGTGAGTAAAGGATTAAATGTTGAATGTGGTGAGTTTTCAACAATACCAAATTGAAACTTTATTTTTTTTACATGGTTTAATATTTTTTTTGTTATTAAAATTGAAGTTCCTGTTTCAAAGCTTACAGATAGATGGCTAATTTGTAAGTCATTGACACTTTTGGCACTTTTTTGGAGTATTTTCATAAGTTTTGTTTTTTCCTGTAAATGATTCAATAAATACCGTACCATGACATTCATACCGAGGTATCACCGTACCGTGAAATTCTGATACCGTTACATCCCTAATATATACACATCATTTTTTTTAGATAATTTATTCCAGTGATGGCAAAGCTACATTTTCAGCATCAATACTAGCGTAATAAGTTCTTCTTTTAGAAATCACACTAATATGCTGATTTGGTGCTCAGGAAAAATATCTGGTTATTTACAAGAACAGGATTCTTTGATGAATATAGTGTTTTTTTAAAAAACATTTAACATTAATTTTACATTACATATTTCTTTACTATCATTTTTTGATCAGTTAAAAGCATTCTTGTTGCCTGCAATTGCAATTACTTATTACTTGTCAATTTCTTCTAAAGATATAGCAATGCATAGTAATGGATGTCTGCATCCATAATTTATATGGCGTGTTAAGTGTTTGGGTCATTTTATTCATTCATTATTTATTTATTGCCATGTCAAGTGTTTGGCTCAAATGTAAGTTTTAATATACTGGTTAAACTACCGATGACATTTCTTACACATTTGAAATAAAAATGTTGTCATCAAAACAACAAATATAAAAAAACAGAGATGTATTACACTTCAGAAGAGTCCAGCAACAAGTATTTGGCCGAATAATTCTGACTTTCAATCACAACATCTACAAAAAAAAATTGCTCTCAATGACTATATTGTTATTTGAAACTTTGAAGATTTTTTATAGAATATTACAAATATTGGCCCTGATTTTACTCAAAAACATACCCACTAAATCCAGCAAATTCTAATAGTGGTATCTTAATAGTTTCCATAACTATGTTTGATATCACATTCTCATTTGAATAAACACAGTTGTGTTCTGTCACTGTAGAGTAATACTAATAAGTAATGTAATAAGTAATAGATTTTTCCCTCAATAAGACGACTAACAAGGAACACATTTCTAACTAGCTGTTCATGAAGGGATACTAGAGATTTCGTGTAGTGCTATAAAGCCAAAAACAAGTTGAGATCACTACATATGATGTGATGATTTGATCTCACTGTTCCTTACTATGGTAACTTTGGCAGTTCAACAAGTACCATAAAAAAGTGTAAATGCAATTTTACTGTGTGTTCCTTCCCCACCTAGAAACAGTAACAGCAGCACACAGTAAGGACATCTCATCGTGACTCATCATGATCTTACATTTTGGAATCCAGCTCTACTTTCACCCCGCGCTCCTCTGTTTCCTGAAGCAGGAGAGAGATAACCATGGCGACGGGGCCCGCTGTGCTTCCTGGGCTTCCGGTCTCTGTCCCGATGCTCATAAGCAGAGACAGCAACTCCTCCAGATATGGAGACTTCACCTCCATGAGGCCCTGCAACACTAAGACACACAGGGTTTTAGTTTTATATTGTTTGCACTCCTGAAACATACACACAGGCCAAAAAAATAAAAAAAGGAAAAGAAACAAAGAAAAGAAAAACAGCATCCCAGCCAATCCCACAGTATAAAAATGAAAACAACTACTTTGTCAATTTTTAGCAGTCATTACTCCAGTTTTTAGTGTCACAAGAAGTTTCAAAAATAATTCTTAAATGCTGATTAAGAAATCATGTTAAAATCATGCTGAATAATATTATTTAGTATTATATTTATATTTTGTATACATATTTATACAACAATTATGTCTGGTTCTTGAATCTGATTGGCTGATAGCCGTGTAATCTGCCAATAACAGCGCTCGTACTGCCTCTTCCCCCTTCACCCTTGTGTATTACTCTGTCCACATACACCAACAAGCAGAGGCAACATAATGTACTTTTGAGGTTTTTTTAGTCGAGAACGTAGTTATTTAGATTATTTATTTATAAGGATAGTGCCTATTTTAAATATTTATAATTTCTGAGAGATGGCGGCCATTAGCCTGTCATTGAGCAGAGCAAAGAAGGTTGACGTTGTCCATGATGGTGACAAAAACCGTATAATAAGTCCTTAGAGGAGGAAAAATACAGTGTCATTTTAAACTAAAGCTGACCAAATCATTATAAAACAGGTAAGTGACTAAGTCGATCTCTCTCTCTCTTTTATGCTGTAGTGCTGTATTTATACCATAGTAATTGTAGTGTGTTGAGTGTGAGATGGGACTAATCTTAAAGTCTTAAAACCGGATATAGGCATCTGTTTCCAATGAATCTCCTGATTTCGCTACTGCAGACTAGTTCAGTAAACAGAAAGAAGAGATACCTGCATGTGTTTAGCATTTCTTCTATCTGTGTTTACGTTGCTTTTTCTGGGTTAATTATTGTGAGATCCTGATTGCAACAGAAATACTAGGAAATCTTAGTAGACTGATGGTATTTCACGCCGTTCAGCCTTATAATCTTAAAATGTCAGCCAAATCACTTGTTTTGTCATCACTTTAGGCATTACGCTAAAGAATCATTCAAACACTAGCTTTAAAGTAATGTGTGTGATTGAGCAACTGCTGTATTGACATCAGCTGCAGATGTGAATGAGTGGCGCAAAAAAGTAGTTCCTCTTACAAAAGGATTTTGAGACTCTCCATGTTGGATTTTCTTTTTTATATATATGATTTTGCTGTTGAACTGTTGTATAAACGCAATATCACACTCGAAGCTCACTATAATGATAATATTTATTATTATTACAGTAATAATAATAATTATTAAAATAATAATTATTATGAATTATATAATATTATATAGTAATTATAATATATATCAAATTATATAGTAGCAGTGCAATTTGGCTGTATATCGTCACGGGTGGGACACTAAGGCACACCTGCGGCCTCATGACAATGCACGCCTCCCACCAGTGCCAATATACAGCCACATCGCACTGCTACTCGTGTGGTATTGCTCATATTTATATAATTAACAATAATAATAATAATAATAATAATAATAATAATTATTATTATTATTATAGAAGTAATATATTCATATTATTATTCTATAATACATATAATTTTATAATGTTTTTTATTTATTATTTTTACTTTTTTAGGATTTGTTGATGAACAGCCTTCTTTTTAATGCTATGCCAGTTTTTTTTTTTTTTGCTTGTGCTCAAAGAATTCATTTATTTTCTTTTCAGCTTAGTCACTTTATTAATTTGAGGTTGCCACAGTGGAATGAACCGTCAACTTATACATTTTACTCAGAAGA